>NC_088648.1:20060841-20378990 GCF_964019385.1 Sycon ciliatum
ACCAGCCTTTCACATTCTGAAACTCGGATGTTGGTCAAAGTAATGGATGTAAAAAGGAAAGAGAGACATGGCCCGATATGATAGGAATTAGGAGTTGTGAGTAGTTGGCCACCACTCTAACTACTACTACTAGTACACTGTAGTTACAATACCTGATGTACTTCTTTTGGAAGTAGTACGGTGAGAAAGTCAGAACGTGAGACAACTAACTAGGCACAAAAGTGAGAGGGTACTGACTCACTACTACTGAGACATTCAACAACATGACACCTACAATGTACATGTACATTGTACAAACAAAGCTGGTCTAGGTAGCTCCAGGTACAGACTACAGTAGGTGTGGTGTGTGTGTGTGGCACATTGTACAATACATGTACATTGTACATGTACATGTCAATACAAGTCATGTACATGTACATGTACATGTAGATCTAAGTCTAACACATCTCCAAAGTGCAAACCGGAAACAGAGTCAGGTCGTTGAATGTCTCAGTACTCTGTCAGTTTTGTGCCTGGTTGTCTCACTCAGTACTCTGTCAGTTTTGTGCCTGGTTGTCTCACTCAGTACTCTGTCAGTTTTGTGCCTGGTTGTCTCACTTTCGGACAGTATTGTATCTAGTTTCAGTGGTGGACATTTATTCATAACTCGTATCCGTAATGTGTCCCTTCCTTTTTACTAATTTCACATCCCCATTCGAATTTCCCTTTCTGGGGGAAAGCATGCCGGCTTTCGTTGGCATCAATGTGGTATTGTGGCTACTTCTTTATCAGAACATCTGCAGTTTTGTCTAGCGTTATTCCTACATTTACATTTACATGACATTGTTGTACAAGTACAATTTTAATGTACTACATGCGGTTCAGTCATGTATACATTGACTTTGTACATGACTGTATGTCTGCAGATGCGGTGTGCCCATTCCGCTCTAGCAAGTAACTATGGCTGCATTTCTAGCAAGTAGCATACGTCGTCACTATCCTGGACCCTGTCTAGACCAAGCATGTGTAAGTGTCATTGTAGACATGGTCTGTACCAGGCAGTACCAGGTGCCGCAACTCAATCTGAGCTGAATGATTATGTAGTACCAGGTACTGATGTGTTCAGGAAGTAGACTAGAATGCCAAAGCAAAGGCAAAGGTCAGGACATAGGTGGAAAAGTAGACGTGTTTATGCAGTTTTGTACCCAGTGTGGTTGCAGGCTGATCAAAATGTCAAAGCGTGACAAACATGTACTGTAGTACAGAGTACAGTAAGAAGCTGTAGTGTTGTAAGACCCAAGCAAGATTATCTCCTATCCCATCTCCTATCCAGCCGGTGGTTTCCGTGTCACATGTGCACAGCTGCAAGTTAGTTACTTAGTCAATACAATTGTTTCGTGTAATTAGTGCAAACGTAAGTGGAGTTCCCAAGCGGCCAAGGTAACCATCCTCATCCAAGCCATATCCCCCCACTATGCTACGGTAACAATAAGTGGTTATGATGGCCATCTGAAAGCCTCTTCACTGCTACTTCAAACTAGCAAGATGTTGACCTGACCTGGGAATGATTCCCTTATACATGTACATGTACATGCCTTTGTAATGTGTACAGCACAGGGCCTAGGGACACAATATCCAGCTGAAGAATGTCCGATGGTCAATGATGTACCTTCCTGGCACTCCAGTCTACACCTTGCTGCACTCGATCGGTATCATAGAGTATAATGTCATGATTGTATGATGGGTCCCAAATCAAAATGTCACAACGCAATGCCCAGAATGTCACGCTGCTGTAGTGTTTGTAATCTCCGGAAATGAGACTCCGCACTCCATAAACCGGCGGTATGGTCTACGGCCGTAGCGGTTTACGGCCGTATACCTTCTACGGCGGTAGTCTGCGTAGACCGTCTACAGCCTAGCCCGGGCATGCATAGCGTGGACGTGGTGATAAACCGTTCAACGCGCGTGGTGTCACGTACACAAATGTACATACCCCATGCCCACTCGACGATCGACTCATGCACCATGTCACGGCATGTGCACGGCGATGACCGATGTGCAGGCTCCCCGTCGCCGGCACATCGGTCACCGAAGCTGCAGATCTGCACTACAAGTACAAGTAGGACTCGGCTGTACATGGTCTGGGTCTCTGAAGACGACCAAGTGAGTTTGACCGCGGAGTGTGGGTCTACAGGCAAGGTTAGGTACAGGTCGCAGCTGCTAGCTGGTGCACTTCAATCTCCAGAATCAGAATAGAGAATGCCGATGTTCCTGATTGAAGTTCTGTGCCCGCGGCAAGAATGTAGTCATTTTTTAGAGCTCAAGAATCGCGCTAATCATGGCCATCATTGCGTTCGTCGTATTCAGGGCCAGCACAGTTCGTCTCTCTCGTGGAATTTCTGCTAGATGAAAAATTTCAACTGACGCTGTGGCCCGGTGTCATGCCGAAATCGAGGAGTTGCTGTTGCAAGCCGTACCTCCTTTCTTGGAAGCATTTCGATTCCTCGTGACCATTGGACAAGTAGAGAGCGCAAGGTATGACGGAAGTGGCAGCATTGTGTGCAGTTGTTGTCACACACTGCCACTGGCATGCACTAGGCCGAATAGTGTCATCATCGCCAAGCCACAATAATTATTTTCCACTGCCACACTACGGCAATTCAGTGCATGGGGCGCTAGCAGTTATGTACGCAGCACTCCTCCTGTCCGCCGAGCTACTTGATACCGGTATTTGTAGTAGAAAAGCTGGAGTGGCGCTGTCGCTGAACGCGGACTATCCTAGTCTGAGCTTCCTCGGCCAGAGTGGGTATCCTGCTGAGGAGCTGCAGCATGCTAACACTAACCAACACTCACAGATACAGCCAGGGAGGCGGCAAGTCATGGACCGTCTCCATCTTGATAGTTCAAGTACTGGCGAACAAGCTCATCCAAGAGTATCATATCCACATCCATACGACCATGGAAGAGAAGAGGCTGCCCCCACTACTAACCATGTCCAAGGAAGTATGGCTGATAGGTTTAGGGTGACGACGGCCTCTACAGATCCTGCTGGCAGTGTGACGGCAGATGCGGGACAAGGCGATGGATCAATGACTGGTGAAAGCTATGATCAACCACGCTTTGCAGGTCAACCTGGGTACCATCCAGAAGTTTCTTTCTTTGGTTTGGATGACCCTGATGACCCTGATGGCACATCAGAATCAAACACGGGTGAGTGGCTAAGTACATGATTGTCTAAAGGCACACAAAGGCATACATGCATGTAACAAAGAACAGAGTTTCGCCGGGCAATCATGTAATCACGTCGTCATGCTTTCATTGTTTAGGTACAATGAACCCAATGGAAAGAAGTGATAGGTGCCTCAAAGTAGCAGACTGACACACAATTCACCTACCTTGACGCTTAGAGTAGAGAACTGAGGGCTGCCACTAACCATTACTGGCATTAGGCAAGCCAATGAGTGCACAGTCGGCTAGCACCTATGAAATGGGACTAACTGCGATATTAGTCACACAGCTAATTTGCATGTGCGCTTTTCCGGAGTTGTGGCGAAGTGTTTTCATGATCCCCTAGGTCACCTAGCACAGGTACTGATGTTTTACTAACCTTGTCGGCCAGGATGGAATAGATGTCAGCTGACACTGTATGTGTGATCACTGCTGCATGGAACTGAAGCAGCCAGCAATTATAGCCAGATTGGATAGCTGGAGCTCCCACTTGTTGGACATTCCTTATATGAAGTGCTGCTGATGGGCCAACATGCAGTGCCAGAGTTTCCTAAGGGCTCTGGAGAGCTGGTGATAGAGAAAACAAAATGATTGGATTATTGAGTGACAGACCTACTGCATGTCTGTGTTGAGGTCAAGGGCTGGCTGACTGTGCCTCCTTTTACTTTTTAGGCCAACTACATTACATTATCTGCATGGCTTTGAAATTTCAATCTAAACTTTGCCTAATACTAGTAGTGCACAGAGAGCAAACCAACTTAGGTGTTACCCCTAACATAACGAACCATTTTCGAAACAAAATTGTTCAACTGGGGGCTTCAGCTGCTATTCTTTTCATCATTGAGTTGAAAGGTACTGTGGAAAAAGGAAATACGTAATGGTCTGCATGCATGTACATGTATGTTTGTTAGGGGAGTGTGTATGTGTGTGTGTGGGGGGGGGGGGGGGGAGGGATTCACTGCCCAGAAAAAGCCACTTCAATCAGCTGTGTGGTATAGACCAGGACTGATGCTAGTTCTCACTGGCAAAAGAGGCACTGGGTACTGGTATCTAGTTCATACTTGAATATAGTAACTCATTCCAGTACAGTACTGTCTGTGCTCTAGCGGCATTTAGTCTCCGCACCAGTACACCTATACACAATAATGTTCTGCGCATTGTTTGTACAATCCATGGATAAACACAGGGTCACTTGATTGAATCATATCTGCCATGGAGACTGCTATAATTATGCCTGTCACGGCAAGTGTAAAGTGTGTCGTATTGTCAGCTATTGCCTTGGAGTGGCCTCTGAGCCGCAAGTTGTATTCAATTCATTGTATATTCACCTACTTGAAGTTAAAGAGCCATGTTTATTACGCACACAGGGTTACATCATGCTTGATAGAAGAATCCATCATTATCTATTTTATGGGACCTGATTAGTACTGTAGGCATTGGAGGGTACATGTGTGATTATTCCCTGGAGTACTACTACTACTACAAGTAGTACTAGTATATCAGCCAGTCAAGTGCACATAGCAATGCGTCTGACTACCTACTACCCATGTACCCAGTCCTATCTCCTCAATGACCTTGCCCTTGGTACCAGCACTGAAATTCCAGTCTCCTGACACTCTATCAGATTCCTGGCTGGAGTTTTCCTGAGAGTGAAAGCCCCGGCAAGCATGCAATCACTCCTCAGAACGTGTCAAGGCCAGCAAAATCATGACAACAATAATTGTACCGACTACTTCACGTGCACGTTTTGTTGAAAATGGCTCAAACAAGAGAGCAGGGGCAGCAAAAGGGTGTTAGCAATAATATCAAGTGTGTCGGTATTGTGTAACGATTCTGTGCTTTGGCAATGTGATCTAATCATGCTTGATACTGGCCAGGGGTCACAGCATGGGGTCAGCATCTTGACTTATTTGTAGATGGGTGACTCTTTTATGACTGGGTCAAAATTACTATATTCGAGGTGTAGCAGGAAGTGGAGATAAATTATTTGATGACATATACCTATGTAGCATTGTCTATTGTTACTAGCCATCTAGAACGTCTTTGTTCGATTTATCCCGAAGAAGAGTGAGCAATTACTTGGAGTGGTATGAGTACAAACTTGAACATGTTGCCCTAGCCCCGCAATCTTGTTACAGAAATACCCAGTCCAATTTTTGTTCTCCCTTTCTTTCACTCCTTCTATACTCCCGTCTCTCTCAGTGGTACCACCAGGAAATTTCAGCTTGTCAGATTTTCACTGCTGGAAAGGGAAACACGGTGCCTGATCAATCCTTTTTCATGGATGACATTTGATCTAGAAGCCTCTTGCTGGACAGGTTTTCAGTTTTTAGTTGGACAACGTCTATGTAGAAAAGCATAGAGAACGCATTGAGCCAGCTACAGAAAGCACACATCATGCCTGTTTGTTCACTGTGTATCAGTGCAGGCGAGGTGACAACTTGTTGTGCTAGACCAGTTGCTCCAGTGTTCATTGTTCACCTATACTTAGCAGGGGCAGCAGGAGCAGTAGGGGCCGGAGGGACATAGTTGGTCTCCAGTATAAAAGCAGCTTCTATGTGTGGATGCTGAGCACGTATCCAGTCACAGCGTTAAGCAAGTCTGCTGCTGGATTACCTGGAGAATCTGAGTGGAGATCCATTGCTGCAGTTGTGGATAAGCTCTGCATACAGCAGCCAGGCTCCTAATCCCAGCAATGGCGCGTCTCTTCACCATGTGCTTCATTGGTTGCATATCCATCAGCCTACATCTAATAAAAGGTACTAGCCTGATTTCTCCAGCCTCTTGCCTCGGGAATTGCAGGAAGAAAACCATTTTTTAGGATGTACGACTCGCACTCAGATATGTAGAGTAAGTTGGCTGTTACTAACATGCGAAATGTCTGATGAATATCTTTGGTCTTTCTTGCTGTAGCTGGCCAAGCATCTCCTCCGACACGGAGAAACGTGGGTGGTGGAGGGACAGGTGCAGATACTGACGAGCGGCAAACAACGCCACAGCCGCGGGAAGATGGTGTCAACGCGGGAATCAGCACACCAGCAGACTCGCCATCGTCTACCAGCACCACACGTATTCCTACAGCCCAGGCCCCAGTCAGGCCAGTCAGTACTACCAGGGCTAAGTCTCTGAGATATGAACTAACAGTCAAAGCTCCAACGGGTACACGCCTCATCACCGGAACTCAGGCAGATATTATTTGCGAGGTGAGTTGATGATAATTCTGGAGTAGCAGCTATACAACATACCATATTTTCTGCAGTATAAGTCGCACTGGAGTATAAGTCGCACTGGAGTATAAGTCGCACTGGAGTATAAGTCGCACTGGAGTATAAGTCGCACCCAGACTTTTTGACACGAAATACAGACATTTACGCTATTTATCACCGTTAAATTGACCATCGAAGTATAAGCTGCACCCCTTTGGGGGGGGGGTGAGTTAGTGGTGTTTAAACTTGGAAGTGTGCCTTATACTCTGGAAAATATGGTACCTGAGCTGCATTGCTGTTATCTTTGCTGCTATGGCTGACTATCGCCCCCACCCCCCCCCCCCCCCCCCAACCCCACCACACACACACATTGGGTACTATTTCCTGGCCATGAGAAGGCGGAATAAATATATTATACCAACACAGTGCGAAAGGCGAAGCTTTGTCCAGATGTTACCCGCTTTAGCATGGCTGTTCCTGCCGGACATGTCTAGGTTGGATGGAGGATAGTTTACTACGGTGTGTGCACTTCGAATAGACTTCTGAAAAACGGTCATGATCATACATGACACACGGTGTACTGTACTACAGTAAAACCTGGCAAGGCGACCACCTGTACAAGAAGACCACCTGTACAAGAAGACCAAAGGATGCTATTTCCAGTCAAATGACCCTGGATAAGGAGACCACCTAGTAACATAGACCACGTTTTGAAGGTCCCTTGAGCGGTCGTCTTAGACAGGTTTGACTGTACTTGAAATACAAAACAAGAGACATGACTGGAGAAACAAGAGACCAGACTGCATGTTGTAGACAACACACCACTGGACTGAACTAGACTGGATTTTACTAGACAGAACTGAGCTAGACAGAACTGAGCTAGACAGAACTAGACTAGACTGGACTAGACTGAACTAGACTGGACTAGACTAGGCTACAATGAACTAGACTAGACTGGACTGAACTAGACTGGACAAGACTGAACTAGACTGAACTGGACTGAACTAGACTGAGCTAGACTGAACTAGACTGGACAAGACTGGACTAGACTAGGCTACAATGAACAAGACTGGACAAGACTAGACTGAACTGATTACAAGAATGAAAGCAGACTGACCGATGTACACATGCTCACCAATCACAGATATACACATAACAAACATGTACCCCTTTCTAACACAAGCCACGGTTCCAGGGTTCCAGGGTTCTAGCCAAAGGGGGGGGGGGGGGGTAGGGGGCGCAGCACCCTCCTACTTTGTTTGTGCCCCCCCCCCCCCCCCGTGAAAAAGTGCCGCCCCCTACTCATTTTCCGATTTTCGTGTTTTTCATGCCACGAAAATGCAGTCGAAAGTCGCTATTAGATGGTTCATAAAGGCACATTTGTCTGGGGCGAAGTCGGAGATTCGCCCCATACGTTGCATTTAGCGTGGCAAGACAATATTGGAAAGTGGAAAATGGGATACGGGGTAACTGTTTCCCATGCCCCCCCCCCCCCCCTACTATTTTGACCTGGCTAGAACCCTGCAAGCTAAACACAGACAACTCCCAATCACACTGGCTGCTATCCACATGCCCTCACACATGTCAATATAGCTCAGGCGCGTAGCACCGCCGTTGGAGGTGGTCCGGCCGGAGGGGGTCCGGAGGCTCTTGCCCGGGAAATTTTGAAATTAGAGTGCAAAATCCTGCCGCATGATTCTGGGCACTTTTAGCATTGTGTTAAAAAAAAGGTGGTCCGGCCAAAGCCGGACCGGCCGGACCGGCTGCTACGCCCCTGTAGCTATTATCCGCGTATAATGCCTTCACACATTACATACTTACTTACTTGCTTACACTTACACACAGTGATAACCATCGCTGAAGCAATGATAGCAAACAACATAATTATGCTCAGGGAGTTAGAAATAGCAACATGTGCGGGGTTAGACCAGTACAGCATGAATATAATAATATAGTTTAGTTGCCTGGATTTTCTCAACAACATGACTTATAATACTAGAGCAACATATTCGGCAACTACATCCATGATGTTGCCTGTGTAGGGTGCCACGTTATGTATAGGAAGCCATGTTATGTATAGAGAACCATGTTATGTATTGGGAGAATAGGTGCCGGGATTGGTAAGCCAAATGAATATTATGTATACACCGTGTACAGAGAGTAGACAAGAGCCTGGAATACCTGCCAAGTACCATGTACAGTTTGCCACCAGATGTTGTTTAGGTGTGGGGATGAGATGTTTACGATATGTGCGTACACTACGTAGAAATTCCATTTCCCTACAATCCTTATCTTAAATGGGGACTGTCTAATCCTTGACTTTGATTTTGCGTTTCTCATTTTGTTGCAATCACCATGCCGGTTCCTTTTTTCTTCTCCTCCCCTTCTCCCTTCCTTGCCGTGGTTGGCTAACACCCTCTCTCTTTGTATTGGCCGGTGTTCTCACTGTGCTATGAGATGCTGCAATAAATAAATAAATAAATAAATAAATAAATCCCCAGCATGTGTGTAGCCCGAGATAGGCATGCAGGCATGTGTACCTCTAAAATTCAATTCCAATTAAAAAAAATTGTTTCAAGAATATTTCAACCGCATACCGGTACACCCCAGGACCAGCTACGGCCGTACTCAGATGGCTTCCGCTGCTTAGCCAGTGTAGCCGCTGCTTAGCCAGTGTAGCCGCTGCTTAGCCAGTGTAGCCGATGGACTGGTTCTGTTGAACACGGCATAGTTAGTGTATTATGAGCCAGACATTATAACAGCTTGTCAACTGAAGTGGTGATGTCAGAATAATGTCAGAACTGAAGTAGTGGTGTCATGTGATTATGATGTGCAGGTGGAACTGCAAGAAAGTATGGGACTACTGGGCTTCCAGTGGACGCATCACCAAACAGGAGAGGAACCCGGTGTGCATGGTGACGTAAGACCCATCGAGGAGCATCACATTCACGATCCCACACCAGTCACAAGACCACCCAACAATACACTTGTCTTCCTTCAATCTAAGGTACAGATAATTAGTATCAACTCTGGAATTCTTTGGTCTTGGCATTGCTTTTAATTTAGTCTTGTGTTGTGCCAGTTGCAAATGAGTATCAGTGTTTTGTCTTATAAAAGACACTGGTTTCCACGGAAAGGGTGGGTCGACTTTTTGAATTTTACTTGAAATATCAACCCACCGAATTCATGTTTCTTTTACGACACGAAAATCTTGTGGATGCACATGCGCACAGAACAGAATATGAAAGAACTACGTTTTGATGGCTTGCATGAAAGTCAGTCCGGCTGATTTTTCTGCATTCGTAGAACCCCCTAACCTCGTGGATTTCGGTGCAAACATCGTTCCTGAGGTGGTGGAAGGTTCGTAGATCAGACCAACTTCAGAGTGGTTTCAAAGACCGAAAAATCCTTACTTTGCCGACACGTGAGCAGGATACATGTGATATGAGCGCATTTGTTTTTTTCATTTTATTTTATTTTGTAGCAACCAAACGAGCAGAGCATGAAATATGAACAGTTGTTTGTGTTGGTCCATTCCTTGGCTGCAGATTCAAATAGTGAATGTTCAACGCCACAACGCTGGTCACTACATATGTCAGATGCACATGGTGGAGAACCACACAGAAATTGTTGTCGGTGAGCGTTCCATCGACTTGCATGTGGAAGGTAAGGTACCGGCTCTGTACCTTTCAGGAGTGTTTGTAAATTTTGTATTTTTTTGTCTCCTCTTTTCTTTTGATGTGCACAGAGGTAATGCACTATTTTGTTGTGGTGTGCACGGGTAGTCGGGTACCCGTGCTACCCGTGAGGACCTTGGGTAGACGGGTACAGAATAGTACCCAAGAACCCGAAGTCGCAGGTGACATCATGTGCAGTACACGTGAACAAATTCATGTGATACTCCGCATGTCTACCCAGTATGTAAGGGAAGGGGTGCATTATGGTGTTACCATGGAAACATTACCCGATCGGGTACCCATGCTACCCGTGGAAAACTACCCGAACCCGATACCCGAAGAAAATGCTACCCGACCCAGCACTACTAGTATTTTGTGACGAGTGGAGTGTTTCATAGAAAGATGCGTACATTTGTTTTTGTATAAGCTGGTGGGATGTGTATGTGTTTTGTACTAGCTGGTGGAAGTCTAAAACAAGATATTACGATGGTGATTGACAAATGTGTTCCTGGCTTTTTTTTGACTGCTGTGCCGCCACCTAAATTTTGTGAATTCAATTTCACTTCACTGCAACAGTAAAGGAAATTTGTTGAACAGAACAAGACTTAATTAGGGTTGCTTGTTCCTTGTCTGCATTTTGTTTGTTGATCCTGTGCCGTGTGTATGTTATGGCTACAGATCACTGGCTTAGGCAGCCTGTATTCTGGCGCAAGCTGAAGAACACGACTGTACTCGAGGGATCGCGCATCAATCTAGTCTGCGATGTATTGGGAGGTCTGCTGTTGAAAACCAGAATGCGCTTTCCCAGTGGTGACCGGATCAGAAAGGAACATGGCCTCACTCAGGTAACGTCATATTTCTCAAAGGAAAATGTTTGCTCCTCACTTTCCTTCGGAATTATCGCCAAAGTCGTTATCACCATTTCTCAGCATTGTTAGTTTTAGCAACAAGCTCATCCATCTGTGGTTTTTGCGGACATGTAAATTGTATGTAGTTTGTGCATGTCGAATATCGAAGCTTTTGTCCCTCAATCCACTCGATCAAATCTGACTGTAACTTAGTGTAGACGATCCAGTCATTTTTCCGCGCCGTCATCTTGGCCTCTGTGGCAAATGAGTCTGATGAGCACCTCTGACGGAAACTTCTGCCGAGGTGGCAAAGCTGGTGCTGTTTCAGGACTACGTACTTGTATATGTAGTCTAGGGCCGATTGCGGATCGGAGATGATTGAAGATGAAATGACGGCCAAACTCCAAAGTCGTCACCATCCTGTCATTTGGCTGATAGCCAGGTCGATGTCTGGACCTGTGTTGAAAATTGATCCCAATCCGCGGATCAGGAATGATCTGCTCTAATACTTCTTCAAGAGTTACATGTACCATAGTCACGGTCTGGGAGTTTCGACACAAAATGCCCTGCCGTCGTATTGACAGAAAGTTTTGTCCCGCCCAGCACGGACGCACACACCGCTGGCATTGTTAGAACATGTTCTATTTCGTCCATGGTTGGTCTGAGCAAGGCTCAGTCGAAGCAAAATTGAGATGTGAGAATGTTTGCAGCCTATGCCTGAGATCTGTGTTCCTTGCTGTTTCCATGCGCGGGGCACCGGTGGGAATCATGATGACATAAGGATCGCTGAATCATGATGACATAAGGATCGCTGAGTCATGACGACATAAGGATCGCTGAGTCATGACGACATAAGGATCGCTGAATCATTATGACATAAGGATCGCTGAATCATTATGACATAAGGATCGCTGAATCATTATGACATAAGGATCGCTGAATCATTATGACATAAGGATCGCTGAATCATTAAGACATAAGGATCGCTGAATCATGACGACATAAGGATCGCTGAATCATGACGACATAAGGATCGCTGAATCATGACGACATAAGGATCGCTGAATCATGACGACATAAGGATCGCTGAATCATGACGACATAAGGATCGCTGAATCATGACGACATAAGGATCGCTGAATCATGACGACATAAGGATCGCTGAATCATGACGACATAAGGATCGCTGAATCATGACGACATAAGGATCGCTGAATCATGACGACATAAGGATCGCTGAATCATGACGACATAAGGATCGCTGAATCATGACGACATAAGGATCGCTTGTGTACACAGCCATGTATAGTACATGCACACAAAAATTTGCGGTCGGGTGAAAAAAGACAGTCGGTCGGGTGAAAAAAGACAGTCGGTCGGGTGAAAAAAGACAGTCGGTCGGGTGAAAAAAGACAGTCGGTCGGGTGAAAAAAGACAGTCGGTCGGGTGAAAAAAGACAGTCGGTCGGGTGAAAAAAGACAGTCGGTCGGGTGAAAAAAGACAGTCGGTCGGGTGAAAAAGACAGTCGGTTGGGTGACCCGAAACAACGAATTAATTCTGGGTGGCCTAATAGTGAAGAGTTATAGAGGTTATGAAAATGTTGTCATTGTGGCAAAGTAGCGGAACCGCTTATGGGCGCTAAGTATACCGCTTGTAGGAGCCAAGTATACAATGAGAATCGGCGGTTTTGCTTCATCTAGTTCATCGCTGTGCCTCGGCTCTGCCAAAGCTCCGCTAAACTAATAACTTATTTCCATAACCTCTAATGCCCAGTACAGTGTACTGAACCTCCCTGGGTAACAGATACCTCTCGACTAAGGACACCTTACCAACCAGAACGTATGTGTGTTCAATCTCGATTGGTTCCATTCAAGTTGTTGTGCATTGTGCAAACAGGTTTCGACTGACTGATAGACGGTGTCTACTGTTCACTCTGTGTGTGTGTGTGTGGGGGGGGGGGGGGGGTGTATATGTGTGTGTGTGTATGTGTGTGTGCGTGTGTACGCTGCGGCGTGTCTATGTGAGTATGTGCATGCATGCACGGTCCGTGTGTTTATGTACGTGTGTGAGTGTGAGGTCTCCCGCATGTGTCGATGCATCTGTGCTTGCCTGTGTGTGTGTGTGTGCACGCACATGTGTGCATGTGGGTGTTTCAGGCAGTTTTTGTAGGTATTCACGGTGGAGTATTCCGGGCCATACATCGTCTGACCTACAGTATCCAAGAGGTATCGCAGAGCCGTGATGCCGGAGTGTACACATGTCAAGCGAGTAACAAGCACCCAGCAGCTCCTGGCAGAGTCTTTAGTAGTGCGTTGCTCACAGTTGAAGGTGAAGAGAGAAGTTTGCATGCTTACTCAATAATCCACCTCCAATTTAAATGGCCATGGGCTCCAAGTTATGTTCAGCCATCTAAACAGTATTGTTTTTATCGTAGTGAATGCAGGGACGCCATGCTGAATAGGGAAAGTGCACACAACTCTTTGCGTACATCTGGAAGTCTTTAAAAGGATGCAAACAGAGGCTACACCATCAACTGGTTGCACATCAAGTGATAGGCCGTTTTTTTTAAAGACTTAAATATGTTGATAGTGAGTTGCGAAGTGGGGGTGGGGGGGGGGGGGGGGGGTGGCGGGCTATAGTTCAGCTTAGTAATACCTTCCCCTACCCCTCCCCTACCCCTTCCCACCCCCTGCCCCTCCCCTACCTCTCCCCTTCCCCTTGCAACTACCACTCGCCATCCCCTTCCCCGTGCTTTGTTCTGTGAGAAATTGTATTTTATTTAATACTTTTGTATGCACAGTATCAGTTTAAATTAGACTGGTGTCTACATCACAAAATCTCCATCCAGGCCATGGGTTTGTTATTGGTCATGTATTGCAGAGAGGATCATACCAAACCTAGTTTTGGCTCACAATGCCGCTATGGAAGAGAGGTCGGTGCTTCTGGGAACTAACACAAGCCTACTGTGCAAGTCATATTACACACGGTAAGTCACCGTGCAGTGATGTGTGTGTGTGTGTGTGTGTGTGTGTGTGTGTGTGTGTGTATGCGTAGATGTGTATGTGTGTGTGTGTGTGTGTGTGTGTGTGTGTGTGTGTGTGTATGTGTGTGTGTGTGTGTGGAGGGGGGGGGGGAGGGTGCGAGCGTGTGTGCAAATGTGTGCGTGTGTGGACGTATGTATTTGTGTGTATGTGTTTGTGTGTGTTTGTGTATGTGTGTGTATGTGTTTGTGTGTGTATTATTATGTATTCTAATAAAAGCCATAGGAAAAGATAAACCTGTTCATCTGTTTCACTCCTGGACTAACCCTAAATGCAACAATTTACATGGAATGCTACCTTGCTAAAATTAAAATCAGTCGTATGAGTCCGGCATTCGGCAATTGTTCATAGGAAGCACAGTTTGGAAGCACAGTGTCCAAAATGCTATAATTTGCAAGTTGCATTTGAATGTATCGGCGCACGACACCATCGCCAATTTTCATGTGAAGTGCACCCGCTTTGCATGCTTGTGTTCTCGCGTACGATAATTATGGAATGTTGAACCAATTCACGTCTTCCGCAACTTCCCGATTTGTAAGGTAGTATATGCAGGACCGCCGGAAGCAGTTTTCAATTGGTCCGGTCGTACGGTCTCCTACCGTAGTCTTTCATACTCTGTGTGCAATATGGCGGGTACATGCCCTCGTCAGCAGTAAACATTCGTTTATAGCTACACAGTACACTCATACCTCGGTTATCCGGACTCCGAAGTTACGGGCACTTCGGTCTACCGGGCACTATTTGGGCGAGTTTCAGGGGAAATATTACTACTCTTTTGTCACTTTTCGTAGAAATATTGACGTCATATGCCATATCGATGGCCTTTTCCCCATCAAGATGTATATGATTCGGAGTTACGAACATTTCAAAGTTACGGGCAGTGCAAGGTCCCGGACTGCCCGGATAAACGAGGTATGAGTGTATACTGACCAACCGGACCGGTTCCGGCTGGCCTGACATGTACATGTACTGTTGTGTTCCTGTTCGTGGCATTCACAATTTATCGACGTCAATCGGCGTCATGCATGTCCCGCCCCGTCCCGCCATGCCCCAGCGAAAGTGAACTAGAAAAAATCCACGGTTTGCACGAGACTCGGCTAGAAACCGAGTTTCCGCATCCGTAGGAACACCACCACCCTTCAAGGATCAAGGCGCGTATGCAGCTCCTAAAGAGGTGGGAGGTGAGTACAGCAGACACACCAAAGTGAACTAGGCGTTAGTGTTAATATACTACTTTAGTGTTAATATACTACTTTAGTGTTAATATACTACTTTAGTGTTAATATACTACTTTAGTGTTAACATACTACTTTAGTGTTAATATACTACTTTAGTGTTAATATACTACTTTAGTGTTAATATACTACTTTAGTGTTAATATACTACTTTAGTGTTAATATACTACTTTAGTGTTAATATACTACTTTAGTGTTAATATACTACTTTAGTGTTAACATACTACTTTTTTTAATTGATGCCCTTCTGTTATGTTGGTAGCTCCTTCCATTAGAGACCATTATCCCGCTGACAACTCAATTGACTTGCTCTCTCTCTCTCTCTCTCTTTACAACTACAGCTGGCAACCACGTGTCAATATCTCTTGGCTACGTGATGGCAAGTATCTTCCATCCAACATGCATGTGTTGTTGTCGCGACAGCGTCATCACGCCTTCGATGGAACGGGACAATATTCGTACACGGAGCTGAGAAGCGAACTATCAATTGAACAGTTCTCCGGCACTGATGCTGGTTCATACACGTGCATGGTTTCGTCAGCTCAGGGTTCCATGCAAGAGACGGTCAAGATCCGAGCCAAAAGTAAGCTACAGTTGTCACATCTATTTGTATCTTAGTTTCCACTAATATTGCATTGGTGTTTATTTAGCCATTAAGGTTTATTGGAGATGAGATGGGAAATAGTGTGGCTAGTGCTACAGGTCATTAATTAACACCTCTGTGCATCTCTGTATGCTGGATGCATAGGGCAGATACAGTTCAGAAGTAGCTACTACACGAAAGCCAACATTTTTGAATTGGCACGGGATTGATTGCCCTATCTCCTCTGCTAAGCTATATACCTGTTCTGCACCAAATATCCTTCCCTGTTGTTACGGAATCATGGCCATTCCGTTCCTCGGGACGCAGGAGACAAAGGACAGGTACTCGCTTGTTTACAATTATTATTATCCTAGTTACGACATGACGGGAAAACAGGGGGCAGCAACTGTGACTCCAAGGCATGAACAAGAAGAGCGAAAAGACAAGACTGAAGACTCACAAATCACACATGCTCATATCACACATGCGCGTGAGACAAGAGACAGTGTGGGGGAATGTTATCATGCAGGAGAAAAATACATTGTTCTACAACATTGTTGTCTGATGATGTTGGTTGTCAAACCATGAAACTCCTAGTTACAATGAATAAGCCCTTACTTCCTTTGTGTACCTCTTGTGTACTGTGCTCGGCCCAGCACAAGCATTGAGCACTCTAGCAGGTTAAGGTGCACTGCCTCTATGTATTGTAATGATTATGAATTTTGAGGGTGGTAAAAAGGGGAAAGGTCTGAAGACAAAATGGCTGTCACCACCAGGACTCGAACCAGGGACCTTCGCTAAATGCCAGCGATGCTCAACCACTCAGCTATGGTTAGCCGTCATCCCAGCAAAAACCGTTTAGCATTTCCTTCAGACTTCGAAACTCGTGCTTCTTGTTACGCTACTCGTACACATTTTGAGTCTAAAAATTTACTTATCAATTTTTCAAGAGACCATCATCAGGAAAATCCGTCTAAGCAAAGATACCTAGCTATGGATAATAATGAACTACTGGTTATTTACATGTACGGGCCGTGATTGGGAATCATGACTGAGGTGATGTGTGTATAATAAGATGAAGTGCGAGAGCTTCAAGGAAGTGTTAAAACTGATAACAGGGATGGGTAAAGCCACTAAAGGGAACCATCGAAATAAAGAGGCAAGTGACATCAAACGTGGAGGTTTGGTGGATTTGGAATTTTAACGGTATTTCTGTCCAACCGAATCACTCCATTGACTTTTGAATACAATGCCTAACCTTTAACAGTATTGTTATAATGATAATACCCCTATAACGATATAAATGGGCTGACCACTCAACATTTTCTTATTTACAGCAATATCTAGCTGGGAATATGTAGAGTCCACTATCCAGGTAGGGCAAGTTTAACTTGATAAGTCGCTGAGACATGGCAACAACTTGAAAAAGCACTGGCGGCACCAGCAAGGCCTTGCTGTGTACATAATGTGTTGACGCTATGAAGAGTGTAACAAATGGATAACAATCGTGCTTAATGATGTACATGCATGAAATGAACCAGTTGCCCTTATAACGCTATCATCCTGTTAACGATATTTCGTGGTCTTAAGCAAATATCGCAATACGGGTAGGTCGACTGTAAAAGCCTTGCTGCACAATCCAACTTTGTATGCCGATAGAGCCACCTCACAAAAAGGTTTCTTCATGCGACTATGATTTACCCTTATTTTTTGTCCCTTTAGCTGTGCCATCAATTCAATTTGAGCAGACGAGAGATGTTCAGCTGAGTGCAGAGAATGAACCCTTGTTCAACCTCACTTTCACAGCCGGGCCATCGGTTAGTATCATCGGTGTATTTGTGAACGGCAGTCAGCTGGCCTGCCAACAGCCTGCTGACAATTGCATATTTTCGGCAGAGAATTTGTCTGATCCTGCAAATCATATTCACATAAGCTTGCAGTTGAAGCGAGTGCGTGTCAACAGCAGTGGAAAGTATGAACTACAGATCAGTACAAGCCTGGGACTGATCCGCTATATTGTCTTTATACGGATTTTTACATAGTTACTAAGCTGTTGAGAGATTTTTGAGGATTTCAAGAGGCTTTGTTCATTTTTGTTTGCCATGCTTGTGTTGAGTTGTGGGATGATCCATGACAGCATCAAAATGAACCCACCAAGACGACCTCTGGTCAGGATATGTTCTAAGTTACCTTGGTGATATCAGCACTATAATTAAAACCGAGAACGGTGCAAAGCCTACAAACAAATTATCAAAAAGAAGCGCTGATGTTGGTCGCCCATGTGCAGTGATTATGGCTGTAACTTGGGTCTGTTATCGCTGCTTCGCATCATGGACTTGATACTTGATGATATAATTATCATGCTTGTGAACAGATAATATTATTCCAAGCCTGAATGTCACGTGATTTCCAATGACTGTGGGTTAGTACTGAGCAGGAAAGACACTGTGAAAGTGTGACTGCTGAGTTCAACGCAGGGGAAATGTTTGAAATGCTGAATCCATGCGGTTGGATTGCATGAGATTGCATGAGCTGATTTCTTAAAACAACCTACTCAGTGCGGATGGATTTTCAAGTTGTCTATTGGCAGAATGTACATATACATGTACACGCAGAGCCGTTATCAGTGACTGATATATGCGGTCCTTTCAGGCATGACCTGAACAAACCAACAGCATTTTGAAAGCGGCAGGACATGGATTTTTGGGGCACAGCATTAAAAGTACCTATGGTCAAATAGCCTCGGTTAGGTTCTGTTAGATGAGGTTAGATGAGGTTAGATGAGGTTAGGTTCTGTTAGATGAGGTTAGATGAGGTTAGATGAGGTTAGGTTCTGTTAGATGAGGTTAGGTTCTGTTAGATGAGGTTAGATGAGGTTAGATGAGGTTATATGAGGTTAGATGAGGTTAGATGAGGTTAGATGAGGCTGCATCCATTCCATTTGAGCCATGTTTCGGAGTTGGAATAGCGTATGCCCAAGCTGATAGCTCTACATACAGTTTTGCTGCTTTCCTCCCCCAATCGTTGAACAAATTGAATGGACTTATGTTTCCGTGCCGCATGTAATTTCAAGCAAAGCTTCCCCGACAGCGACAATGATAACACCGGTTTTCTGATCCTATTTGCATGAACCTCCGTGCAATTCCCTTCCGAAACGTGCAAATTTACACTGTGTGGGTGCAACATCACCAACTCAAAATGAACAATCCCACAAGCAGCGCAAAGGGCACCCGCATATTCACCTATCCAGCATACCCTTAACGTCTGTAAATTAGTTAGTACTTATTTTCGAAGCCGTCTGGAAATTTGGGCTTTGGGCTTTGGGTAATGGGCTTTGGGTAATGAAACAAGTGCGTAGGTGTTCCCGAAACTATGCAAAATATGTTATTTTAGTAGCGTCTGGCCTGGCACTAGCCATGGTCCACACCGCTTTATTTCGTATCTGTGTGTGTGTGTGTGTGTGTGTGTGTGTGTGTGTGTGTGTGTGTGTGTGTAACGTTAGGCGGGCACGGCGGGTGATCACGAGCCACAGGACTAGTTACCAGACTATTGCGGTGGTGTCCCCTCTTTATTGGATTTTCAGAACATGTACTTACGGGGCTGCTCTGTCGAATTGTTGTACAATGCTGCTGCTGCTGCTGCTGCTGCGTTTGTGTCACTCCCTTGTCCGTGCTGCTGCTGCACCGTCGTACAGGTCTGTGAGCACTGTAACCTAACATTCTCCTATCGGACAGGGTCCGAACTCCGGACTGTCCTTATTACACCCACAGCTCACATGCCCATTGCGTCGGCACAATTGGGCCATCTTGGTTTTGATTAGGAAGAGTTGAACAAATTGATTGTGAAGTTATAGGAAAGTTGGTCTCTCCCCGCACTGGGGCTTGCATCAGCTGACTTCAATTGATTGACTCACCACCACCATCCAGAGCACATGAGAAGTCCATCGTATCTTCTACTCGGCAAAACTGGAAGAAAGCACCATTCCCTGCTCAATACACAGTGCTTCGGGGAATTCACTGCTCATCAGCTGAGCTTGAGTAAGCTGAGGAAGATTGTGCCTGAAGAGTTGATTAAGCTGAGGAAGATTGTGCCTAGCAAGAACCACTTATATACGGTAGTGCTCGTTAGGCCAAACTGCTCGCTAGGCCAAACTGCCACCAGAGATACAAAAATTACAGAGCGCTCCGTTTGCAGCACAACAATCACCTCGTGAACACCAGATAGCAGCATGAATTAGTGTCGCTCATGGATAGGTAGAAGAGACGTTGAGGACCCTTGGTCATTCGCAACACTTTCACCTCTCCCAAACAGCTAGTCGCAAGCCCGCGCGCTGGGCACAACAATGGGAAATAGTGGTAGAGACTTCAGTGACAAATTTACAGGAAAGTTGATTGAGTGAACTTTCCTACGAAATTATCACCAAAGTTTCTACCACTATTTTTAGTAGATTAGGGAGTTGTTCTGAAATTCCCAGCATGCCGTTAAAAACGAACCCAAGACTGATTTTGCAGTGCTGCATTCATACCATCCACACTTAATTTGCTGGTCCTCAAATTTGCTTTCTCTCTGTAGCACACACTCTTAGCCATTCCATGCACATACATGCACGCATACCCGCACATACGCATGCATCATCGTGACCCATGCACAGACACATACACCATAGAAAGTATCTAGCTGAGCTGTAGAGCAACACACATCAGTTTGGTTTGCTCAAGAATAATCCTGAATACAATCAGAGATGACATTTCCAACGACAGTTACATAACCATAAGACACTAAGAAGACAACAATACAGATTGAGACTGCAGCTAAAGTCAGCACATAATAATTCTAGCTAGCAATTTGAACATAGCCTATGCTAAACCGCAACATGGTGAACAATCTGCGGCTATAACATTACCAGCAATTATATGACATCCCACAGAGTCCGAAATTCCGTGAAATATTTGCGCATTTACTGCAGAGAGTGATCTTGGAAGGAAGAAAATTGCTCTGAACTATGGCCATGATCGAAATGTAAGGCATCAAACCAGTGAACCACGCCAACAAGACAAACAGTTACACAACGAAAAAAACGAAAGTGAAAAACATTGAACAACCGATGCGATCTCAACTCCTAAGAATCATGATTTTCTTCTCCACTGAAAAGTATCTGTTACCTTGGTGATCTTGAGGAAATAGCAAGAATTGACCTTCTTCATGGTCATTTCTGAAGCTTCCTCCAAATATTGTCAGCCAACAAACCACAGCATTGTCACCTGGCTAGTCTGATCTCTGTCCTCAAGAAGGACCAGTTCCAAAAGATTGCAGGTCCAGTGCGCTTTCTAGCTTCAAAGATCTGGGAAATCGCCTCATTCTGCACATTTCAAGCAGCTTCTCAATTGTTTCTGGCTTGACATTGAACAGCAAGAAGATGAAAAGCACTTCTTTCTCAGTTTTTTCGAGTAAACTACCTCTCCAACCGCGTGGCTTTCTCTGAAGGCCATTTTGTAGGGGCTTTCCCATGGCCATGTGCTGGATGCATGCCATGTCGCGTCGATGTACTGACATGACATGATGCATGCTGTACAAGGACGTAGACTACTCAGTGACTACAGTCAGGGAGTCGAATTTTATGACTTCCTGTTGACAAATAGCAACTTGTTTGGTGTAAATTTCGTTTAGAGTGGCTGCCAGCTTTGCCAGCTTGATACTTGGTTTCATTCTGCAGCTCACTGGTTTGAGAATACAGTGTTTTTTGCAGCTTCTTCAACGGATATTGTGCACCATCATCAAGGTGGTTACCTATTTGTGATGCAGCTTCAACTAAAAGTACAACAACAAAAGCAACAGCCTACATTCAACAGCCACAGCCCATGACAACCAGAACAAGAACAACAACGACTACAACAACAACAACAACAACAACAACAACAACAATAACACCAATTCTCGTTCCGCATATACTGGCACACACAGAGACATAGACAGCAATAGCGGCAACACACAAATTAAAGGGTAGTTGGCCGCAGCCAGATGTGACACTTGCGCAGCTAGTGGGGAAGCACTAGCCATCGGTATTCGGTATGAAAAGATAGAATCTTGCGGCCTACGTATATTGAATGCCTTGAAAAACGTGTCAACATGTTGAAGGCATGACCAGCATCAGCCAAGGACTGATGGTCAAAGCAAATACCAAAATAC
Source organism: Sycon ciliatum (assembly GCF_964019385.1). Classification (NCBI taxonomy): domain Eukaryota; kingdom Metazoa; phylum Porifera; class Calcarea; order Leucosolenida; family Sycettidae; genus Sycon; species Sycon ciliatum. Next base: position 20,082,825 of record NC_088648.1, read on the forward strand.
ACTGCTATAATATTAAAACACACGATCCTTGAAGGGTGGTGGCGTTCCTACGGATGCGGAAAACTCGGCCTTTAGCCGAGTTTGACGCGAACAGTGAAATATACAAGTAATAATAAACAGAACTACAAGGACACATTATGTCACCATAATGTCGGCTGCGCAACCAGTCACTCATCTGACGTAAGAATTTTTGAAGCAGCTAGTTGTCTGGAAACTGGGCATGCTTCCAGTTTGTGTCGGTACTTTCAAACTCTGGTTGCTGCAGGTGAAAAGAGATTCTCGCAAACCTATTAAAATGCACGGTTGCAGGCAGCGGTGTACAAGAATAAAAATAACAAGGGTGCTTCAACGTTGACTGGGTTCGATCACTGAACACTAGACAAGAACGTTTGTTTGCAAAACAAAGGTAGAAGAACTGGTCAGCCTCAAATGCTACCTCAAGGACACGCAGCGTATCCAAAAAGTAAAGAAAAAATGGAAAATGGTGAGCTGGAGGCAACTGTCGCAGACATCACTGAGCAGTGCAAATGGTATGGGCAGACAAAAACCAATAGGAGAAGACCTACACAGTACTGAAGGAGATGTCAAGCATGAATGCCAAACCTACAAGTGAACCTGAAGGAGAGGAGGATGTGGGTGATGCCATCTTGGCTACCCTGGCCAAAGATTTCTCTGAGCTACGGCAGCACATACCTGCACAGGAAAACCAGCAGAAGCATAACGGAGAGCCTCATCATATCGTTGGGAAACGGCAACAGCAGCGCAACATGAAGAAATAGAAAATGTGTGCTGAAGCTGCATTCTCGTTTACAAGAATGTTTGGGAGGAACGTACATGGACTACGGCGAATCATAGGCTTGAAGGTAATCAGGTAGTGAGCCCGTGGGCCTTGTCCATGTACGTTCATGCAAGCATCCCAACCTGGAGGAAAGAACTTCACAGGGAAATTCTTCGGTCCCAACCCCCTTTGTCCAGTTTCTGATTCGAAAGTCAGAAATAGACTATTTCATTTCAAGGAGGAAAACTTCCTTCTGCCAGCGGAGAGGGCTCGACACAATAATGTGGAGCACTATTACACGTAAAACTCCTTTGTGCCTTTTGTGACTATTTCACTTCTATTTTTCACTGCACAGCAGTGCAAGCTCCATCAGCAGCCTCAAACATTCGTCATCTGAGAAAGGGCCCAACATTCCCCGAACCATCAAAAGATCTACAGCAAACAAAGGGAGATTTTCAAATTCATGCAAGAATACATTCAATAAATTCACCCAAAATGAAATGAAATCACCTGATAGATCGCCACTGATATCTGATATCTTCATACTCCCAAGTTCATAGAGGATAAAGTCTCTCCATTTCACAAGGTACTGCACGCTGCCACCCTAAAGCAACAAAATTCACAGTGCAACGAACAGCTCAATTGTGTCGACCTCGCGACCTGATTTATTACAATAAAATAAACGTACCTTCTTTCCCACTGTCGATCCAGTAAGAAGCAGCGAAAACTTCAGGCCCCTAAGACTGCTTGAATTTTCTCCACAGCGGACTGCTGCTGAAAACATCAGCTTGGCGTAAAAACCAGGCTCATTCTGTCTATGAGATACCTAGCGTAAATGAGAGCCTTCTCGTCGCCAGCCACAACAATAACAACAACAAAAATCACCTCCACCGAAAAAGACATGCAGATCAGAGAGCTTGTTGTGTACAGCGTGAGTTCAAAAAAATCCTTTTTCATTGAGATCACAAAAAAAAACTTCACACTCGATCGCGCGATCGCGAGCTCAGCACCAGCAGTGACGTTTGGGTGGAAATATTTTATTTGAAAAACTTTTGTCAGGCGCGATGTCGCTGATTGCTGGTGATGAGTATGTGTGCGGTAGGTGTGAGAATGAAAGGATGAGTATTGTGGCCGTGTGTGTGTGTGTGTGTGTGTGTGTGTGTGAGAGAGAGAGAGAGAGACAGAATGTTTGTGTGAGATTTGGAGAATGTGTGTGTGTGTATGTAAGATTTAGAGAATGTGTGTGTGAGATTTGGAGAATGCGTGTGTGTGTGTGTGTGTGTGTGTGTGTGTGTGTGTGATATAGAGAATGAATGTGTGTGTGCGTGTGCATGTGTGAGATATAGAGAATGAATGTGTGTGTGTGTGAGAGAGAGAGAGAGAGAGAGAGAGAGAGAGAGAGAGAGAGAGATTTAGAGAATGTGTGTGCGGACGCGCGTGTGAGTGTATGTGTACCGTATTTTTCCGGTTGTAAGTCGACCTTTTACGACTTAAAATAGAAGGAGAAAGGGTGGGGGTCGACTTACAACCGGGATTCGACTTATAACCGGGAACTATCAGAATCTTACAAAAAATGACCTGCGTCTGCATGCACGAGTGCACAATGTTTACACATTTTGCCAGTTTATTGGCCTTTTCCAAGGATTGGGACGTTATATCCTCCAATAAGGAATGTTTACATGATTTGTTAATGTGTTAGTAGCAGGAGGTGGTTAGTAGTGCTTCTTTGGGTGACAACTTTTTAAAAACGCAGAATTGAGACCTCCAGATAGAAGGGTCGACTTATAACCGGGGTCGACTTACAACCAGTGAAATACGGTATGTGAGAAAAGGGAGAGAGTGTGGGTGTATGTTTGTGTTGTGGTGTGGGCATGTGTGGATTTGGCATTTGCCCCCAGCTCTATTCTATATCATTCATGCCGGAACTACAGCTGCATAGCCCCAAGTCTGAAGACTTGGCAACTTCACGCCTGCACCTGACTCTTGCGCTATGATACGCGTCGCCTATGACACCCCTCGGAATTTCCCACCTTGCTCCCCCTTATGTTCTGGCTGCCCGTTTTGGATCCATGAGTTGCCTGATGATCGTAGAGATACGTGAAACTCGGAGTTGTGACAAAGCTTCCAAACTCTCTCTTGTGTAGATTCTATTTCTTATTTCACACTCACCACCATCAGTTGACACCACACGAATACAGTGAGGGGCCGTCCATTGATAGAGATATTTATTTAGAAATGAAAACTAGTCGTTTAGGGGGAGGAGGTTGAGCGCCTGTTCGTTTCTCGAAAAATATCGCGGGCACATTTTGTATGTGTCGGAATTTCCAAAAAAACCGAAAAAAATATCGACACTATGTACCGTTTGTATGAGTTCGTTTAGCGGGGGGGGGGGGGGGGGGGGGGTGAATGAGAGTACTAGTCTTCGTTTCTAAGTAAATATCGGTATTTACGGATGTTCTCTAAAGCATGTGTTGATTCAGTTTTTCCTGTTTATAGCGATTCTGACACTGGAGTTGTCCTCGAAACGCTGCTATTGAAGAGCAAGCCCGTGATCTTGCTCTGGGCATACTTTTTGAGCGTGAAAAAAGCAATGGCATGGCCAGGAAGGGTGACGTCAGTTACGTAGCTGGACACTAGATCAGGTTTTCAAATGAACCTGCTATCTTGAATCTGAAGTAATCAGTGCCCTAAGTGTGCCAAGCAGAGATATGAAGGTCAACAAAAACAAGTAGCTGGTCACCATCATTATAGTGAGGTAATGAGCACCCCAACATTTCTCAACAAATGTGATTGGGAGTTTTGCTTAGTTTGCGGATTATCCTGCTTGTCACGTTCCATTATCAGAACCTGGCCGGAAATGCTTCGCGTTTCGTTCCTTCAAAGTCCACTCTTTCAATTGTAAGAAACTTGTAGAACCAAGAGAAGTGCTACAACACGGGTGACCGTTGCTTACACTGCTACTGTCACAAACACTAGAATGTGTTCTCATGAAGGTTGTTTCACAGAAACTTAGCAATGTCACCAAGCATTCAGCAGGTCTTGCGGGGTAGGGTACCATACATGTCAGATGGTTCCTGAAGAGGCTCTTCGATTTCGGATATCCTGACAGCACGGCGAGGCGTGCACCACAAAGACAGTTCTTGAAGGTGCATTTCAATTTCGGAAGTCGTGGAAGCAAGAGGAGGATTCCCACACTGTTCGTAGGTACATGCACCACAGTCAGTTCTTGAAGGTGCATTTCGATTTTGGAAGTCTTGGAAGCAAGACGAGGATTCCTGCATTGTTCGTACAGCTAATGCACGTACTAGCCACCTAAACCACCAGCATCAGCAGCATCCCCAGGGATGACCCAAGCAAGAGAAGCACGAACGGCACCCCAAGCAGCAGCATCAGCACCAAGAATAGCGGCAATGGGAGCAGCCCAAGCAGAAGTACCACCTCCAAATGCAGTTCTGTCGATAGCAGTACCACCAACGGCCGGTACCAATAGCAGCGGCAACACCAGCATCACCGCCATCACCACCGCCTCTAGCTTCAGCAGAAGAGCCAAAGACCAAGAGAGGGGGACAGGGCCCTGCGTAAAGGAGGTCGTGCAGCAAGTCTTGCAGCAAGTTCGAGTTTTTGATACGGATTGCTACGCACACGTGCGCACAATCCCGCCTCCATGAGGTGAAGCGTATCAGCACATCCAGAAGTCTTGCTAACTGAAGATAAAGTGCATAACCACATCCAGCAGTCTTGCTAACTCAAGATAAAGTGCATAACCACATCCAGCAGCCTTGCTAACTCAAGATAAAGTGCATGATCGTCTGATGGACAATCCCATCACAAAAGGCAAGGTTCGGCATAAAAAAGCGCTTTCCTGCATTCCTGAGTCAAAAGGCTTCATTGGATTAATCCAGTTGTACCAAGTGCCTTTGTGCGTTCGTGAATCACAATCGGAGAATGTTAGTGCATCATGATGAAGACTACGGTCTTATGCGAAGGGAAAGGCCGGATATCCCTACCAGCACATAGCAATGCCCACATGCCGTGCTTGTGCGTATGTGTGTCCACCATTATACCTGGGCCTTTGACCAGTGGGGCAGATCTAGTCCGCCCAGTGTTGCCCTCAATCCTGACTGAGGCACGACCGCCGGCAAGTGCGGTTGCGGTACAGTCGCCCGGATAAGTATTTGATATTGTCTTAGCTGCGCCGTCCACTCTCCGTCATTCGCAAAGGACTCGCGACTATCTGCACGAGTATTTCTTGTGCTACGACACGGCCAGAGTCTTCTGTCAGGGGTAGACATGGAGCAAAGTCAACGGATATTCGCTTGGCATGGAACGCACGAACGCAAGTCAGTACTAAGGACTCTGTCGATACTGCCGCTGGGGGGGGGGGGGGGGGGCAAGTCATCGAGGATAGGAAAGTGAGTTAAGTAGTCTACAAGGCCGAGCGCTTGGGACCGGAGGCTAGTGGGCTTCAAGAGACCAAATGGCTCGGCGCTGCATCACACTGTATTGGTGATGCGCTGACTGCTCGTCCCGCTACAACACGAGTGACCGGTGCTTACACTGCTACTGTCACAAACACTAGAACGTGTTCTCATGAAGGATGTTTCACAGGAACTTAGCAATGTCACCAAGCATTCAGCAGATCTTGCGGGGTAGGGTACCATGCATGTCAGACGGTTCCTGAAGAGGCTCTTCGATTTCGGATATCCTGACAGCACGGCGAGGCGTGCACCACAAAGACAGTTCTTGAAGGTGCATTTCAATATCGGAAGTCGTGGAAGCAAGACGAGGATTCCCACACTGTTCGTAGGTACAGGCACCACAGTCAGTTCTTGAAGGTGCATTTCGATTTTGGAAGTCTTGGAAGCAAGACGAGGATTCCTGCATTGTTCGTACAGCTAATGCACGTACTAGCCACCTAAACCACCAGCATCAGCAGCATCCCCAGGGATGACCCAAGCAAGAGAAGCACGAACGGCACCCCAAGCAGCAGCATCAGCACCAAGAATAGCGGCAATGGGAGCAGCCCAAGCAGAAGTACCACCTCCAGATGCAGTTCTGTCGATAGCAGTACCACCAACGACCGGTACCAATAGCAGCGGCAACACCAGCATCACCGCCACCACCACCGCCTCTAGCTTCAGCAGAAGAGCCAAAGACCAAGAGAGGGGGACAGGGCCCTGCGTAAAGGAGGTCGTGCAGCAAGTCTTGCAGCAAGTTCGAGTTTTTGATACGGATTGCTACGCACACGTGCGCACAATCCCGCCTCCATGAGGTGAAGCGTATCAGCACATCCAGAAGTCTTGCTAACTGAAGATAAAGTGCATAACCACATCCAGCAGTCTTGCTAGCTCAAGATAAAGTGCATAACCACATCCAGCAGCCTTGCTAACTCAAGATAAAGTGCATGATCGTCTGATGGACAATCCCATCACAAAAGGCAAGGTTCGGCATAAAAAAGCGCTTTCCTGCATTCCTGAGTCAAAAGGCTCCATTGGATTAATCCAGTTGTACCAAGTGCCTTTGTGCGTTCGTGAATCACAATCGGAGAATGTTTGTGCATCATGATGAAGACTTCGGTCTTATGCGAAGGGAAAGGCCGGATATCCCTACCAGCACATAGCAATGCCCACATGCCGTGCTTGTGCGTATGTGTGTCCACCATTATACCTGGGCCTTTGACCAGTTGGGCAGATCTAGTCCGCCCAGTGTTGCCCTCAATCCTGACTGAGGCACGACTGCCGGCAAGTGCGGTTGCGGTACAGTCGCCAGGATAAGTTATTTGATATCGTCTTAGCTGTGCCGTCCACTCTCCGTCATTCGCAATGAACTCGCGACTATTTGCACGAGTATTTCGCGTGCTACGACACGGCCAGAGTCTTCTGTCAGGGGTAGAAATAGAACCAAATCAACGGATATTCGCTTGGCATGGAACGCACGAACACAAGTCAGTACTAAGGGCTCTGTCGATACTGCCGCTTGATGGGGGGGGGGGGGGGGCAAATCATCGAGAATAGGAAAGTGAGTTAAGTAGTCTACAAGGCCGAGCGCTTGGGACCGGAGGCTAGCGGGCTTCAAGAGACGCTCGTCGCTGCGTCGTTCTGCGTTGGTGATGCATTGACTGCTCGTCGCGGCAGACCCCTATCAACTGGTAAGTTCACCCGTGGTGGCGGAGTCACAGCCTTAGTGGGACAGAACATCATTCCATTGCGACGTCTCACAAAGTAGCGTCATCTCGTTAAAAGGTATGACCTGTAAGATGAAACTCCCCGCAGTACTGATATCCCGCAACAGCTCTCCACGAGGGATGATCACTTCGGGTACATTTGTGCGTTTGCTGTTCATTTTCTTTTCTCTTCATTTACCATTTTTGCTGTCACCTTTGATTTTGGGAGATTGAAGTTGAAGACGCCAATGCAGCTGAACTTATGGTGGTAAATACACACCCGGCAATATGGCAGTAAATACACGCCTGCCCACACACGCTCTGCAGGCTGCAAAGTTATTTTGGCACAGAGCTCTCCTTATCACCGCCACCACACGTGTGTGGGCAGGCGTGTATTTACCGCCATTTGAGTCAACCTTTGATTTTCATTCTTTTTCTTGTCATTTATCATTTTCACTGTTTGGTTGATACAGAGACTCTGGGTTGGTTAAGCTACTCCAGCTCCGCCTCTATTGCTTTGGCTGCCATCGCAAATTGCCTCCCGCTATAGCTTGCTAGTGTATGCACCGTTATGGTTTGTGACTCGTTTTAATTTCTACAATTCTTTGGGATTTCAATGCTTGTGTGGAGTATATCACGAATGATATAATTTCGACGTATGCTTCAGACATTATGGCACGTACCTGCGACTACATGTTTCGTCGTCCAGCGCTAGAGCTTCCATGGCGAACCAGGCACCGTATGTGAAGCACACACCCCAGGACCTGCACACGGTGGGCCACAAGACAAACATCACATATCACACAGGCCGTAGAGGAATACATATGTTAGATCCCGGCTAAACGCAGTCCCCTCGCACTTGCAGAAAACAGGGGTTTTATAGTATTGAATATGGAAGACGTATCGAGACCAGAGAGTAGACAAGAGGGAGACGAACGGAGACGAAGACTAGAATAGAGAACCACTGGGCCATGCACTCTTCTGTACTTGATGGCATCGCATTGCTATGGTGAAGGATCGGGAAATACGAATAGTGAGTATAGTCTTCTTATAAATACACCTGATACACATGCCAACAGTTCACTCGTCACTTATCTTCCTGCAGTATGGGAAGGAGTGGGTTTCTAGTTTGGAGGGGACAGGAAGAACACCTGTCGCATTGTCTACCCTGGAATATTTTCGAGCATCCAATCAGGACTTAGAGGTCAAAGAGCAGGACCTTACATGCAGACGACTCCATGGGAGCTAGTATAATAACACGAATGTTTTGGGAGCAGGCTATAATTTTCTGTGTATCAGAACTTCGGGTTGGAGCAAACCTGTCCAGAATAGGACGCAATCAGAGCCACTCTGGGCAGGTGGCAAGTGTGCTCAGTAGGCACCACTGTGCCTACTGAGCACGAGGCGGTTTCTGCTACTGTGGTGGACATTGAAATCTGACTGGATGACCGGAGACGACACCCTTACTGCTGTTAGCACATACAGTCAACTTTGCGTGTAACGACACTCGGCGCGGCATCAGAAAAGTGTCCTTATACCCGAAGTCTCATTATAATGTATTAGATGGGACTTTGCTCTGGGCATGGAAATGCTGTCGTCATTCGCGAATTGCCGTTACGACCGCAATCGTTAGTAGCGAAGTTGACTGTACATGACCTGCAGTACACATACACAGTGTGAAATAGACCAGCCATGCAGCGGTGCTTGCGGCTGCAAGTCCAGCGCCCCGCGGCCACTCGACTTCCCAATGGATTTCATTGTCCGCTACAGCAGTACATGGAGGTTGCACACTGCCGTGCGTCAACAAATACTCGGCGCATATATTTATTTTCGGCTATTTTCCGCATGGTCCTGTTTGGCCGAAAATTTAGTTTTGCAAGGTTCAGTGCGACAGTGTATACAAGCGGCAGCAGTACACGCCGGAAAATTTGATGCGGCCGAAATGGATTTCAGCCCTGGGAGGCCGAAATTTGAATGTGCCGAAAAGTTTGTAGACTTACTGTATGTAGAATCATGCGTACATGTAAGCGACCTACAACTGTGACTCACCCTTCCCAGGAACCGTCGAAGCGCTGCTCACGTCGGATATAGTCAAAGCCACGGAGAATGGTAGATCTGCAGAGACGTGCACGCACAAAGACGAACGCCCTCGTGATTATGAAGAATGTGCACGAGTAGCAACAGACAAAGGGTAGAAGCGGGTAAGATATGGAGAACAAAGTGATTAGATGTGCATGCAAACACACACACACACACCACACACACAGAAACACACACACACACACACACAGATGCATGCGTACACACCTGCTAGGACAGAGCAGAATTATTTAAACACCAACAAAAATACGATCTCAAGATTCGATGCTCTCTGCACATTGGAGTGACTGCGGCTGTTACCACGCCGGTAGTGCTTCATTGGATTCCGGAATCAGGAACAGATTGATGATCGGATTCAGGAATCAGGAATAGATTGATGATCGGATTCAGGAATGAGAACCAAAGTGATCATGCCCACAATGAAGCAGAACCATCACCGAAAATACAATCAGTTTGAGAGAGTCACATGCGAACAGGATGTATTTATCTATTTTTTTCATTCTGGATAGGTTCTATGTATTGTGGTGGGGCATATCACTCATCTGATCCCAATGAACACCGACTTCCATGGATGACGGCAACGTCAGAAATGTATAGTTCTCTTCTCCGGCTTGCTGATCTCTCTCTCTCTCTATCTATCTATTTCTCTCTCTCTCTCCCTCTCTCTCTCTCTCTCTCTCTCTCTCTCTCTCTCTCTCTCTCTCTCACACACACACACACACACACACACACACACACGCACACTCCCCCCTCCCCCCTGCCCTCCCTCCTTCCCCCTCTCTCCATCCATTTACCGCTGTCTTCATGCTGATGATGACAATCTTGGAAGCTCTACGAAAAGAAACCTGCCACTCACAGCACTTCTTCGGAGCGGTACTGATGGTCTCTCTCCTGAAAGTGGTGCAGGGCCTGGACAACGGCCGACGTACACTCCACATAGGTGTAATCGATCATGATGTCGCCAAACACCTCCGATGGATTCAGCAGCTCCAGCAGCAGTCCGCCGCGTTTCGTCTCGTACGTCGCCACTCCGCCGTCAGAGTTGCGGAAGCTAAGCAGCTGCAACGACATGTCACACACAACACACACACACACAGTACCAGGACGTTACGAGGACGTTGGAACTATTCTAGAACACGAACCGTATTCTCCGCAGTACAAGCTGGCATTGTCAAAACAATACATACGTTCATTCAACAGTGGAATGAGTGTAGGGCCGTGAACCCCGGTTCTCAAACTTCACGACCACAGCTGAAAGACACTAGTCAAGTTGTTGAATGGGAAATTGTACCACACCTCTCCAACATGCTTGGTCGACTTCGTCCAAGTCTTTCAAACCCCACTCAAGCACTAAGGTAAGATTCATGTGGTCAAAGCCTTTTTTAATTTATTTTTTACTGAAGTGCACAGTCCAGCAGAGAACGTAAGGAAAGACAGAACCAGGGGGGTGGGGTGGGGGGGGGGGGGGGGGGAGAGAGATGACAATACAGCAGGGAGCCGGAGCAGAGTGCAGATGAAATGGGCATACCTCCCTCGACCATGGGGCCCGGGTTCAGCCTTACCGAGTCCACCGCATCTCTCAGTCGTTCGATGGTGCAGTGATGTTCAAGCCAGCTGCAGATGGACGAGAGACGCACAGATATCCGATAGGCCATGGTCCGACTAGGAAGCTGGAGGCAGCCGCAAACCCAAGTACTTGACGCTGGCGTGGATCACACTGCATTTTTGCTTTTGCTTGCCCTCTTCTTCAGTCTTTGTACCAGCTTCGAGCAACTGCACCCGGTCACCATGCATGCACCCGGGGCAAGGCGCAAAGAGCCTTAGTTCTCCCACTTGTTTTTACGCAGTGTGGCATGCGCTCTATTTCTTTTCTGGCGGCAGGCAGATGGAACTCTCTTCCAGCTGACTGTCGCCAGGGCCACTCTCTTGCTCTGTTGATTAACATGGTTAAACTTCAGGTAGGGTTCCCAGTAAAAAGCCAGTAGCCTGTTGGGTCTCCCCTAGTAAAATAATTTTAAACAAATACCACTACAAGGGTTCTAACGGCGCGAGTACGGTATGTTTCCCTAACACTAAGTCTCTATTTAAATACAAAAACAAACACGCACTGTACCCGCATTTGTCTGAGAGAAGCAGCAGCGACTTCAGACCCTCGGCCGTGCAGTCCGCCACGATCCAGCCGCACTCGGCGGTGCTGAACGGAAACCCACCCTGGCATACAGGAACACAGTGCAGACACAGAACAACACACATTGAGTGCGCTTGATTAAGCCCGCGAATCGATGTTGAATCAATTCATGTATCGCCCCTGGCTGTGCACATCACCCTATGTAATTAGGTTGAATGGATTCCAAACCGATTCCAGTGCTCATGACATGACATCGAGCGACGATATTCCATTCATGAATTGATTCACGGCAGTAATCGAAGGCACCAAGTGTACATGGCTGGTACCGATTCTAAAGTACGGTATGAAAACCATCCAAGTGGCTGGCGAGAATCCACAATGCAAGTGGCTTCTGCTGAAAGGCATTACCACACGTACCGCACGAACTAGCTTGCAAAGCATGTACGCTGATATCATGCGCAAAGTTCTCTACCTACAAGCAAAGTATATCACTGCGATCACCCAAACAAGACGATCAGCATTTCCAGACGATTTCCACAGTCAAGCTCGAAGCATGCCATTTCCTAACAATCACTCATGGATAAGAGGGCTATTTTGTGTAAAAGTACGAGGACATTTTGGGATCCCTGGGGCTGGAAATTGTCATGCATACACTTCAATACAAGGTCCTGGGATCAAGCATAAGGTTTCAGAACAACCACTACAGATCCTGAACAACGCCGGCTTGGATTCTTTGTGACACTCCCGCTATTCATCCCCTCCCCCCCCCCCCCTCCCCGCCCTAACATGCCCCCCCCCCCCGCCCTTACACTTACATGCCCCCCCCCCCTACCAAACCATATCCCCATAACGTTAAATGTATCTGTAAAGAATTACTCCGCCACGATTGGCAAGTCATAGTTACCTTGTTCGGGTGACGATAATACGTCTCATACTTGTCTGGGTTTTCTCGCATCTGACAACAAAGAACAAAAAACGGGCTTAGGTTGAATTCTGAAGTTTTTTCTTGCTCTCTGAAATGAATGCATTATAGCCACTGTTTATGATACCGATATGCTGCATCTCCTGGTTCGGCATTCCAGACTACAGTACAACTTGTAAGTAAAGACCATCGTGACTAGCGACCAGCCTGGTGCTACAGACCACTTCGCCAGGCACGGACGGTCTCACATTCTTAATTATATGGTTGTGCGGAGCGGACCTCTAACTAAGGACCACCTGCCACTAACGACCGCTTTCGCGCTTTCTTTGACCCCAAGGGGTGGTCGTTAGTCCCAGGTTCTACTGTACATGCATTGCCATTAATGCAGAGTTGTTCTTATTCAGGTCGTTGACTGTATATGCCATACACCTACCTGCGTAGTTTCCAGGAAGTTGTGCGCCCTTAGGAGACAGTCTTGCAGATCTCGCTTTTGCCCAGCACCAGCCTATTACAGAACACACAGCGGGCACTCAGTCCTAAAACCGAGCTCAATGAAATCCAAAATGTAAAAACAAGAAAGGACACAGGGGTTACGAGTTATGAGTGACTGCCCACTACGGTTACAAGATAACAAGCAGTAAGAAAGCAAGATAACTCAGCACAAAACTGTCGGACCTCTGAGACATTCTGTTGTCAAGTAGTCCTACCCGACAACAGAGCCTGCTGCTATTCACGGTTGCTTGAATTTCAAGCACTGACTCACCTCAAGAAATGCCTGCACCGCAAAGCAAGCATCCCACAACTGCGAACCATTGGTTCCCTTCATGTACACACGCATGCACGCACGCACACCCACGCACGCATACCCACGCACGCACACCCACGCACGCACACCCACACAAGCACACACACACGCACACACACACACACACACACACACGAGAGAGAGATGCACACAGCAGCTGAGCACACAACTCACTAAGTCTAATTCACTCACAGTCATGTAAATCAATTATAGAGCGAGAGCGGCGAAGTGAAACAAAAATCCAGTCTAAGAGGAACGTTCCACACAGCTGTGATAAAGGACATTTGAGGGGGCTCACAAGTATATCAGCAGAATAGTCACACAGAAGCACACTGTAAACAGTGACGCTTTGTGATTGGTTTCTAACTTATCAAATAAATACTGTGAAAAGGGCTTACCTGCATCCGCATTCCGTCAACTCCCATCCTACGAACAGTCAGGACAACAAGCAGACTTTCTTAGTTTGTCGTGTGCAAGCCAGAGCGTTTGTGTGCGTGTGTGTGTGATGTGGGGGGGGGGGGGGGGGGTGCAGGCATGTGCTTGTGTCAATGTTCTTTGTCATAGCTCTTCGAGAAAGAACATTGACCCAAGCACATGAATGCACCCCCCCCCCCCCACACACACACACACAAACGCTCTGGCTTGCACACGGCAAACTAAGAAAAGTCAGCTACGTGCCAAATGGCAGCACGGGGCAACAAAGAGAGGCAGAGACAGTTCACTAAGACATTGAAGTAGATATTTTACACTTCCAATCATCAACACCATCATTGGTCAATACTCATTCGACTCTTCACACTTCAAAGTTCGAATGGAGCGGTAGACCAACATGAATTACTCTCCAGGACAAACGTGACTTTACCATAGATAGTCTGGAATGCGCTTGACATGGCGTTGAAACCTGTCCGACTCCGGACCTTCTCTGTAGTAGACGACAAGCATTTGAATCACCTTGGAGATCTGAACAGTGAGGGCAAAAGTGAGAACGGAGAAGGACCTGAGGGAGTCAAAGGTTGGATTTCACCTTGGTCAGTGACGTATTTCCCCCCGATTTAACGTCGCACTTGATTATAAGTCGCAAACTCATTTTCAGGTCTGAGCCAAACTGTTGGAATACATTGTCGGAAGTCACACTGGATGGTAAGGCGCACCCCCGTCTTTGCTCTTGACGTGTGAAAAGAAGTACACCCTCCGAACAACCGCACCCTGCAAACAAGAACACCCTGCGAACAAGCACGTCCTCCGAGCACGTCCACCCTGCAAACACACACGTCCTCCGAACAAGCACACCTACGGAACAAGCACAACGTCCCGGACCAGAGCACCCACCGGTCCTATACTGATACCGTCCGTGGCCGAATCATCAAACAGGATATGGTCATAGCATAGGTCCAGCGCCATCTTGCGTAGATAGGAAACATGACACCACTCGTACATGTTCAGAAGTCCTGCAAAGAGAATACAATAGAATAATAAACTCTATATCAAAGGCTTTAGAGAAATGACAGAACACTTGCATGGGATTACGGCTTCTTCGCCACTCCTCAAACTTTGCACACACACCTCCAAAACCCACACCCAATACCAGAACCAGAACACTGGCAAGCCAGAGAGTGCACATACACAAATGCACCCCCCCCCCCCCCAACACATGCACACCCATAAACACAAACACGAGTGTACACACACATATACAAGAAAATACACACACACATACACATATATAAAGACATCATACCATGAACACCCTTCAACAGCCAGGAGTGCGGAGTGTACAGATCACCAGCGGCAACATTGGAGCGCTGCGACGGCCAGTCAATATCATCATACTTAGTCACGTAAAGTTCCTAGCATGGCAAAAATCAGTAAAACAAGCACCGCGAAAACTGGTAAAAGTCACAAATGCCATGAGAGAGAGAAAAAGAAAGAGACAAAGAGAGAGAGAGAGAGGGAGAGAGAGAGAGAGAGAGAGAGAGAGAGAGAGAGAGAGAGAGAGAGAGAGAGAGAGAGAGAGAGAGAGAGACAGAGAGAGAGAGAGAGAGAGAGAGAGAGAGAGAGAAGAGAGAGAGAGAGAAGAGAGAGCGAGAGAAGAGAGAGCGAGAGAAGAGAGAGCGAGAGAAGAGAGAGAGAGAGTGCTTCTCTTGTGACGGGCGTATACATGGTACATGGTGAGTGCTTGCAGGTTGAGACAAATGACACGCTTGGAGGGTTTGTCTGTGCCGAGTACCGTGCTCTACAGTGCGAACAGTGAAGCTAGCCATTCGTAAGCAATGCAAACCGGACATTGCAAGCGGCCTCCAGTACTGTCGGGCGCCGAAGAACGGAGCACCGAAGAACGAACAGCCCAGGATTTCAACAAGCACAGCACACCCATGTATACACGGTGGCTCAACAGTGCACACATTGTACATGCAGTACATGACGATAAGAACGGTTTACGCTACGAGGTGGACTGCCAATTTCTTCGCCGACAACCAGCACTGTAGTAGTACGGCGAGTGAAAGACTCGCTGTAACGCCGTCATAAAAAAAACACCATGCGGCATGGATGCGCCAGTCTCACCTGCCTTAGCTCCATGATAAGAGGAGTAGCTGTGGCTGTCACGGGCGCACCGTAACAGAATGCCATGGGGAGATAGACCTATGGTGCACATAGGCAGGCACAGAGAAGATAAAGAATACAGCCAGTCATGGGTATGAGAGTTGGTAAGTTAAACCACATATCTTGAACGTGGAACAGTGCGTGTGTGCGTGTGTGGGGGGGGGGGGGGGTGTGCGCACACGCACACGCACATACAAACACACACACACACGCACACATGCATGCATCACCGTGTGGTGTCCGCATACACTGGTTGCGTCGAAACAAGACATAACAAGCACACACACAAGAAACACACACGACCAGCAATCTCATACCCTGGGATCTCATACCCTGGGATCTCATACCCTGGGATCTCATACCCTGGGATCTCATACCCTGGGATTTCATACCCTGGGATCTCATACCCTGGGATCTCATACCCTGGGATCTCATACCCTGGGATCTCATACCCTGGGATCTCATACCCTGGGATCTCATACCCTGGGATCTCATACCCTGGGATCTCATACCCTGGGATCTCATAGCCTGGGATCTCATACCCTGGGATCTCATACCCTGGGATCTCATAGCCTGGGATCTCATACCCTGGGATCTCATACCCTGGGACCGGGAACTAACCTGTCTACAGTGACACCAGAGTGTGCTGGGGTGAGCAGGAAACCAAGACGGCAGCAGCCTACACAAACACAAAGAACAGTTTCAAGCGTACATGAAGATGGAATTCAAAAGGATGCATATTTCACTGCAATTCATTCATGGAAAACTGGCACCCAAAGTCTTTGATGTCCAGCACGTGCAGTGGTTGATGTAGTGTAAACATGTGCACTGTGATCTTGGACTGTGTGACTCGTGTATTCAAGGCCGGGAATGTCCAAGAAAAGGGAGTTGGAAGTTTGACCAGTTATTCAAAAGTAGAATAGATACACCGTGCAAAAGGTTATGGAGAACCAGGTCCAAAAACCAGACTTTTCGAATATAAAGTGGTATTCGAACATTTAATTATGTAATTCGGCCAAAATTGGGGTTTCGAAAGCCAGCAGGAGTACCATCTGAAGTAACCGAACAGTTATCTCCGGATGGAGGTCTGGGATTCTCTAACCTGATCTACTGTTGTGCGGATTCTTATCCAAACATTTGATCACACTTTATCCAATACTCAGCACGTTTGTATACTGATCAAAGTTATTCTCCTTGGACAAGAAAAGGACCCTGCAGTGGCCCGCTTGTCGGAAAACAGACTTTGATGACAAAATTGGATACTGGTATTCCTTTCTCAGAGAGGGTTGCATAAGAGAATAATGAAAACAACAATAATTATACTGTAAATCTACAAATATTCGGCGCATATTTATTTTCAGTTATTTTCGCTCTGGTCATGTTTGGCCCAAAATTTGTTTTGCAAGGTTCAGTGTGACTACAGGCGGCAGCAGTGCAGGGCGAAAACTTGATGCGGCCGAAATGGGTTATAGCCCTGGGAGGCCGAAATTTGAATGGGCCGAAAATTAGTCGGCTCACGGTAGAAGTTACTCAGCCTGAGCAAAATCCTTAGATAACTCATAGTGAATGGTACTGTCTAATTGTACGCAGCTACAGACATCTCGCCTTCCACATTCTGTTGCGTATGCATTACCGTATCTACGTAGGTACTGTTATGGGCTGGATTGTCCATGTATGATGCTCTAGTGGTCTGCGCTGCATCTACTGCGCTCTGCTTACGTACCGCAAATGTCTTATAAAGTGTTGCTCATTGAAATCCAGTCGCGTCACTGAAGTACACGAGGGGCGTTGCGCAGCCCTAGATCTGCGAACACTGGGCGGCGAGATTGTGCAAGGCGTAAACTTGAGCGACGCGACTGGATTTCATTGAGCAGGACTGTATTTAATGCATTCCTGTTGTACCCTGCTCGCCCTACATGTGATTATGCGTGCCCTTCGCACGGGGATGGTGGTGGCACGTGGCGGCTTACCAGATTTCCGGCATCAGCGAGTGAAGACCTTTCCAACTGTACAGGTTGAGCACGGCCAACCAGAACTTGCCCCAGGACGGGATTCCTACGGCACCGCCTGTCCAGCACAGCACACGGAAAGAACAGTCCTGTTGCGTGTCACGTGACAGTTGCCATGTAGATAGCCAATCAATGGTATTGGGAGATGTCTACATTTCTTGTTGTTTAAAATTCAACACCGACATGTTCAGTTGGAGTGAGTTCATTATTGGCATGTCCAGCCTGCCCTACTACAAATTAGGTAGCTTTATTTTTACGCCCCACATACATGCACAACCACACAGACGCACACACACACGCACGTATGCATACACACATACACACACCCACACCCCCACACACACACACACACACACACACACACACACACACACGCGAGCCCATATTGAGACTTGAATCCTGCCACGGAGTCAGATCATGGCTCGAAGGACCAGGCAAGGATAGAGCGAAACAACTTACCAAGTTGATGAAGACGTGTCCTGGCTGCGACGGCTGAAGGGTCATCCCGTGGTACGCCGAGCAGTCGAAGACTGACGTAATTCATTGCAGTGCCAAACACGGTTGACTTGCCTGCCGTGTGTCTACAGGTACATGGCCAGACAAAACACGCATACACGTGAACGTACGTGCGTACACGCACACATTCACATATACACACAACCACATGCACACACACACGCACGCTCGCACACACACTCACTCACACACGCACGTGCACGAACACACACACACACATGCACACGCACACACACACGCACCCACACAGGCACGCACGCACACACACACACACACGAACACACACACACATGCACACACACAGCAAGCAAGAAGGCATGGAGAGACCACTACACTGTCAACGTGTACATTTTGAGAAAGCAAACGATAAAAAAGTGGACTCGACCAAAATGGATTCCTGTTCAGTTCCAAAAGAATAGAAAACACTCCGGAAAGTCACTACTCGGTACTTTCCCGAATATAAGTAGCACTCGATTATAAGTCGCATCCCCACTTTCAGGCTAGAGCAATATTGCTGCAGTAATATTACACAAGTAGGTCGTCACACTCGGTTTTAAGTCTCATCTTCTTCTTTCCTCAAGCGATTTAGTGCAGAAAGGTGCGACTTTTAATCGGGGAAATGCGGTACGGGGCGGACAGGTCGGACGGATGGGAAACGTGCTTGTATCTACCTGTGGTTCTGCCTATACAAGGATACACAAGTTCACACGTACACATACACACACACACATACACACACGCACGCACACGCACACACACACACACACACACACATACACACACGCACATACACACACACACACACACACACACACACACACACACACACACACACACACACACAGAGTGAACCTTACAAGCCCCAGCCGCCATCGTCCAATTGAACTGAACGGAGATATCGGATCATTTCGACTTTCGTTGGCTCGCCTAAATCCACCCGCGTGATGTAGCAGACTATGATCAGACCTGAAATGAAACACACGTCACCCAGACAAATACAACCTGGTCACTTCATGGCTTGCACTGGAATGGCGAGACAATAATTATTAGTCATAGAGTTTTAAAAATTGGTACAGTAACACGTGTAACTAAAGACCACAGTGACTAGCGACCAGCCTGGTACTACAGAGCACTTCGCCAGGCACAGACGGTCTCACATTCTGATAATGGTTGTGCGGTGCAAACCTCTAACTAAGGATCACCTGCCACTAAAGACCGCTTTCTCTGGCCCCAAGGGGTGCATGTGTGCCGGGGGAGAGGGGGGGGGGGGCATATCATCCGTCCCGCCATACCGCACATAAGGAAGAGGGGTCCACCGTAGTCGCCTGCCCAGTGACCATCTTCACTTTGTAACTGTGAGTAGAACTGCATGGCCTTGTCGATGGCCTCTCCTAACTCAGGGGACTGTGCGGGTTTCTGAAAGTGACACAGACAGACAGACAGACAGAAAGACAGACACACACACACACACACACACACACACACACGGAAGAAGTAATACCAAACAGTATTATTTATACATTATTATGGAATCCAATACACCACACCACCACATTGCGCTCTTGGCCGATCCAAACTCTACACTCACATCACCATCACCACAGCGAGGACAATTCCGGTATATAGACTGATATTGACAATGACCCTCTAGACAGCTGTTTTCAGCTGAGCTCAACATTTAGCAGCATCGGACGCAGCAAAGCCCTGACTGGAGTGAATTCCCCATGGGCCTCTCGGTGTGTCAAGTGGCTGTTTTGCGGCGGAAGATGCTGACTGAAGGCACAGGCAACATCAGTGTACGTGTTCAATGGGTATGGCAGCGTGGTGTGGCTGTGGGCGACGGGCTGGCAGGACAGTGATTGCCTCAGGGGCCTCTGGGTCTGCCGCGTTGGCCAGTTCAATTCATCATTTGTTCCCCCGTCACGTCACTACGGGACAAGTACGCACATACGCACACACGCACACGTACCTGGCTGGCTTCGGTCAGGCCGAGAAAGTAGCGCTCGGCAAACGACTGCTTGGGAGTGTCTGCCACTTCCCCCTGGCTGACATAGCGCCACACCTGTCTGCCCTCTACGCAGGACAGTCTCCATTGTTCTAGAGCAGTGGCTGGCCGCGGTACTTCCATATCATACGTACATCAATAGCAGATCTGTACAGGCACAGGAAGGCACAGTCCTGCTCAATAAAATCCAGCCGCGCCGCTCAAGTTTGCACCTTGCATCATTCCGCTATCCAGTGCTCGCAGGTCTAAGGCTGTGCAAGGCCCATCGCCTACTTGAGTAACGCGACTGGAGTCGCGTACCTGAGTGACGCGACTGGAGTCGCGTACCTGAGTGACGCGACTGGAGTCGCGTGCCTGAGTGACGCGACTGGAGTCGCGTACCTGAGTGACGCGACTGGATTTCATCAAGCAGTACTGTAGACACAAAAGCCAATACACGCATACCTCGCTTATCCGGGCGGTCCCGTAACTCTTAAATGTCCGTTACTCCGAATCACACACACACTGTGATGGGGAAAGTCCAAAGATACGGTATATGACGTCACTATTTCCACAGAAAGTGACCAAAATGTAGTAACATTTCCATTGAAACTCTCCCAAAGGGCGCCCGGCAGACCGAAGTGCCCGAAACTTTGGTGTCCGCATAACAGAGGTACGAGTGTACTGTGAGAGAATGCTGCTGATTATTCTGTTTGTTTTTTACACACATCGGGTGAACCAGCATGCATTTCTGATGCGTGAGTGCGGTGCTGTCTTCTCTTAGTGGCAATCTTCGTTCTGTGTCAACTTCGCCTCACCACCGCGTTGCCTGACGACCAATCACTGCCGTGACATGCGCTGCAATGTAACTGAGACTTAGGATGCTTGCAGCACTCAATGCTCAAATCCTGTGCCGTATTCCTCGCTAAATATGTGCCCCCCCCCCCCCCCCCCATCTCTCTCTCTCTTTCTTTTTTCGAGACAAACTGTCCCCACGTCCCAGTTTATGGCCGTCTATTTTGTAAAAGGTCTGGTAGGGTGTTCAACCCCATGACATAGATATTTTTCCACTCTTGCTCGGTCAAATATGTACTCTATGAGTCGCGAAATGGTCTTTAGTTCCTGCACTATAGACCTTATTCGATACACGTCACGGGTCACGTGGACCCCAGTCACGAACCTACGAAAAACTGGACGAGTGGCAAGAAGTGTTTTGTTTTGAAAGTGCGTGTTGATAGTTGTGGGCAAGTGTGTTTGGAGGAGAGCTTTGGAATTGTTCTGGGTAGCTGTCACTGTCGTTGGTCAGGGAGACGTGGGTAGGGAGTGTAGTAGTATGGTGAAGAGTTGCTGTGCAGTTGGTTGCGCTAACCGTTTCGCGAAAGGCGGTGGAAAGAGCTTTTATAAGTTCCCAACTAATCAGCTCAGGAGAGCAAAGTGGATTGCTGCGCTGAAGCGCAAGAACTGGCAGCCCAACGCTTCCAGTTGGGTGTGCTGCGATCACTTTGTAAGGTTCAAGAAGAGCGACGATCCACTATCCCCTGATTTCGTCCCGTCTGTTTTTTCAGACGAGGGTCGAGTAAATGGTGAGAAAGCTTACGTAAAATTTGATCGCCACAAGGCCCGACGTCGACGGCATGCAGCTTCAAAGCCAACAGCTCAGCCTGAAGATACCTGCCATGGCAATCATGAGCCCGTGCTGACTGGAGAAAGTGACTGTAATGCTGACAAGGAAATCGAAGAGGAGAGTGCGCCGAGAGATTCATGTTCGTCAGACTCTGTTGAGCCAGCGTCCCCAGCTCAGCCAGAGCTCACTGAAGCCAGCAGCCATGTCGACAATAGTGCTGAACAAGAAAATGACGATCTAGCCTTGCTTCAGGCGAGAGTGGCACAGCTGGAAGAGGACAAATGCCAGCTGAATGGTCAGTTGCAGGAACAGAAATCTGCTATTTCTGCTCTCACCGTCAAAGTACAGCACCTGGAAGCCACTGTGAAACATCAAAAATCAGAGGCGGCAATGTCTTCCATCATATCAGGATTCAAGTCCAATGATGACATGGTGAGATATGAAACTGGCCTCCCATCTTTTGCTGTGCTGGAGAAAGTGTTCGCATTTGCTGGCAAGGACATCCCCGACCACCACCGAGCGGCACTTCCGTCCTTTGCGCAGTTTATTATTGTCCTGATGAAGCTGCGCCTCAACTTGCACGATCAAGATCTAGCACATCGCTTCGGCATCAGCCAGTCTACCGTCTCAAAGTACTTCCACAAATGGATCCACGTCCTTTATGGCAGGCTGCAGCCGTTGATCATCTGGCCAGAGCGCTCCGAACTGTACCGCACGATGCCATTGGAGTTTCGCGGACATTTTGGGAAGTGCATTTGCATTATTGATTGTTTTGAAGTGTTTTGCGAAAGGCCACATGATCTGATGGCCAGGGCTCAAACCTTCTCTAATTACAAACACCACAACACGGTTAAATTTCTTATTGGTATCACCCCGCAAGGCACTATTTCCTTCATCTCCAAAGGATGGGGTGGCCGGACATCGGATAAGTACATCACGGAGCATTGCGGGCTGTTGGACAAGCTATTGCCGGGTGATCAGCTAATGGCAGACCGGGGATTCACGGTCAGTGATGCCGTTGGCCTGCACTGCGCTGAGCTGGTCATACCTCCGTTCACAAGAGGCAAGAAGCAACTGTCGAGAATCAGCATTGAGAAGGCCAGGAAGCTGTCTCGGCTACGAATCCATGTGGAACGTGTTATCGGCAACTTGCGGCAGAAGTACACTATTCTGCAGTCAACCCTGCCAGTGAACATGCTGATGAGTGATGCCTCAACAGGAGTGTGCACCATCGACAAGATTGTCCTGGTGTGCTCTGCGCTGTGCAACTGCTGCGACTCAGTGGTGCCTTTCCAGTAGAAGTACTGAAGTATTGACTTGTTTTTTACTTTTTTTGTCCCGTATTGTGGAACGTGTGGCATGTTGTTGCTGCATAGATTACCTGGACAGGAGTGCAATGCAAATTATGTTACTTGTATTTTACCACTCCCTCGAAGAACGGCTTTTGTCCCTGTGTCTAGTTAGCACCAATGTGTAAATCTCAATCAATCACACTCCATTACACACACACACACACACACACACACACACACACACACACACACACACACACACAGACACATACACACACACACGTCATGTTTCAAAAAGCACAACTTGAAATCATCATATGATTTCATCTTTTTCGCTTGCCTGCACATAATAATAACAAGCCCCAGTGGTCATATTGACTCAAGTTCAAATTTCTGACATGGTGGAATGTATGATCCTGCAGCCATGCATGAGCATGGCTGTTGATTTCTATGTACATGTATGGTGCAATCATTTGTGTGAGAAGTGAGAGTTTTGGTGGGTTGGGCATAGCTCCTAGTTACATAATTGCATCAGGATACATGCATGTATGCACACACACACACACACACACACACACACACACACACACATACACTACTACTACTGCTATGTACAGCTGCCCTATCGGGCCATGCCGCTATCATAAGCGGGAGACAACAACTAAAAGAGAGAAGAGAGGAAAGAAAGAGCGAGAGTCAACAGAATCTAGCATGGCGTTGCACACACACACACACACACACACACACACACACACACACACACACACACACACACACACCCGTACACACAGTTATTCCTTCTTCTTGCATGCTGCACATATCCACTTGCGTTTTGGTTTCTGCTTCATGCGAAGACATACCAAGTGAAACGTCTTAACTCTGCAGTCTGGATGTGAGCATTCCACCACGTCGCCGTCCTTATCCTCGTTGCAAGTGCATACAGCTCCATCAGAATTGGCGGCAGTAGATTTGAAGGATTTTGTAAAATACTTGCCGACAATCTCTGGCAGCACGCCAGCCTTGTAGAAAGACGTGATGGCTTGGACTGTCTTGTGGAAATCTGGATCTGGATGAACGCGGATGACTACACATTCCCGCACGCTCCACACCACAAAATCCGAATATGCTGCCTTGCATACAAACATCTGTGCTTGCACTTGGTATGCATACTTGTGACCAAGGCGCAAATGGAATTTTCCATCGACCTCCTTCAAACAGAAGTTGGTGTCCTTTGCCAGATCATGGAAGGACTTGTTCACGGCTTTGAAAGGGCATTTCACCTCAAGGACGCCATATCCGCAGCAAGTACAATTGATGTTTCCATCAGGACTGGCACCGAGATACGGATGAGTGGTGGAGATGACGAATCCTGAATCAGTAACTTTGAAGTCGCAGTGGTTAGGCTCAAACAGTTTGACGTAGCAGTCTCGGGCAGTCTGCTAATGCTCCAAACCCCAAGTGGTCGCTGCAGAGGAAAACTGATATGCATCGGGGTAGCAAATTGCACGAATTAGAGATGATGATGGGTTCGCAGGGGGTGTGTGAGCAGCATCACGGAACTTTGAAGCTGTCACACGCCCTGCGCGGAACCTGAACCACAGCTTGCTCTTGCTCTGATCGCGGGTTGCCTTTTCAACAGCAGCCGATTCTGCTGCTGTCACTCCCATGCCCTTCAAAACATCATCACACCGGTTCAGCAACACATCGAGTGATGCGTCTAGCATTGCCTCATCATAGAGGTCGGTGATATAAGCTGGGAACCCAGCTGGGCGGGTTGGGACATACCTCTCGCAGAAACCAGGAACAATTGATAGTATCCCTGGCTTGCTCTGCGTGGAGGCAAGACCAGAAAAGAACTCGTTGACTTCACTGGTGGTTGGCACAGTGTATGTCGGCAGTTGTGTGGTGACCTCCACACTGGCTGCTGCTGGCTTAGTGCGCTTGCTGCTCGGCGCGGCGAAATCCATCTCGCATATCCTGGCATACTGCACAGGCTGCAGGGATGGGGCAATCCACTGACATTGCGTGGAGGTGCAGGCGGAATTTTCTTTCACGAAATCCGTCCTGGCCACCAGAGTAAATAGCAAGGCGGCAATGTGGGAGCATGCCTCACCCAGGCCAGCCATACACGTACAGTGGGCACAAAGCACACTCCCATCCATGTCAGCTGCCACCCAAGGCTGCAGCTCAGCAGAGGACACGGACTGGGAGTGACGGACCTTCGCCATCACAAATGCTCTCTTGCCATCCGCAGTTGCAGGAAAGGTGACGACATTGCCAACCCAACCAGCAACGAAAAACTGGTACCCCTCCAAGCTTTTGTACGCCTTCATCTCCTCTTTCGTGCAGGGACTCGGCGCGTTCACGAGATAGTGGTACAAATCAGGATACTCCACGCTGGGGAAATCAGGTGTGGCACCAGGCGTGAGAGATCTGCTCGTCACGTAGGGGTCCTGGTCCGAGCCGATGAACGCCAGCTTCTCGGCATACCGCGTCTTGCCCGCTCTATCCAAATCGCGATAGATTTCGGACAACTCTTGAACCGCCATCACTGCTAGAACACTCAAAACTACAAGAAGACTGCTTACTGCTCCTAACACCTGACAAACGCCAGCTTCTCGGCATACCGCGTCTTGCCCGCTTTATCCAAATCGCGATAGATTTCGGACAAGTCTTGAACCGCCATCACTGCTAGAACACTCAAAACTACAAGAAGACTGCTTACTGCTCCTAACACCTGACAAACCTGCATGAAAGTACTTCGAGAAAAGGAAGGAGACGAACTCCGATATTGAAAATACATTCAAAACAAATTTCCGTGATGCTCAGCTGAGGCCTTTTTGCCACTCGTCCGGATCACGCGTCCGAGTGCCGCGTGCGCATCCTCGAAGGCGCCCCGAAAAATCACGTGATCGAATAAGGTCTATACGTTTTACCAGAAAAAAAAACAGTTTCTTCATTTCAGATTCACTTGGGGAAAACACATTGAGGCCCGACCTGGGTTGATTCGCAGCACGTTAGTGGCTTGACTCGTGCTCGCACGCTACAAACTTGAGCGCCAAGCAGCAGCGACTTCTGACCGACCCTAGCCAGACTACCACTGCTCATGAACAATGAATAATATTATATTTATTGTACTCTTCATGCACAGCGGGTCAGTTCAGAATGCCAAAAAAATATTTTACCTCGAGGTTGTTCAAGGACCAGTCTCACCACCAACTAACAGGCGATTGTGTGGCGAATATCAGCCCCAGATTGTCCACCATGACAGCATGATCTCTACCAACTACAGTCGGAAAGTGATTCGCAACGGGAGTCGCCTGCAAGCTTGCATTGCTGAGTGTGGAGTGGTAACCAGGCGGACTAGCGACTACGAGTGCAAGTGGGGATCGGGACGATATCGATAGCGGATCAGAAAGAACATTTTTGAAATGATTTTCTTTCGCTCCACGACACTATCAATCAGCGACGCTGCATGCATATCATCCCGGGATCCCGTGGAACTCGAACTACTGAGTACTAATTTTTGACATTGTACTGTAGGAGAGGATCAACGTACATGATTGTAAAGCAAAGGAAGACATACAAATCGAAGACCGAGCGCGAGAGGGCGGATCATGAGCCAGTCATGGGGCCATGTTTCACAGCACATGCTATGCATGGTGACACCAGTCACCAGACCCAGTCGAGCTAGTCCATCCATGCGCATGCGATCCAGGGCGATAGCCTAGCGCTACCGAGTACCGAGTCCGACCCTCGTCCGTAGATCTACGTAGTACTAAACGTGAGCTTTGTTGCTGACACTCAGTAACTGGTTGCATTTGTTCGGTCATTCCCGAATGGCGGAATGCCGAATGGGCATGGAATGATGAGAGAGATGACAGATGTCAGATGAGTATCAGAGCGCAGTTTGTAGTTACGTCACGCAAGACGAGACTCGAGAGTAAACAATCATGTAAAATCATTGTAGTAATGGCTCCATTGTATGGACCATGGATTGGTATTTTTGCTTTGGCAGTTTGCATGGTTTGGATCTTGGCTGGTCTTTCCTAGCGCGTTCGGTGTCTCGTCGGGTTACGAAGGCAAGGGTAGTTCAGACAGCATTCCGGAAGGCGTTGGAAAGTTACCCGTAATGCGCGAAATGTAAGCAGATTATGACTTTTAAAAAGTAATTAAAATCGGCAGAACCATAAATTGCATAATACAATCACTTCAACTTCAACCATTAAAGCATACGGCGGAGCTTCATTTTCACTGAGCCCGAGAGAGCATTATGCTGCATAAGCAGGCTGTGGGTGCTTCTGGGGTCTGCAACACCTAGGGCGCTATTGTAGGCTTTGGCAGACTCAGAAAGCAACTACAAAGCAGGGTATTTTGTTTGATACATGCGTTCAGTTGCGAAAGACAGACCAGTAGGCATTGGTGGATAATGCTCGAAAAGGTGGCAGATTCTGCTCGAAAAGCAGTGAAATTGGCAGAACCATACAAACCTTATGGCGGGCAATTCCTCGAATTCTGCTCCATTTCTTTATCCACATACCAAACATGCATGACACTTACCCGAAAAAGTACGGAATTCTGCCAATTTTTCTGCCGGCATTATCCGCAAAGGCCTACAGAGCAGCGAATGATTGTGTTGAAGGTGAGATGGAGGATCATCCGATGATGAGATGGAGTAGAGGAGACTCAGGAGAGCTGTGGTCATGTGGACTCTGGAGGACAGTGACGAAGCGGAAGGAGGTGAGAGGAAGATCTCCGCCGTGACGAAGCACAATGCTGAAGTTGTCACTTGACAGTTCAGTACTGTATCAGGATTCGTGCTCTAGACATTATAGTGTTATTTTCCTATCTCATAATCTACATGTACATGTACATAATAAAATTATGTATCAGTGTTTTAAACAGATTACAGTACAATCATGCTCTAGAAGCAGTGAATGCATTCGTTCGCGACCAACAACCAAACATCGTGCATTCAGCAATAACCTTTAACCACAATCATGCACTCCCACTCTCCCCCCCCCCCCATTCTCACCCTTCTCACCCTCCCCAAGTAGATCTACATTGTATGTGGTCAGTTAGCTCTCAGCTGAACTTACATGTACATGTTATACAATAACGTACATTGTATATGAAACTATAATGATTATGTGGTTTCCCCTGTATATTTCTTTATCTGCCTTTTTCTACTTTGGATACAGTGAATTGTACATGTACATGTACTTGAAGTTCCAGGAACCTGCATACATTTAGTGCAAATTCTCAAACTTAAATTTGGAATGGCAATAAATAAGATAAATTGTGCACTCATAACAACAGCAAAAAATGAAGAAAGTTAAGTTCCATAACGTTATTTTGTGACTTTCATCAGTGGAACGGCGTCACATAAAAATGTAATAACTAAAACACACACTTATATACATGTACATGTAGCTAATATGGTTTCAGGTAGAAATACAGCAGCCAGCAAGTACAAAAAGCGAAGTTTGCACCTTTGCAATGTGTGAATATGGTGTATGTGAGAAAGGTAGTGGCAGGTAGATGAATGTGATACTGTGTGAATGAATGTAATGGTGCGTGTGTATTACTCGAAGAGTGTGAGTGATACAACGTTTTCTTTCTGTTTACATAGTGGATAGATATGCATACATGTACATTACTATGACATGCACATGTACTTGACTTGTTACAACAGCCACATCTCTACCAGTAGTTAGCTCACAGGCACATTCTATCTAACGCCATTCCGCATCCCCCGGCCCTCTTAATTTAAGCTTCTCGTCTCTGAATAGCGGTGTTTCCCGGCATACTTCCCGCTCCAATAACTAGCCCTACAAGTATAAGATACCTTGCGCTACACAGTTTTAGAGGTCATTCCTGTTGCCCCACCAGTTGCTCGGCGATGCTCGCCACTTAGGTCCACTCTTCCTCCTACGCGGTTTCTTGTCCTGCTTTCTAATTGCCCTCTCTGTAGGCCTTGACAGATTATGCTAATATTTTCGTGAAATTATGCTTTTCGCATTGCTGAATAAATTGCAGAATTATGCTATTTTTATGCTAAAAGTTATCATGCCACATTATGCTCACATACATGTATGCTGCTAATGTATATGATGGTTCTGTGCAAAATAACAGGGGAATGTTCTTGTAGAGGGCGTCTAACGGGGTCAACGCACCGTCCGACCTAGCTACGACCGTCACTGATTGTAGTGGACTGGACATGTTGTCAAGGGAGTCGTAAATCTATGACTTCCTGGTGCATCTACTTGTACTTGTAGAACATGATTGTACAACTGTATGGAATTTGATGCGAACAGGCGGATTATTCCAATTCATGTGATTCGTATGCAATTTGCCTCGAAATATGCGATTATTCGATTTTGGTAGGAATTACGCGAAAAATTATGCTAGCATAATCCGTCAAGGCCTACCTCTCTTCATACTTCTCTCTGCTCTACGCTCTCACCCTATAAAAGCTGCTGCATTCTTAGTTTCAGACAGATTAGTTTCCTACGGATAAGTTTCAGATAAGTTTCGGATAAGTTTCCTGCCGATAAGTTTCCTGCATCTTAGTTTCATGCCAGATTCTACTTACTACCTAAAAAGTTAAATCCTCTTGCTCTATCGACCGAGTAAAACCAGCAGTTAATTAACAATACGGAGGATTAGCAAGACGAAATTCGCGTTCGCGTTCGCTCTCCAAGGAAAGTCGAACTCAGTGACGGAATTCGCGTTATGATAAGGATTAGCAAACAGAATTCGCACATGCATGACGTTGACACGACGTACATTGTGCACAGACAGCACAGCGTGGCCCAGTAAATTAGGAATCCGCGATTCGTGTTCCGACTACTTTTCGGAACGAAGAATGCGAAAGTTCGCAATCCAGTTCGCGAACTGAAAAATGTTTGCAAACGCGAACGCGAATTCCCGTCTTGCTAATCCTCTGTAGTAGCACAGGCCTCCTCGTCGATTGTTTAAATTTGGAAATTGATATTATTGTGCACTTCGGTGTAGGCATCGTATTTGCATGTACACTGTACATGTCCACAACAATGGTAACATGTGTGTCGCCCTCGTGCTCTCAACCATCCGGTGCTGAGATTTGGAAAACGAAATGCACCAGGCGTATAGGCTATGGCATCTCAAGGTCATAATCCATAACTGCATTGTAAAAGACAAAGGAAAAGAAAAGACGAGAACGAACAGGAGGGTGAGGACGGAAGGAAGGAAAGGACCCAAAACAGAACAACAGCACTGCTATTAAGTAGGGCTGCACAAAGCAGCGGTGACCATGCACGGGATGATACAGGCTCCGCTGACCTACTTGTACATGTACATGTACTAGTATGTTCTCATGGTGAGTTAGTGGCGGCCGCAGTGTCTCGGCCACGTTGGCACGAATGGATACTGTAGTAAGCATCATTTGGCGAAACGTGATCTCTTTCCTGAACCTCTTGCCTCTCGCGGAACGCATGACCTGCACAAGCAGTGGAGTATGGACCATTGCCACTGGACTCGGATGGAAGAGTCAGAATAGTCTGATGAGCAACCCACGCCAGCGAACGTCTGAATGCCGTGCGGGGTGGGAACAGATACTGGGTGGCGTACCACTACCCACTGCCTGCCCATGGTGCCTTCTGCTGCCAACTAACTTCAGTTACTCCTGCGGCGACATGTTCTATTGAAATGGTAACCTGACTCGTCACTAGTCCTCCTGTCCTGTACCGGAGGAATAACAATTCGCTATAATTATAAATTCGCAAAGGGGTGAAATCGATGTGTGTAGTGTACATGTATGTGTATTAAAAGAGTAGAGAATAACCAGAATAGATGAGATAGAAACAGAAGAAAGGAGAGGGTAGGAAAAGGAGATGCGAGGACAGCTGGAATCAAATGTGAAGAAGAGAATCAAAGAGGAAATAATAAACATGAAACTTGATGGCAACAACAGACAGTTCTAACCAGGGAGTACTATATGTTACTACTCCCTGGTTATAACTGTGCTTGTCAGGCAAGTACATGTACTGGCACTCCCCGCCTTTCTCAATGATCACCATGCTCAGTATGTCGCCAGTATCGCCATGCTAGTGCGTGTGCGTATGTGTGTGTGTGTATGTGTGTGTGTGTGTGTGTGTGAGTGTGTATGTGTGTGTGAGAGTGTGTGTGTGTATGTGTGTGAGTGTGTATGTGGATGTGTGTGTGGATGTGTGTGTGTGCGCGCGCGCGCGTGTGTGTGTGTGTGTGTGTGAGTGGAAGCATTTTCCATCTACTGCATCCGCCATTTCACCTTCAACTCAATAATTGTCTTGTTTGCCTCTCGCATCTGAACGCACGTACATGTATCAAACAATATGATCCTCTGACGCTCTGTGATTGTCTTTGAGTCTGCCGAATCCCATGCAACGTCCTAGGCGATGCAGCCGCCATGCTAAGCCTTCCTTGCAAACATCAGTCATTTTGTGCTGATAAGAGAACAGTGCCCTCTGGTTTAATACCAATACATAATAATAATAATAAATGACACGTACATGTACATGTATAGGTCATATGGAAAAATCAAATGAGGGTAATGCAATAATGTATTCGCCGCGAAGTTGAACATTTGCATTTGCTGATCCAGAACAGCATCTGGACTGTGTCTACAAGTACAAACTCATATCCTACAGTCATTAGTGAGACAGAGAATACAGAGAACATGGGTACACTAGGCACATACAGCATAGTGTACACGTACACGTACATGTACATGTACATTGTGCACTCTCTCTCTCTCTCTCTCTCTCTCTCTCTCTCTCTCTCTCTCTCTCTCTCTCTCTCTCTCTCTCTCTCTCTCTCTCTCTCTCTCTCTCTCTCTCTCTCTCTCTCTCTCTCTCTCTCTCTCTCTCTCTCTCTCTCTCTCTCTCTCTCTCTCTCTCTCTCTCTCTCTCTCTCTCTCTCTCTCTCTCTCTCTCTCTCTCTCTCTCTCTCTCTCTCTCTCTCTCTCTCTCTCTCTCTCTCTCTCTCTCTGTCTCTCTCTCTCTCTCTCTCTCTCTCTCTCTCTCTCTCTCTCTCTCTCTCTCTCTCTCTCTCTCTTTTACAGGTACTACTATTTCCACAACCCAACAAATCATAGGGAAGGCGATACAGAGGACATTGAAGGGCTTTTAAGTATAGGAATGGTGACGGGGTAAGGAGTGCTCAGGCGACAGGTGTCTTGGTATCACAGCCCACCATACGCATTGATATAAAGAACAAAAAAAGACAGATATCCGACTGGATGATGAAACGTACTGAAACACATTTTTTAAATCGATTTGTCATCGCTTTCTCTATTCTAGACTACAGAAGATGGGGGACCGCACACTAGTACAGTACTAGTACATGTAGTCCCGACCTGTGAGTCTGGGATGTGGACTTGGACTTGGACTTTTAAAGTCTTTGGAGGATGTGCAGCCTGCAGGGCACCGTGTCACTGTCACTGTGTCAGCAGATGGCTACTTATACTGCCATTTTGCAAGGCATGCGTGCGGTTGAGTGTGTCAGTTTCGGGCTGGGATACATGTACATTACAAACTTGAAGAGCCACTTCAACGGGAGAATGAGGGACTTGTCCGAACGCTCGCCCAACTATGAACTAATGCTAATAGTAGTACTTTAAATACTTTTACTTTTAGAAGTGTTTCATTGAGTCGGATTCATTGACGACGCACGCACGGCAGCTTCGAAGCGTGCTCGAGCGCTCTGCATGCAGTGTGCCGAATCCGTGTTTGCACGCCACCTTGCGCGGCCTTCGAAGTCTACCCCTGCTCCTAGCGACCTGAATCATGTACAATGTCATGTAGATCTACCACCACAATCATTGAAATGAAAACACTCTATTGTCCTATTTATACCGTGTGGTGAAACAACCGGTCCGGACACGAGGCTAGCCTATAGCGCTAGCTAGCTAGCTGACAGCGCACTCATCCGTTTTCAAACGTCGCGTCCCTCGTGGGGAACGCGCAGCGCATCACATGCACAGCGTACATTGTACTACTATGTGTGTCGAACAGACTGATAATGCCGGAAAGAGTGCACACAGTGGGAGCAGGTGCGGCGGCGCACCCGCATCACGAGAAACATTGAATAGCAGATCTCCGGCGGCAACCACCCGACTTTCAGTAAAAAGAAGGAACGGACAAAGAAGGAGCATAAGGAAGAAAAATGGCCAAACTGATCTCCTTCTCGAATCGGTCAAAACAAGTTCGCGTAGCAGTTTGTGGCTTATCCGGCAACATCGACCGCTCTGTAGTGGGCGGCGTGGGGAAATCGTGGCTGTGCTCGCGTCTCGTGCACACTGCGCAGGATGTATTTGTCGAAGCCGTGCTGGGCGACTCTGGTGAAGATCTTCACTCGTCCACACTGAGCCACGAGGACTTTTTCACACGTGAGGTCGCCAACGATCACTTCTTGTACTACGGTCGACGGACGGTGGCAGTGCCGACAGATGGCGTGAAGGATGTGGAGGTCGAAGTTCACGTTGTCGAGCAAACGGAGCTACTGGACGGGGATCACGGTCAAGTTCCCTTCCAACCAAGCGGACCTCTGGCCAAGCCGTACAACCAGCGGGCAGTCAAGCGAAATCTGATACCTTGTTGTGCTCCGAAACATGTCTACATCAACCGGCAGCAGGTTTACCGCTGTGCCAGGAATATGAAGTTCGACTTCGCCGGCCGACCGCACCTGGAGAGAATTTTCCCCCAACCCTTCAAGGTTGACGTGTATTTGCTCGTGTACGACGGCTCGCTCAGCCAGCGCGCTGCGATCGGTACTGCCCAGAAGGCGCGGCTGGCCGAGCTGCTGCTGGAGGTGGAGAACAAGGGACGCACAGATCGCTGCATCGCCGTCATCACCAAGTGCGACGAACTCCCGCTCAGCGTCATCCAGTCAGCAACTCAGGACATACAGAGCACATGCGAGCGAGTGCGACTGAGCAAGCCCATACC
The DNA here is from genome assembly GCF_964019385.1 of Sycon ciliatum. NCBI lineage: Eukaryota > Metazoa > Porifera > Calcarea > Leucosolenida > Sycettidae > Sycon > Sycon ciliatum. Next base: position 20,116,714 of record NC_088648.1, read on the forward strand.
AGCCATACCGGTTAGCGCCAGGGAAAACGTCAACATGGACTTTCTACAGCAAACGATCGTGCTTCGCGCCTGGGGCAAAATCGAAATGACCAGGATTCGGCCATATGATGAGGCAGTGCGCGTTCAGGAAGGCAGTTTGGGAAGCGACCTGAAAAAGCTGGAAGCAGCGCTCTTGGAGGATTACGACGGGGACCAGCTGCCAAGCTGGGCGAGCTTTCATCACAAGTATTGCAAAACGCCATGGCTGAAACACCTTGTGTCTTACCGTGGCGTAGAAGGCGTTCGGGCATCATTTGAGGAGAAGATTCGGCCATGGCGCAGTAATGCAGCAGGGTACGTCCAGACGTTATCTACCCCATGTTGAATATAGTGTTACTGTATCGGCCAGTGAATCACAGAGTTGTGGTCGGGTATAGTGCCATGATGTCGTGTGTATCAATTGTGTCGTGTGTATCAAATGTACCCACATGAGCATGCACATATGTACACAGCGGCATGGATGCGCACGCACACTCACTCGCATGCACACTCTCACGAACGCCCGCACGCATGCATGAACCCCCCCCCCCCGCACACACACACACGCACACATAACCACACACACACAAGCACACGCAACCACATGCAAGGGCACAGGCATGTGTGCAGACACACACACATACCCCCCCCCCCTCCCACACACACATAAACATTATCACACACAGAAACATGCACCGGCACGCGCGGACACATGCAAGCCTCCACGTCCACTCACACGCGCGTCGCGCACACACACACACACACACACAAACACACACACACACACACACACACGCGTACACACAGACGTGCCTCCCCCACCGCACGCACGTTAGATTAAAGTTTGCCGGCGGTGATACCGCATCATTTTGGCCGCTACTGTAAGTTATGTATACTGGGCTATATGTAGAAAGTGCGTGTAACAGGTTTAATCAAACTTGAAAAGTAAGAGGCCTGGTTGAGCGTGCCTCGACCAGTTATATGCAAAATGTGATAGTATACATGTGGCAATGGCGCCAATGAAGGTGCTAATAGACAGGCGTAAGACGCATGAGGTGCGAGGGAGTGTAAAGTTATAGAGAACAGGGGAAAACTGTTACATCATCCCCCTCCTATGGAGAGGAAGGAGCTTATAACCCAAATGCTCAAGTGGAATAGAGTACAATAAGCGCAAACACGTGCGAGACGAAAAAAGGCTTCGCACTGAAGTAACACAATAAGACGACTGAAACTCCATGCAAATAAAGTGTAATAAGCTCAACAAATGTGTAAGGTGAAACTAGAAGTTCAACTGCAAAACTCAGCGGGCAGAAGCCAAGGTTTTGTACTTCTGAAGTGGAACAATGTCATTACCAGATTCATCCAACAAATAATGTTCAGGCTCCCAAGTGGCATCAGAGTAGCCTTGCCACTTGACTAGGTACTGAAGCTGATTCTGCCGGCGGCGGTGACTGAGAATGTTCTCCACCACATAGCGGGCATGACCATCAAGGTCCGTGATAGGCGGAGGCGTAGGCTGTCTCCTATTAGGAATAGCGTTCTTCTCGTAGGCACGGAGTGCCGACACATTAAATACCGGGTGACAGCGGCTGGTATGAGGCAACTTGAGCTTGTAGGCATTCGGGCCGACCACATGGGTTATAGGAAAGGGGCCAAACCACTTGGGGCGTAATTTATGGGATGGTCGGTCCCGAGCTTCAGGAGTCAGGAGGAAATCCCGGTAGACCATTACCAAATCTCCCACCTTCAGCTTTCCCTCGACCCTTGTCCGATCTGCATAGAAGGCCTGACGAGCTTGAGCTGCCACTAGCGCATCTTGTGAGATCTTGACCGCGTCTTGTCTTGCTTGCAACCAATCAGCTGAATCTCTGCCTCCCTGAATAGGGTTGAGGAAGTCGGGTGGCGCTCTGGGATTTAGACCGTAATTTAAGAAGAACGGTGTGTTTCCTGTAGATGATTGAGTAGCGCTGTTGATAGAAAACTCACAGAGAGGTAGGAGCATATCCCAGTTATCTTGTTTATGATTTACAAAAGCCCTCAGCACATCCTCTACTATTCTGTTTACTCGTTCAGTTAGGCCATCTGTCTGAGGGTGATTGGCAGTACTAAATGCTAGTTTCGTTCCTAAGCGATCAAACAATTCCTGAAAAAATGCTGCCGTAAATCTTGGATCACGATCACATACAATACTAGAACTCAAACCATGAAGTCGAAATACATGTTGAATATACAGATCAGCACTTCCTTTAGCGTCAATAGTAGAGGAAGTAGGTGCTAAATGTACACACTTTGTCAAGCGGTCTACAAATACATATATAGCATCATGACCTGTATCGGTCCTAGGCAAACCCATGATAAAATCCATCGAGATATCCGCCCACGGCTGACGGGGCACTGGTAAATTCTGCAAGAGACCAGTTTTTAGCTGGCCGCCTTTAACTCGTTGGCAGACGTCACATGACTTGACAAACGCCTTCACATCCAGTCCCATTCTGGGCCAATAGAAATATCTAGAGAGTCTGAAATAGGTGCGATCTCGACCGGGATGCCCCGCAGTCACACAGTCATGGTATTCTTGAAGCAGGGCGAGTCGGAGTTTGCTACTCTTTGGAATGCATAACCTGTTCTGTGGTGAAGATCTGAGATAAAGATAACCGGGTGTTTCATTTAGAAGGTAACGGTCGTGCAGATTGTCATGGCTTGAATTTTTCAGTCTCCTGATAATGGGAGCAAGATCCTTGTCGCACTTGTAACCGCTGACAATTAACTGCGCTAAGTCTGGATTAATCTCTAGGGTATGCTCTATGGCATTCAACTGAATGTTAGGAGGATAGGATGACCCGCCTATTTCAGAATCACTGAACAGATCTGGACGGCGTGAAAGCGGGTCGGCAATGTTTTTCTTTCCTGGTTTGTGAAAGACCGTAAAGTCATAGTCAGCTAAAAACTCTACCCATCTTGCCTCACGCTTGGTGAGAGTCGGTTTGGTTCGTAAATAGACAACACCCATATTATCAGTCATCAGGTCAAAGTGGCGGAATAGATAGATTCTCCAGCACTTTAATGCAAATACCACAGCCAACGTTTCCCTCTCGGCCGCAGTATAGTTGCGTTCTGCAGCTGACAGTTTCCGACTACAATAGGCTACGGGATGCAAATCCATATCTTCTCCCTGCTGCAGGAGCACACCCGCCACGGCAAAGTCACTTGCGTCAGTTTCTACCATGAAGCTTTTTTCAACATCGGCCAGTTGCAACACTGGCGCCTCGAGTAATGCTGATTTTAGAGACTCGAATGCCTTCTGTCTAGCAGCGCTCCATTCAAAGCGTGAATTTTTTCCGGTGATTTCTTCTAATGGACGAGAGATGGTCGAGTGTCGATCTATGAACCTTCGGAAATAGTTTGCAAAGCCAAGAAACTTCCTCACATCAGTTACTGACGACGGAGTTGGCCATGTTTCCACAGCACTTATCTTCTTGGGATCAGGGGAAATTGATGTGCCGTTGATTTTATGCCCCAAGAAGAGAACTTCTCTCACGCCGAATTCGCATTTAGACTGTTTGCAATACAGCTCACTATTTCTAAGTGTTTCTAGAACTGTTTGAAGATGATGCTGATGATCTTCCCAGGTCTTGCTGAAAACTAGAATGTCATCCAAGAATACTACAACGAATTTTCGGAGATGCGGTTGCAGAATAGAGTTCATGAGTGACTGAAAGGTGGCCGGGGCATTAGTCAGCCCGAATCCCATGACTCTAAATTGGAAGTGGCCGAACGGCGTATTAATGGCCGTCTTAGAAACATCCGAGTCTTGAATTCTGATTTGATTGTAGCCTGACCGCAAGTCCAACTTGGAGAAATATGCACTGCCCTGGATCGTGTCGAATAAGTCATCAATATTAGGAAGACAAGCTTTGTTTTTGATCGTAATTCTATTCAATTCTCGCCAATCGCACACCATTCTCAGAGTACCATCCGACTTTTTCACAAAAAACACAGGTGCACCGTATGGCGACTTACTTGGCTCAATGAATCCCTTCTCAAGTAATTCTGATAGCTGTGACTGGAGCTCGTCCATCTCTGGTTTCGGCAGGCGGTAGGCGGGTCGAGACGGTGGTCTGGCTCCATCTTCTATCTGGATTTCATGGTCGACTGGTCTCTTCGGTGGAAGCTCATTCGGCAGCTCGTCTGGAAATAAATCCTGGTACCTCTTGAGCAGGTTCTGGATGTCTTGTTGCTCTGATTCCTGGAGTTGTGGCCCGGAACGATTCTCCTCGTTTGCAGCAGTGACCCATGCAAGAAACCCCTCGGCTCCACTCCTCAGGGCATGACGAGCTTGTCGGCCACTGATAAACATGCTTTCCACAGATGGCCGGTCGGCTGTCGGCGGGTTAGCTGAAGGCAATTTGGCAACAAAGGGCTCACCGTCCAACTGAACTTCGTTCGTACGGAAGTTGATGCTGGGGTTGTTCCTTGTAAGCCACGGCTTGCCAAGAATAGCGTCGTAGCGAGTCAGGGGATACACAGTAAAGTGCTGTTCCTCACTGAAGCCCCCGACTGTCACCCTTAGCGTGCGTGTGGAAATCTGCGGGACCTCGCTGGTCGAGCCGTCCGCCAATGTTACGCTCAGCACTGCTGAGCTTGCATCCGTGTCAAGATGATGCTTTCGAACAAAACTGTCTGCAATGAAGTCATGCGTCGAACCGGAATCTATCAGCATCACTGCACGGCGACCGCCGATCTTTCCCTGTATGCGCAGTAGGTCGTGTTCAGGTTCATTGCCGACGCTGACGTTGCTGACATGACACCTTTCTGCAACGGGACAATTTCCTACAGCTATGGGTGTCTCCGGCTCCGTAGGTTCCTGGAGAGCAACGTCTTCAACCTCCAGAGCTCCGAACCGGTTAGCGACTGGTACCGGCGTGGGCGCTTGGGTCGTCGCCAGTAAGCGCACCCCCTTTCTTACTGGCGACCAGCGTTTGGGTAGCGCTGTCCACCCTCAGTACAGTCTTTAGCGAGGTGGCCTGGCTTCCTGCAAGCAAAGCAGTGTCCCATTGCTCGCAGTTGGACACGCTCTTGGTCCGTCAGCTTGCGGAGGCCCTGACCACGGAAGCTGGGCACGGAACGCGACTCTCTACTGGCTGGTGGCCCCGACGCCGGTGGCCCTGACGACTGCTCCACGGTGTTTGCTGCCATGACAGCTTGCTCCAGGGTACGTGGATGCTCACGCATGACCTGTCGCTGGATGTGCGGCACTAGACCCCTGACGAACAGCAGCGCTCTGGTGTGGTGGTCGATTTCCGGCACTTGCAGGCTGAGGCGAGTGAAAGCAGCAATGTATGCGTCCAGCGACCCGCGCTGCGCTGCGGAAATTAGTCCCATACGCGATGTTTCCTCGTTGTGCCGTGGTCCGTACACATCGCCAAGTGCCGCTTTCAGAGCAGGCCAGTCGGAAAACACTTGGTTAGCTTCCAATGCCGCTATCAACCAAAGACGAGCGTTTCCAGTCAAAAATCCTGCCGCGTAGTCGACCCTCTGTGCCGCATTTGGGAGTGCCAACGACCGTAGGGCCATGTCCATTGCAAACGTCCATTCTTTGAATGTAGCGGAATCTCCTCCAAACACAGGCGGCTCTTTCGTAAGGCGGGGTATTGGCTCCCACGGTTCCGAGTTCGGATGTATCGTTCGGTTTCCTTGGCTAACGCGCTGAGCGGTCTTGATATCGTTTATCAGCCGAACGACGAGTACGAGGAGCGTAAGCAGAGCGACCAGAACACCTGCCAAAAGCAGAGTAGTAACCATCCTCTGCTACCAGTGTAACAGGTTTAATCAAACTTGAAAAGTAAGAGGCCTGGTTGAGCGTGCCTCGACCAGTTATATGCAAAATGTGATAGTATACATGTGGCAATGGCGCCAATGAAGGTGCTAATAGACAGGCGTAAGACGCATGAGGTGCGAGGGAGTGTAAAGTTATAGAGAACAGGGGAAAACTGTTACAGCGACTCACTCAAAACCCCACATGAGTGTGATCAGACATTTTTGTGGCTGGAAGAAGTCTCTCTCCTCCCCTCCCCGCCCTTTCCGGTCTGAGCAGCTGGTAGGTCTTTGGATGTGGTGTGCCGGGATCCCACATGTATGGGCTAGCTCTGTTTCTACCTTACAGACATCTTGAGAACAGTGTCTTCTGCAGTAGCATTAACCCTTTATGGACAATTGCATGACTTTCGATCATATAATCATGATCGAAACTTCAAGCGGGGATCTCAGAGGGCGATCTTCATTGTTTTTCGATTTTTTCCGATAGATCCACAGCTATTAGATGCATGTGGATCGAATGAGCATAATTAAAACCACTGTGTCGCAATTGAGTTGGACCGTCGCAAGAAGAAGTTCTTACTCTGAGTTTGAATGCGACTAGGTATGTCTAAAGTGTACTAGCCATAAGTGGCCCAGGAGCATCGGAAGATATATCAGGGTGGTACAGCCAGCCACCTGAAGCACAGTTTACTCGTGGAGTTGGGCTGGCTCCTCGGAAATTTTCGAAATTTAGAGCCCGGATCAGTGGTGTTAATTGATTCACCGGGTACCCGGCACTAAGAGTGGTACGGTCAATAGCGTAGTGACCGTAGCGTGTCCGACGCCCCTGATAACACCCTTGTGCATTCAATGTCAGTTTTGTGATAGGCTGGATAATTCTGCACAGGATATAGATATGGCACATTGACATTTTTAAAGATCATTCTCGACAATAACAGTCTAGATTTCAATGCTGTTCGGAGCGGCTTCAATCTAGATGGAGTTTATCATAGCTGACTCTTACCTTGCTGTCTGAAATCTAGCACAAAATCTTATTTGCGGCAGAGTAGGCATTACCAAATTGAGCAGCCTGCAGGATTTACAATGGCTCTATTACTGCGCTCTCTCTCTTTCTCTCTCTCTCTCTCTCTCTCTCTCTCTCTCTCTCTCTCTCTCTTCTCTCTTTCTCTTTCTCTCTCTCTATTTCTCTATTTCTCTCTCTCTCTCTCTCTCTCTCTCTCTCTCTCTCTCTCTCTCTCTCTCTCTATTTCTCTCTTTCTCTTTCTCTCTCTCTATTTCTCTATTTCTCTCTCTCTCTCTCTCCTCTCTCTCTCTCTATCTCTCTCTCTCTCTCTCTCTCTCTCTCTCTCTCTCTCTCTCTCTCTCTCTCTCTCTCTCTCTCTCTCTCTCTCTCTCTCTCTCTCTCTCTCTCTCTCTCTCTCTCTCTCTCTCTGTCTCTCTGTCTCTCTGCCTCTCTCTCTCTCTCTCTCTCTCTCTCTCTCTCTCTCTCTCTCTCTCTCTCTCTCTCTCTCCCTCTCTCTCTCTCTCTCCGTGTTCCCTTTACAGGTCGGTGCAGACCATTCCTGCAATCACCATGGCTAATGACAAGGATTGGACACTGGTGCCACAGAACTGTTTCCCGTTCTCGTGCACCGAAGCCCGCGAAGCTGCTGACAGCGCTTCCGAGCCACTGGCCCAGCGCCGATTTCATCGCAGTCCCAATCGCAGACCACCCCGTTCACGCTTGAACAGCGCAGATGGGCCGAAAACCAAGCCCAACAATCAGTTGGCGATGACACCTGGGTCTCCACCACAAATCAGCAGCCCAGAGGCCGACGGAGAGACCTGTCTAACGACTGCATCTGCTCCCATCCTACCAGTTACACGCTCAACACAGAAGCCGTCTCCTGTTCCGATTCCTGCGCAGCGCGGTCGTCCAATCAAGGCCAAGCCTCGGTTGTCAGTGACCAACCCGCCTTCAAACCCACAAGCAACTCTCAAGGACACAGCCGGCATTCCAGAGGCAGATGTTGCCGGAACAGATGTATTCTATGAAGATATCGAGCCTACAAGCCCGCCACACGCGGTTCTACGTGCACCTGAAATACCCAAGCGAACATCATCCGCAGATGCCACACAGTCAGACCAACTACCACAGGAAAGCGCAAGGAAAGCTCCGCCGCCAAAACCGCCAAGACGAAATCGCCAGGCGGCTGCCAGCGAGTCTGCCACGAGAAGCCTGCCAAATGACGGCGTATCGAACGTGGTTACAGTGCAGGAGCACTCACGTCACTCCTCCTTGCCGCTGTCAAATCGCACCGACGGTCGGCTTTACTCCCGTCCCGGTCTGTCTCAGTCGCAGAACAATGGCTGGTTCAGGATGGCTGTGGACGAGACGGATCATCCCAACCGAGCACCTATTGCCGTGCAGAATGGCCCTAATGAAACGTCGGCGGATAAAAATTTGTCGAACCCGATCTACATGGAAGGCGCAGGCGGAGGAGCAAGAGAGATCAGCCGGAATACGAGAACACGGGAATACTTTGCACGGATGAAGATCGCCGGGGTGACGGAGAGCTACGACGCCGTGGCCACCGTCGACCTGCCCGACATCCCCACCGTTCAGTCGGACGGCACACCGCTGCTCCTGCCTCGCCCTGCCGTTGCCAACGAAATGCCGTACTCGTGCACGCTAGTGAGGTCAGCGGCGGCAGCAGCAACCGAGACTGCGACAGCGCCCATCAAGCCGGGCAACAGCCGCACGTTGACTTCAGCACAGCAGAACCCGGTGATGCCATCCGTGCTAGAAGACCCGCAGTACTGTGATTCCGGGGGCAATGCACGCGATAAGAATGCAAGAACACAGCCTCGTGCACAGACGAAACTGCTCGCTCCTCACCACCACGACCCGCAGTTTCTGCTCTCGGACATACAGCTCAACAAGCTGCACGTCATGCGCGGGCTTTCCTCGCAGATCTCGCACAAAAGCTACCTCTCGGAGATGTCGACGTTGTCCATCGACGTCCAAACGAAGGCCAACCGCTCCTTGTCGGACCTTCTCTGTGAGATGAACACGTCAACGGACACCGCTGGATATGTCAAAACGGCGGGTTTTGTAGCCGCAGCTCCGGACAGTGGCTCTGCATCCGATTCAGACACCGATTCTCTTGACTATATTTCCCCGTGATTTCATGCTTCTAGAAGTGTGCTTGTTATTTGTCCTCACCAGAATAACAGGCAGTGGAATGCCTTCGCACTAGACTACGCGCAGTCCTCACAAGTGATGATTAATATTCCTGCATCAGTTCGACATAATGATGCTGGTTTGTACTTCGAAGGAATGCGACTCGGATTTCTTGACTTCTCAACTTTGATGCTGTAAGCTGAACTTGCCTATAGACTAGAAAGCGGTTGAGAGCCAATTTTCAGTGACTTCAAACAGTTGTTTTCAAACTCTTGAGATGCCAAGAGAACTGCCAAAGTATACATTACCCTAGTTGAAAATATGCAATTCATCTTTGCCTTTTGACATGCTCGCCACTGCCTTGAGAGGTTTCTGCCAGTATATTTTACAAGCCCAGATCCTAACTTTCTATGATACATTGAAGTGCAACTTTCGGAACAGACTTATCGCTTATGCTTGTGTTTCAATAATGTTATGTGTGCGTGTGTGTGTGTGTGTGCGCGCGCGCGTGTACGTGTGTATATGTGCGTGTGTGTTCATGTGTTCATGTGTGTTTGTGTGCGAAGGTTTTTTTGTGTGCGAAGGTGTTCAATATATGTGTGTGTGTGTGTGTGTGTGTGTGTGTGTGTGTGTGTGTGTGTGTGTGTGTGTGTGTGTGTGTGTGTGTGTGTGTGTGTGTGCACTAGCGCGCGTGTGCCAGATAGTTCGGTTGGTGGATACATTTATGCCGTGTCGGGTCTGTTGCCAACGGGCTCGCCTGCTTGAAGGTGTATTGTTGTCCTTGCCGCCTTTGTTGGTTTCAGGGTTCATAATTATACTTTCTCTTTGAAGAATGCAAGCCTGTTTATCATGTACTACTTCTAGCAAGATTCTGCAACAGTGCTGTCCGGCCATGGGCACCAACTGCATTCATGGACGGTACAGTGCCGACTGCTCTTCTCTTTATTTTAATTTTTTTCCAGATTTAACCGAGCACTTTATTATTATTAGTTACAAGGAAACAAATCACAGCAAGGAAACCCGGCCCTATTGATTGATTTTTATTTCACGGATCCTCCAGAGGCAAATAGATGCCTATCGAAGGGAGTCTCCTAAGTAAGTATGGAAAATGAGAAAGTATGTTCGTAAGGGAGAAGAGGTAGAAGATACATTAGTACAAAAGAAGTAAATTCAGTACTTCGGGTAGTACATTGCATGCTAATCATAGTGAGAATTAGAAAAGCAGCATTGTGGACTACTATAACTGACATATACACAAACTATTGAAACTATCATAGATGTGGTTAGCCTAGACACAAAAGTCAGGAATACCTTTCAAAGAAAACATAGATTGCGAATGATACCGACGAACAGCAATACTAAATTTCGCTGTTGTAGAGAGTGAACGAATATCTTCAAGAAGTTTATTCCAGGCAACACTCAAATCTATGAGGGCTTGAATGTGCAACGTCACAGCATAGCATCAAAATAAAACTGGATCCACTTACTTAAATGTACTTGGATCCAGTTTTTGTATGGATTCAAGCGCATGATCATGGATGCGGCTAACCGTTAGGCGCTGCATCTGCCGCTACAGTCTAACGGGTGTTAGCGGCCGTCGTGAGTTCCCTTCGCGGCTTCGTGAACGGACACGATAATTATTTACTCTTTTTTTTTTAAACACAATTATTTCAAGCGGTACGGTCTTACTTACTAGGAGTAGGACGTGATATGAAACTGACTGACTTGGCTACTGGGGGCGGGGTGACAACTGGTGGTGAAGTAAAAGTCACACCTGCATACGACATGAGTGGGTTGCTATGCACCCACATACTAAGGCAATAGCAAAGTCACACCTAAGTCCTTAGTGGATCCAAAATAGAAATCTGATGTCAACTTACTACTCCCTGGCCGTTTTTGACGTCATCACTTTCAAGCCCTACATCGCCAAGACGCCAACTCAGTGTTGAACTAATGATTATATTATGTTGCTTGAACTCACGCAGCATGACTGTGTAGATCTACTGGACGATGACGGCATCGCGGCTCGCGCTCGGCGGCAAACCCCTTTTTCATTTCAAGGCGTTTGTCATTATTTTGCCGCCACAGTTGTAATATCTTCGATCGTATTTGCGTCCGGACGTCCAGCGATCGGTGAAGAGTTCCGCAGTGGTTACAACGAGTTACGTACATGCAGGGAGTAGTACTACTCCCTGCCAGTGGTTACATAGGTCTCTTTGCCGCCGAACATGGGCAGCATGGAGCAGTGTTTCAGACTACGAGACATGTAGTGTAGAACTACGAAGCGCCAGGATTGGTTTGCCGCCGGTAGCCGTCGTCAATGTCGCAAATAGTTCGGCGCGGAGAGCGTCGCCTCCGAAATGAGGCGGATCAATTGCGGAAGGACCCACCGCTGGGATGCACTGCAGGGCCAATCGCTCGGGACTTGTATTGCTGGAATGCCAGGATAATGGGACCTGATGGTAGCCCGTATGAAGGTGGAATGTTCCTTCTCAGGCTCACATTTCCAGACGAATACCCATTCAAACCACCCACGGGCAGGTTCATAACTAGAATCTTCCTTCCGATTCTCACTGAAGGAGGGACGATATGCGATTACTGTCCGAACACCCAGCTTTCTACTGAAAGGTGGCGACCAGCGTGCAAGATCAAAGAAATTCTAGAATCAATTCGATCTGTCATGAGTAATCCATATGATTGCGATTCGCACCCACTTGTATCTAGCCTGCACCAGACTGACCGCCCTCTGTTCGTGAAGACAGCCCAGGAATGGACGCGTATGTACGCCATGGGTAAGGATGCTTACCTTTACGAGCACGATACAACTGACACTGAACTTACTTCTGAAACCAGTACATGTAATGATGTTCTGTCGTGGCAGGGGCGTAGGAAGCTGTTTAAAGGGGAAGTTAAGGCAAAAATTAAAATTTCACCAGCTGTAGTCTTCGGGGTGCTGAGTCGAATGGTCTTGGTCCGAGAAAGCTGAGACGCTCCCTTCCTACTTGAATCCCAATCGAACTCGCGCACTTCCACCGAAACTGGGTGACTGCGCCCTACTAGATGGGGATTTGTATGCAAAATGTCACTAAAAGCGCCATTTCGCTCTTATAAAAGCACGGATGACCGCGATTGGCCCATATGTTGTAGTCTTTTGGACGCTGAGTCGACTGGCTTTGGTCCGAAAAGGCTGCGATGCAGCGTTCCTCCTTTATTCCCAATCGAACATGGTTGAACAAGCGGTCACGTGCTCCTGGGTGCCCAAATCACCTGGTCACCATGCCAGCAGGCGACAACTTTCACACCAAGGTTCAACTCGAGTGACAGGACTGCACCCAAAAAAGGTCAAACAGGCTAGTAAGTTGTACCCTGCAGGCACGGTGACCAGGTGACTGGCGTACGCAGGAGCACGTGACCGCTTGTTCAACCATGTTCGATTGGGAATAAAGGAGGAACGCTGCATCGCAGCCTTTTCGGACCAAAACCAGTCGACTCAGCGTCCAAAAGACTACAACATATGGTCCAATCGCGGTCATCCGTGCTTTTATAAGAACGAAATGGCGCTTTTAGTGACATTTTGCATACAAATCCCCATCTCGTAGGGCGCAGTCACCCAGTTTCGGTGGAAGTGCGCGAGTTCGATTGGGATTCAAGTAGGAAGGGAGCGTCTCAGCTTCCTCGGACCACGACCATTCGACTCAGCACCCCGAAACCTACAACTGGTGAAATTTTAATTTTTGCCTTAACTTCCCCTTTAATATTGGTGCAGCGAAGTTGTGAGGGGGGGGGGGGTCCGGGGGTCCTCCCTGGGGATTTTTTTTGAAAATTGGGCCTAAAAGGCCATATTTTAATGCTACAGAATAATATGAGAAATAAGAATATGCATGCTGATGATACACCGCATTGTCGATGTAAAACATGGTACCTGTACAAGAGTCGACAAGCCATCAACAAGTTTGAAATGTATAAAAAATAAATAAATAAAATAAATTCGAAAATTATTGGTCCGGCGACCGCCGGGCATGCCGGACCGGTTCCTACGCCCATGCATGGACATGGACCTCTGCTGGGATGACCAGGGCTGGCGGCCTTACAGCTTTTAGCGCGTGCATGCACTGTACACACTGAACAGTCGTGGACATGGAAATGCAGTCGAATGACCTTGGTCGGCGCCCTCAGTACGTGCAGAACGCTGCATGCAGTGCTTGACTTCCGACCAGATTCCCATGTCCACGAGAGTAGTTCACGTACACACTGTAAACAACTGACCAGCAGTGCTTGCGGTTGCAAGGCCAGCGCCACCATGACTGCTTGACTTCCGGGTGGTTTTCAATGGGCGCGTTCGATTACACACATTTCGGTCAATTCTAGAATTAGATATGGGTGATGCACAGTTCGATTACACAGATTCCGTCGTTAGAATTGATCTTATCCAATTCCGTCAATTCTGAAGAGAGGGCGGAATTTCTTCGATTCTGGCGCCAGAATTGCACACTCGGTGTGTTTCCGGTCTGGTCATGCAGGACTCAAGTCAAGGAAGAGCCTCCCTGGCCGACGAGGCGCGAAAGCACGGCTACAACTACGCGTAGTTGTTACTTTTGTCTTCCCGAAAAAGTTATTTAGTTTCCGCTGGGAGCTGATTATTACAAGTAATATTACTAGATCATTTTGGGTGGTCCTTTCCCACACTTGTTCAGCTTTATCGAAGCCCGACATTGTTGCCGACGTGGAGCCTTCATCGGGACGGACCGGTTCGCGAAGCTGGGTAGACGGGCGCACGAGGGTGTACGTGATCTCTTTTTACGAACAATTTTGTTCGTGACATGACATGAATAAAATGGGTTGTGAATTCCAGTCGTTCGTTTACATGGCCGCAATCTGTGCATGCTGGTCAATCGAGAATTACATAACCCAGATCCAGAATTGTGTAGACGTGTAATAGAAAACGCCCAATGTCCCCTTCAATAGGAACCAGTTGCTCAGCTGGTCCACAAGCTGGGGGGGATTGCTCAAATTCCCCCCTTGTGGAAATAGGGACAAGAAAATGTCTTCTTCCTATATAAGCAGGGGAATTCATCAGAAATTGGATTTCATTGACTTCGTTCGAAGAGTTTTCAGACTAATGGGTATGCAAGACTAAAAAGGACTTCCCTAGCCTTTCAGTACGTTTCAACCAGAAACACGGCACTGCTTGGAATCAGGACTAAGAGATTCTCCGAACGTCTGTGTATTCTTTCATGTAGATTCTTGGTTGGAGGAAAGCGAATCTGCACACGAAGCACAGAAGCTAGAACTTTTTCGACTAGGCCTTTCGTACTATTAAGTTTCAGGTCGAGTACAATGGTGATTAACATGGCTAATTATGGCTTATGTGCTTGGTGTGCTGATTCTTTCATATCCATGATAGATGGGTGAGTGAAATGTTCCTTCGGTGGGATATGTGTGCTCTGTTTCACTGTGCAGGCGCGGACATTGACCCAGCTCATAAGCTCGGTGTTCCCATTATACGTGTCCTGCTGCTTGGAGAAGCGGACGTTGGAAAGACGTCGCTGGCGTGCTCGCTGGCCCAGAAACGGATGCCGCAACGCCAGACGAGCACCAGTACTCTGGGAGTAGATATGAGCACGATCGTGATTCACGGAGATGACGGCGATGCCAGACAAGTCACCTCCGCTGATGCTGAGAGCGAGCAAGCTCTCATGCGTCAACTAGCTTCCTTGATCGAACAGGGCAGCGTACATGATGAGCGTTCCACATTCTCGAATAGCGAGTCCACGTCTTCAGAGACTCCATCTGCCAGGCATTCGCGAGCACTAGCAAGCCGAGGGCCTAAACGGACCTTCATGGACAAGGTCATGCAAAGATTGAGCCTATCTGCATCGAAGAACTCTCCATCAGCAAAAAGTCCCAGTGAGCCAAGTACGCTCCCACCGGACGTACTGAAGAGCATCACGGAGAAAGTCACATCAACGAAATACGTGACCGAAATGAGCGAACTCATCGCCAGGGAGCAGTTGACAGTGATGCGGGTTTGGGATAACGCGGGCCAAGATTGCTATCGTGTTCTGCATCACATCACGTTCGGCGCTTATCGTACCTCATACGTCATCGTCTACAATGCCCAGTGCCCAGTGACAGAAGTGGCTGAGCCGAGCAATGTGAGTGTTTTGTTGGCTCTTAACGAGACAATGGAATCTCTGTTGCAAATCAGACAGCCCACAAATGTCGTCTCAAGCACTCGAGGATTGTAATCGTCCCTGTTATGCCCAAGAAAGAAAGATAGAGGGAGAGAGAGAGAGAGAGAGAGAGAGAGAGAGGGGGGGGGGGAGAGAGAGAGAGAGAGAGAGAGAGAGAGAGAGAGAGAGAAAAGGAGAGACGGGCGAAGAGGGATGGGGGAAGAGGGAGGAAGGTTGCACTTGCCTCCTGACCGTGATGATCGATGATCTATTCCATAGACTTGTGAAAGATACTGTCTTGCTTCAGGAGTTACTTGGTGTGCTGGGAATCGCACAGCTGTAGCACGAGTGACTCTGGGCTTCACAACGCGCCTAGGAGCTGAAATACTCGCTCGTTTGACCTTCAGTGAGTGCGCCGTTGGTTTTTGTTTTTAATCATTGTGGTGATACTGTACGCTTCCTGTCGTGTGCAGGTTCGTATGCAGGGCGAATGTCGTCCCTGTAGTTCAGCACTGCCCGGCCAGCCGGGGTTGACGTACATCCATGATGCGTTGGAGACGATCCACCAGAATGTGCCGGACGACTCTGATGTCCGTGTATTCATCGCTGGCTGTCACATCGACGAGCGACAGCGATCCGATGTAGATCTGTTGCTTGCGGAGCTGGATTCGGAGCGCGACGAGATAATTCGAAGTGTCGCGTGCGAGCCCTTCAGTTATCTGCTCAGGAAAGAAGATATCTTCTTTATTGACAACACCAGATCCGGTCTTGGTGGTGCCGAAGACGAGCAGCTGGTTGCGTTGCGGCGACAACTTTGCATGGAGAGTGAGCAAAACCAAGCAATACCAACTGCTCGTCTCCTGGAAACACTGTCCTTCATGGAAGTGTCGAGTCACCCAGAGCTGCGTACACCGTGGATTACGCGTGACGAGGCAGAAGAGCTGGTGCGCCGTATCAACTCAGCACACGCGCATCAAGTGGACACGTCCGCGGCACTGTCCTTCCAGCACTCCATCGGAACGGCTCTGCACTACCCTGAGTCTAGCGCGCTGCGCGACAAACTCATTGTCAACGTGCCAAACGTCATGAAGCTAGCGGCTGCACTCATTCAACCTTGCTTGACCAGAGCAGATCTGGTAGGCGCCATGTCTTTGGCCGACATCCATCAACTCAAGCAGGGCTTCGTTTCCGATCATGTGGCCACGTGTTTGTGGAAGAAGTTTTGCCCACACCTCTACCCAGCAATGGCGGAGCGCGAGAATCGTGTGTTCTTCTACGACCTGATGAACAGCTTCCACATACTGTGCCATGTAGGCGAAATGCGCACAGAAAACAACGACGATAGTGTTGTCGGGGATGCCGTCGTCAAGGAGATGTTCTGGATGCCGGCAGCGGCAGAGCGCGCCGAGTTACCCATCACCCACGGCGCAGTCTCCCCGGAGATCATCCTGTCGTCCGATAACGGCGCCCATCTGCCGCACTCCACCTTCCTGAGGATCGGCAACGAGTGCCTGTCCCGCTACAACGCTCGGCACCGCCGCGACGACGGCAAGACAGACGACACGCTGTGGATGAATACATCGCTCGCCAAGTGCAGCATGCGCCTGCCGGTCAACGGGCACGAGTGGCTGATCCTGCGCTACATGAAGTGCGGCATCAGCATTCGCGTCGAGGCCAACAGCAACCGCTACAAGTTCCGTGACGGTGATGGCGTGCCTATCCTCTCCCAGATCCACGGCTGGGTGAAAGACGTCCTCGCATTGGCTCACAAGAAGATAAGATTGAAGGTAAGGATTTGTAATCAACTCATATTGTGGCAACCATGGCCAACACTCAGATGCACATCTACCTAACAAAGTACCTCCGAGTGTTGGCGAGTGCTGCCACAGTACAAGTTGATTATACTGAAACAGTGTGATGCGTCATTCCGAACTTGTAATTATTTGTAATCAACTGAAAGAAGAGTTTACCGTTTTCTCCATGTTGTTGGACCATGCCTGGGCATTTTGTTTACACATTTAGTGACGTACGCAGCGAAGAGACAGTCTTGAATTCAGGGCCCCTGGTGTGTAAATGGCTGCAATGCAGTCTGCGGGTATCTAGAAAGAAGAGTTGGTTGAATAGGCGCCCGTTACTGTTCATGCTCTCTTTCTCATTGCATCTCTGGGATTATTTTTGTCTCTCCTTGCTCTTTTTCACCTTGCGCGTCATTTATTCTCTCTCTCTCTCTCTCTCTCTCTCTCTCTCTCTCTCTCTCTCTCTCTCTCTCTCTCTCTCTCTCTCTCTCTCTCTCTCTCTCTCTCTCTCTCTCTCTCTCTCTCTCTCTCTCTCTCTTCATTCCCTATCCTCTTTACAGTTGACATATCCTTTGCCCTTTCATAATCGCCGATTTTCTCTCTCCTGTTGTAGTCCGATATCTGTTGAGTTCAAGCAACACATGTAGCTGTGTTTCTCATTTGACTTTGATTCGTCTTTAAAACGGATGCACAGTAAAATCTGTATCTGGTGCGCCCTATACCAAGCGGAATCCTGTATAGTATTGACCGGATTAATTTTCATACGCCAAAGTGCTCTGGATTGAATGAGCAGATCAGGACAATTTCCGCTGCACCAAATGCGTCCCGTTAGGGCAGGTTTACTGTATATAAAATGTGTGTGTGTTTGTGTGCTCGTGTGTGTGTGTGTGTGCATGCGTGCGTGTGTGTGTGCTCGTGTGTGTGTGTGTGTGTATGTGTGTGTGTGTGTGTTCATGTGTGTGTGTGTGTGTGTGTGTGTGTGTGTGTGTGTGTGTGTGTGTGTGTGTGTGTGTGTGTGTGTGCGTGCACGTATGTGTTCACCCTTTAGGAATATATCAGATGTGAGTGTGGCGTCATGAACGCACACGCGCTATGTACACTTCACGGCCGCGAAGCTTGCACTTCATCTTCAGTAGCACCGGCTATTGCAACATCTGCTGCCACTAGTGGTACGCGTGGAGGATGTTTTCACACCGTCAGTTTGCTGCACCTTGGCGACGTTCCGATGTGTCCAATAGCGTTCAGCGAGCATCGAACAGCGCCTCAACGCGTGTCACAAGAAGCTCTTCGCTACTGGAAATCATGGGTGCAGGTAGGATGTGCTTTTGATGATGTGATTTTATAATATTTTTAGTTTTCATAAAATGTGTGTACATGTGCCTACTGTATGAAAGTCAGCATGTACATGTACATGTAGTGTATATGCTTTCTGGAGACATTTTGAGTTGTGTGTGCACTTGAAGAAAGGATCATCTCTGATGATAGCTAACCCTTGAAACTCACAGTTACAGTAAAAATGTATTGTTGTCTTCTTTTCATGTGTTTAAGGCTCTGCTCCCTCGAGCTGCGGCGACTCTCAATGATTGCGCTTTGTGTCTGTATGTGTGTGTATGTATGTGTTCACTCGCACGCGCGCACACGCGTGTGTGTGTGTGTGTGTTTGTGTGTGTGTGTGTGTGGTGTATGCATGTGTTGAGGTGTGTGCTTGTGTTCTTTTGTGTGTGTGTGTGTGTGTGTGTGTGTGTGTGTGTGTTTGTGTGAATTTGTGACCGGTGTGCTTGTGTTTTCATGGGCTGCATTGTGCGAATGTGTATGTTCGCCAGTGCATAGAGTCGAATTGCTTGCGTCCAACCGTTTTATCAAAAAGTATTCTTTCTAGACCAAAGAGTGGTATATTTGATAACATTTAATAACGATAGAAATTTTTACGATACTTCTCCAGACGTTTCGTTGTTCTGAACAACATCGTCAGTGGATAAAGACTTTATCCACTGACGATGTTGTTCAGAACAACGAAACGTCTGGAGAAGTATCGTAAAAATTTCTATCGTTATTAAATGTTATCAAATATACCACTCTTTGGTCTAGAAAGAATACTTTTTGATATTACAATGAGAGTGAATAATCAACGGCTTGTCCACCAACTCTTCAACCGTTTTACATAGGCTGAGGCCGTGAAGGCACTTATAAGAAAGGGTTTGAGCCTGCGGTCACTCCTTTCAAGTCTTTGGATAACACATTCCCACCCAGTATGTGGTTGTGTGTGTATGTAGTCGTGAGTAAAGGTTTACCTTTGTGCCTGTTTTCTCTCGTTGCACATAAACACACCCGTGTATACGTACGTCTGTGTGCACTCTCGTCTGCAGGACCCTGACACTTACGTCATCATGGACTTGGGCAGCGTCGCAGCAGCGCCATCAGCAGCCGCCAGGGGACCTCCTGCTGCCGCTGATCCATATGCCTCTGCTCGAGCTGGATTGCCAGCGCCCGCAGCATCTGCTGCTGCTGCATTCCCGGAACTTGCAGAATGTGCCGCACCAGTGGAAGCACCTGATGATCTGCTCGATTGGAAATACAGGTGCGTGAGTTGGGGTTGACCAGCACTTGAAATGCTTGTTCTCAACAAGATCTAATGTTTTTTTTAAACCAAAATGAAGAGATGGATCTTGATCAACACGAGCGTCCACTGAATCACTGCAGTTCGCAAATTCCTTTCAGGAAAATACGACACTGTTAAACGGCTAATTTTAGTGCCGGTGATCTTTTAGCGGTTTTAGCAAAAGGAGTGTTTTCGCGAATTTTTTTGTCTCGCAAATTGAAATTTTGCATGTACAGTACTAGTCATCTTTTTTTTTGAAACTCGGATCGCTAAAATATTTCATAGCAAATTGGTCCTGATTCTGAAAACTCTATATTTTACCCAATAAAATTAGCCGTTCTATAGTCAAACGTTTCGGTTATTATGATGGTTATTTCTTGACCGCAAAGTTGAAATAACATACTCGCGCGATAAGAGCGCTCTCTTGAATAGTGCCCTATCTCGAACAGTACCCCAGTCTCTAAGAGCCAATGAAAAGATAAAGCCCTCTCTTGAATAGTGCCCCCCCCCCTCCCTGCTTGTAACCAAGCACATGTGCAACTCAGTTTGGTGTTCTTTTGCTAATATTCTTGTCCATGTCATTGCACTGGTGGTTCGAGAATGAAAATCGCAGTTCTTGCTGCCGTTTCTGTCGAGTCGTGATAGTTTACAGCAAACTTTAGGCTCTGTTTTGCCCTGTTTTATGCTGGATGACGCAAATGTAACAGCATTGAAAAATAGTGCCCCAGTGCCACGAATCGCCCGAGCACGGTAATAATTATTTCCTGAAATGAATAACGTGAACTGCATTGATTGGGTGTTGGCCACTTCCACTTTATATTGCATCTATATCAATTTTGTCTTTCTCGCTTGTATGATACAGAGATAAAACCATGCGGCAAGTTGATCGCTTCGACTTGGCCCAAGGTCTCAAGAAAGAGCTGGATGACGACCAGCGCGGTAGGTTGCATGACTTGCGCCACTGTTGCCCAAAGGAAAGCGGAGAAAACCGAGGGTTCTTTGATGAGAGTTTGGTAACTTTTTGGTGGCAGTGTTTCTGAGGGCTCTACGGCACTTAAAATGTACACAGTGCTACTGTGAAAACACAACACAGGCATGATTGTTTTATAGTTGCCACAGACCGCTTTGTGAGCCCGGCATCTTACTGTGAGTGAGTGGCAAGTTTCCAACATGAGTGATTTACCCCCAGCATTAGTAATATAGTGAAAACTGTCTAAGGTGACCGCTGAAGGGACCTTCAAAACGTGGTCTCTGTTACCAGGTGGTCTCCTTATCCAGGGTCATTTGACTGGAAATAGCACAGCCGTGGTCCTGGTTCCTGTGGTCTTCTAGGACAGGTGGTCGCCTTGTCCGAGTGGTCACCTTGTCAGGTTTTACTGTACATGTAAGCCTCCTCCGAACCCCCCCCCCCCCCCCGAACCCCCCCCCCCCCAAGTGCATTATTACGGGCACAACATGTTGTTCCATGTTTTCATGCGTGTCTGTGCAATCCGACTACTGCAATCCCAATCCCGACTGACACAAGTGGAACGACCCCCCACCCCACCCCGAAGCTGGTCGAGGGATTTCCGGTATAGCGTCACAAAAAGTGTGTCATACGCCCCGGAAACATTTGTTACCAGTATGTAAATAAATATAAAGACTTTATATTTATTTAGTGTCTGCTAGTGTTTGAATTGAGTTTGTGCACTTACTGGTGCAGTTTCTGATATGCTGTTTCTGGCTTTGTTTTCTGGAATGTCATTTCACAGTGTTATTCGCTCATCGGGCGGTCAAGCTCAATGACATCGAGTACGTTGGCCAGTTTGAAGTCATCCTCGTCAACCTCATCAGGGAGCATGACTTCGGAGAGCCGTCACTCACCAATGTGCGTGGCGTACTCGAGTACCTGGCGCGAGCTGATCGTGAATGGACCTGCGGTGAGCTACTGGACATGCTGTGGGACGTCGGGCACAGGCAGCGAAACCGACTCAAGAAGATCTTCAGGTAACACCTGTCGAAAGCACCTGTTTGCGATATCATGATAACGCGGCTCTGGTTACGTAGAGTATGCAAGTCCATTCTACGGCAGTATGGGGCCTGCAACAGCTGTTCTTCACATCAAATCACACACTATATCCAACGCCTGTGTAGGAAATACACAAATTTGTACACAAGCCTGCTTTGGCTACAAGCTTCGGGTGGCCTTTGCACAAGAGAGTAGTAAAATACCTATCATTTTTCTACAGTCAGACCTCACTTAACCGCACACGTGCGTTTTCCACAAATATATCCGGATAGGCTAGGGAACTCGATAATTGAACGCACATACTGTATGTATGCATGACACAATGCTGTAAGTCGATAGTCAACGGTTTTCTTCCGGATGTCGAAGAATCCGGATAAAAGACAACCGGATAAGCGAGGTTTGACTATACAGTAAAACCTGTGTTTGCCGGACCCTGTTAGGCTGTTAGGGACTGGCGGATTCTGCTCGAAAAGGTGACGGATTCTGCTCGAAAAGGTGGCGGATTCTGCTCGAAAAGGTGGCGGATTCTGCTCGAAAAGGTGGCGGATTCTGCTCGAAAAGGTGGCAGATTCTGCTCGAAAAGGTGGCGGATTCTGCTCGAAAAGGTGGCGGATTCTGCTCGAAAAGGTGGCGGATTCTGCTCGAAAAGGTGGCGGATTCTGCTCGAAAAGGTGGCAGATTCTGCTCGAAAAGGTGGCGGATTCTGCTCGAAAAGGTGGCGGATTCTGCTCGAAAAGGTGGCGGATTCTGCTCGAAAAGGTGGCAGATTCTGCTCGAAAAGGTGGCGGATTCTGCTCGAAAAGGTGGCGGATTCTGCTTGAAAAGGTGGCGGATTCTGCTCGAAAAGGTGGCGGATTCTGCTCGAAAAGGTGGCGGATTCTGCTCGAAAAGGTGGCGGATTCTGCTCGAAAAGGTGGCAGATTCTGCTCGAAAAGGTGGCGGATTCTGCTCGAAAAGGTGGCGGATTCTGCTCGAAAAGGTGGCAGATTCTGCTCGAAAAGGTGGCGGATTCTGCTCGAAAAGGTGGCGGATTCTGCTCGAAAAGGTGGCAGGTTCTGCTCGAAAAGGTGGCAGATTCTGCTCGAAAAGGTGGCAGATTCTGCTCGAAAAGCAGTAAAATTGGCAGAACCATACAAACCTTATGGCGGGCAATTCCTCGAATTCTGCTCCATTTCTTTATCCACAAACCAAACATGCATGAAACTTACAAGAAAAAGTACCGAATTCTGCGAATTTTTCTGTCGGCAGAATCCGCTTGACCCTAGACCCCGTACCAAGCGCAATCCTGTATTGACCTGACAAATTGTCGCGCACCAAAGTGCTGTGGATCGAACATGCGTCCCTGGATCCAGCGGAATCCTGTCATCGCAGGCCTGTTTCCGCTGCACCAGCCGCGCGTCCGGTCAGGACAGGGTTTACACCACCTATTTGTACTACTCCTCCTCACTTTGCATTGTTCACCAGCATAACCTTTGGTAGCATGTGTCACATGATGTGATGGTGGTGGTTGGGTGTGGGTGTGTGTGTGTGGGGGGGGGGGGTATATATTATGTAATTATCTTTTTCGTAACTGGTGATACTGATAGCCAGGTGCTAAAACAATAATTTAAAAAATAGCCGTGGTTGGCTATAAAAACCCTGCAATCGCCACGCAAAGTGGTCATTGGCTACCCCAGCCATGTATTGCTTGGAATAATAATAAAAAAATATAAAAAAAATAAAATAAAAAACGACGCTTGTTTGGATTTGTAGTGTGTTCACTTTACTCGTCATCTTCTTCGCTGAACCCACAAGCAAACGCCAATATTCTGGTGGAGAGCCTGTGTTCCATGCTTGTCTCACTCAATACCTACCGCTTGTGTGTATGTATGTGTGTGTGTGTGTGTGTGTGTGTGTGTTTGTGTGTGTGTGTATGTGTGTGTTTGTGTGTGTTGTTGTTGCTATTTGCAGCCGAGTCCACTTCCTCTCTGATTAGAGCTTGGTGAAGTGGCTTGTTGCGCACTTGTTGCGTGGGGGATCCCCATCTTCAGCGCTGGTCATGACCTTGTCTACACTGTATAAATGTAGCATACTGTTATATCACATACCCTCTTCTGTCCCTCCCCTGTTCCGTCTTGTTCCACGTTTTCAACTTGTCGCCCAATGTAGAGAATCTCCATTTATCGGTGTATCTTTGAACCGCCATTTGTCTTGAATATGTATGTGTTCATGCGTACATGTCTACAACACACAGAGTTTTGACATACATGTACTGTATTACATAACCCATTGAGCCGCCAACTTGACCCTATACTGGCGAAGACTTCTTTTCATATACTGAGTTGCAATAGATTTTCATAGATCTTTTTGCAAGATTTGCAATTTTTTTCATTTTTCATAGACAGAGTTTCGGTCGTGTTTGGACGGATCTTTGCAGAAACTTTCGTTACTCGAACCAGGATGGTCAAAATCTTACAAATTCCCGTTGTGCGCAACCTCTCTACTATACTACTAAACTAAAACAAACTGTTTATGGACTCTTGGGAACAGGGATTAGATCAGCCATGACATCACAATTTCAGTCACGGCATGCTCGCGCATGCCATTCCAGATGCTTATTGTATCCAGCAAGCCTTTGGCGTATAATGCTGGCAAAAAAATGGGAGAATATCGTACTTTTTCTGGTATTATAATGTCGATACAGAAGATTATCACTCCCTTAGTATTGACTCACATAGATTTTTGCCATACCTAAGCAGTCAAATATTCCTGCATATTTCACTCCTTAGGGCTGTATTGACTGCTTATATTTGACTGCTTAGGGGTCGCGCAGTTGAACGGACCGGTACGCGGTGCCTAGTGCAGCATTGTCACTGCATGAGTAGGTGGTGGTGCAACGGTTGTGCAATCATAAAACCGGGATTCACGAGGTTATCGTTTTGGAATTTGAAATACGGACTGTTTGTCGTGATAAATCTAATATTGACTTCGTACTTGGTCAGTATAGGAAATAAAAACCTCGTAAAAGACCTCGGCTTCGCCTCGGTCTTTTACTCGGCTTTTATTTCCTATATTGACCTCGTACTCAGTCAATATTAGATACATACCGTAAAGTCGCGGATAAAAGCCAGGCTTATAAGCACATAAGCCGCTTTCTGCATTAGGCTTTAACTGCAAACCAGGCTTGTATGCAAACCATGCTTACAAACCATGCTCATATGCACCACTGATATTTTTGCCAGGTTTGTATGCACATCTGCCGATCTGGGCTGGCATAGAAGCCAGGCTTTTACGCGGGACACGCATAGATCTACCACTGACTACCCGTATGGCGGCAGTTTTACGATGCACTGTACATAGCGCATGCACTCTTGACCTACCCGATACGCGCTTGCATAGAAGCCAGGCTTCTACGCGCGACAAGCTATGCATTTGACCCGTTTGATTTTCAGGCTTCTATCCGCGATGTGCTTGTATGCAAACCCGGCTTTTATCCGCGACTTTACGGTAGTAGAATTCGAGGAATAGCTAGCAATAAAGTTGTTATGGTTCTGCTGATTTCAATACTTTTCGTGCAGAATCTGCCAAATTTACGAGCATTATCCGCTAGAGGTGAAACGGTTCGGGTAAGGAACCGCTTTTGGAACCGCCAGCTGAAAAGAATCGGGTACCCGCTCCGTCAAATTTCGAATCGAAACTCGAAAGATCATCCGTCAAGCGCTATGGTGAGTATGGTCACTGCCACACGCTGAGAGAATACTGTAATCTCACAAATTTTCGGTGTACTTTTATTTTCGGTACTTTCGGTGCGTCTGTTTGACACCTAAAATTTCAATACAACGAACAAACACTAACACACATAATCCAATAGGGAACTGCTTCTCTGTACCGAAAATTTCTGTTCACCTAACCTAGCCTGTTGCCCTCATACCGAAAATATTGAGCACCGAAAATTTCTGAAATTAGAGTAGTCTGTATATTGAAGTACAAATTTTCGTTCACGAAATCTTTCGTTAGGTCACTCCACCAGCATGGCAGGTTCGTTACAATACTAAATTTCGTTTTTGGTCGAGGTCTGTGTAAAGATGCGCATACAGATGGGTGGCCAGGTAGCCATCGTTAAACTTTCTGCACGTAATC
Organism: Sycon ciliatum; assembly: GCF_964019385.1. Taxonomy (NCBI): domain Eukaryota; kingdom Metazoa; phylum Porifera; class Calcarea; order Leucosolenida; family Sycettidae; genus Sycon; species Sycon ciliatum. The sequence continues at coordinate 20,142,407 of NC_088648.1, forward strand.
ATGCCAAAATTACAAAAAACGTTAAACTTTTTGGTCGTTTTAAAAACGTTCCGGTTTTACAGTACATGTACCATAATTATTCAATGCCACAGTAGAGCTGCCCAGCTTTCTGACAGTAAAACCTGTGTTGCTCAGGTCACTATCATCATCATCATCATCATGAGAAAAGCCTCTTTTACGGGCAAAGCAAATGTATATCATTACAATATGTAAAGTGAACAGGGGAAATCAACACAAAACCAACCGGAAAATGATGAAACACAAAAGCAGTCAAGGAAGTAAATCAATACAAAAACAAGCAATGAACACAGAGTAATAAAAGGGGAAAAACCAAATAGCATTATATTAAGTTGAGGCCAAAGGCAGCACCCTACTCCGCCTGGCGGCACTGGGCCAGAAATGAGTTCGGCTGTCGCCTCTTGCCGTACGAACCGCGGCAACCGCGGAAGCAGGTGACTGCCCATCGCAGCAAGCAGAAAGACAAACGGGTGCGTAGTATGCCCATTACTAGTGGGTACTTCAGTTCAGTATGGCGCTCAACAAACAGGGAGGCCAATGATTTTCATCATGAGAAAAGCCTCTTTTACGGGCAAAGCAAATGTATATCATTACAATATGTAAAGTGAACAGGGGAAATCAACACAAAACCAACCGGAAAATGATGAAACACAAAAGCAGTCAAGGAAGTAAATCAATACAAAAACAAGCAATGAACACAGAGTAATAAAAGGGGAAAAACCAAATAGCATTATATTAAGTTGAGGCCAAAGGCAGCACCCTACTCCGCCTGGCGGCACTGGGCCAGAAATGAGTTCGGCTGTCGCCTCTTGCCGTACGAACCGCGGCAACCGCGGAAGCAGGTGACTGCCCATCGCAGCAAGCAGAAAGACAAACGGGTGCGTAGTATGCCCATTACTAGTGGGTACTTCAGTTCAGTATGGCGCTCAACAAACAGGGAGGCCAATGATTTCAGGAATTGAGTAGTTTCTGGGCCACTAAAGCCGTACGTCGAGAACACAAGTGGCGTGAAGGAGCCGCGCTCCACGTTAACCACACGGCTGGCGTATTGATTTTTCTTGTTTCGCTCGTGAGACTTCAGCTGACTCAGGGCTTGTGATCGAGACAACACAGACGCTGCGGGATGAGTGATCCGCACATCAAAGTAAGCGTCCTGTTGCCACGACCAAAAGCCGCGAGCCCGCACATCCAGACGAGCTTCTGCGCATCGGTTGAGGGAACGACCACCAGGCAAATGCTCACTGCTGCAGGGCAATAGCCGGGGCTCCGTCTCTACGTCCACCACTCCAGCCTCCCTCAGTAGTCCAGCAACCAAGTCCCGCACCTCATTGTGACGGGCAATGGTATAGCCGCCAGTGGCACAGGTAAGTGCATGAGCGGGGCTGAGAGGCACACCACAAACACATGAATCGGGATTTTCATCATCATCATCATCATCATCATCATCATCATGAGAAAAGCCTCTTTTACGGGCAAAGCAAATGTATATCATTACAATATGTAAAGTGAACAGGGGAAATCAACACAAAACCAACCGGAAAATGATGAAACACAAAAGCAGTCAAGGAAGTAAATCAATACAAAAACAAGCAATGAACACAGAGTAATAAAAGGGGAAAAAACCAAAATAGCATTATATTAAGTTGAGGCCAAAGGCAGCACCCTACTCCGCCTGGCGGCACTGGGCCAGAAATGAGTTCGGCTGTCGCCTCTTGCCGTACGAACCGCGGCAACCGCGGAAGCAGGTGACTGCCCATCGCAGCAAGCAGAAAGACAAACGGGTGCGTAGTATGCCCATTACTAGTGGGTACTTCAGTTCAGTATGGCGCTCAACAAACAGGGAGGCCAATGATTTCAGGAATTGAGTAGTTTCTATCATCATCATCATCATCATCATCATCATCATCATTTGCCCAGATGCTCCTTCCTACGGGTCCAGAACCCTTCCTGCATTGTACCAGCAGCACGAGCGGCGTAAGTGGAACGAATATGGGCCAAGAGTCACAAATGTAGAAAGAGCCGCTTTCACACCTCTCGTGTTCTCTGTGCATGGTGGTTGTGGGAGGCTGTGCAATGTGTTCCTCAAGAGACTGTGCCAGATGCAGGCCGAGTCATCGGGATCTCACTATTCCCAGGTCATTGGTTTACTCCGCTGTCGGCTGTCTTTTGCTTTGCTGCGTGCTGCTGTGTTGTGCATACGTGGGGCTCGGTCACGGTACCACCATCCGGCGAGATGTTTTCATGATGTCTCGATTGCCGTGGCCGAGTCAGGTCTAGTTTGTTAAGTATCGTGCTGTGTCCTGACTGTGCATGCGGGATTGGTATGGCGCTTACCCTTTTGTTGCTGTTTTGTTGCTTTCATGCCTTTAAGCATGTAATTGTGTTCAATTGTTGTAGTTCATGGAAAAACGATCTTTGCGTTGGATTCATTTAAACTATTATTTGTGTAGGGTTCCACTCCTTCATCTTGGGAAATTGTGTTTTGTTTGCCCAAGGAAGTGGCTTCAATCATCAAAAAAAAAAAAATCATCATCATCATCATCATCATCATCATCATGCCGTGGCCGAGTCAGGTCTAGTTTGTTAAGTATCGTGCTGTGTCCTGACTGTGCATGCGGGATTGGTATGGCGCTTACCCTTTTGTTGCTGTTTTGTTGCTTTCATGCCTTTAAGCATGTAATTGTGTTCAATTGTTGTATTTCATGGAAAAACGATCTTTGCGTTGGATTCATTTAAACTATTATTTGTGTAGGGTTCCACTCCTTCATCTTGGGAAATTGTGTTTTGTTTGCCCAAAGAAGTGGCTTCATCATGAGAAAAAAAAAAAAAAATCATCATCATCATCATCATCATCGGATGTAAGGGTATTTTGCCCAGATGCTCCTTCCTACGGGTCCAGAACCCTTCCTGCATTGTACCAGCAGCACGAGCGGCGTAAGTGGAACGAATATGGGCCAAGAGTCACAAATGTAGAAAGAGCCGCTTTCACACCTCTCGTGTTCTCTGTGCATGGTGGTTGTGGGAGGCTGTGCAATGTGTTCCTCAAGAGACTGTGCCAGATGCAGGCCGAGTCATCGGGATCTCACTATTCCCAGGTCATTGGTTTACTCCGCTGTCGGCTGTCTTTTGCTTTGCTGCGTGCTGCTGTGTTGTGCATACGTGGGGCTCGGTCACGGTACCACCATCCGGCGAGATGTTTTCATGATGTCTCGATTGCCGTGGCCGAGTCAGGTCTAGTTTGTTAAGTATCGTGCTGTGTCCTGACTGTGCATGCGGGATTGGTATGGCGCTTACCCTTTTGTTGCTGTTTTGTTGCTTTCATGCCTTTAAGCATGTAATTGTGTTCAATTGTTGTATTTCATGGAAAAACGATCTTTGCGTTGGATTCATTTAAACTATTATTTGTGTAGGGTTCCACTCCTTCATCTTGGGAAATTGTGTTTTGTTTGCCCAAAGAAGTGGCTTCATATCATCAAAAAAAAAAATCATCATCATCATCATCATCATCATGTGACCAAGCCGCTTTTACGGGCAACAATATTATGAATATAAAACGCAAGGTATTGTAAGAGCAATTTTCTGAAAATAATGTTAAAACACGAAATATAAAAATGCATTATCACACCGTAGCCACTTTTATGGGCAAATTCCAATACAAGGCAATAAGAAAACGAGGATGAAGTTAACCTTTTAACCCAAAATCATCATCATCATCATCATCATCATCATCATCTGCGTTGCCGAAACAATAATAAAAGTAAAATTTAAAAAATAATAATAAACGGCATTATGCAGCTGTGTAACCAGTAGATGCACAGTGCGACTGCCAGGCATTCAGGTCACTATGCCAGAGCCAAATAAGAGATGCGCCAAAATGCTGCGGATCCCTGGATCAAGCGGAATCCTGTCATATCAGGTCAGCTTCCGCTGCACCAAGGGTGTCCGGTTAAGACAGGTTTTACTGTGCTCTACTATTAAAACAGATCTACTTTAATTAATAGTTCTCTGGCAAATGGAACAATTGTCGTTAATCACATAATGGAGAGATGTTGGAACTGACTCCAATTCGTCACTGGAGTTCTTGAGCCTTGCGTTGCTCAGGACATCCTAGCTTGATCTGTCTGTATCGTTGGACTATTTTTGAAACGGTTTCGATCTGTCGCTTTATCGTCCTACGCAAAGTAACAATGTACAGTCTTGGCCAAATAAATCTGATCCACCTGCCGAGACGTGTTCCGAAAGTGCAGGATGCCATTGAAAAATGGAAACGCGGCGCTACTTTTGACTCGTTGGCCACAACTGCACATGTATCCCAGAGTCAGCACTCGTATTATCTTTACATCAGACCGGACCTTGCTGTCATTCCACAGGCTGGCTGGGCTGGCAGGATGTGTTGTAAACACTCAATTACTTTCTCGGTTTTGTCGCACAGGCGAATTATTTGTCCAGCTTGCCAATATGTGGAGGTTGAAGGGCATGCGATAATCCTTATCATCACGTGATGTGATTTCACATACCGGTATTTGTCGTGTTCTTGCTCTCTACATGTACATGAATTCAAGTATTTGCACTAGAGAACACAAGTAGTGCATTGTTGAACCACTGTACGTCTGCCCGGGCTACATCTCCTGAACGAAGTTAGTGTAGTTTTCTGAATCTCAATCCACTCAGTGTCGCATTCGTGCCGCTGTGTCACTGTGTGCCCACGGCCACAACACTACAGGTCAGTAGTCTGCACTGCAGTGGTACTGATACTCTCCAGTGACTTGCCGTCTGACTCAGAGTAGGACTGTTTCCTGCACAGTTCATCACGTGATAGTGTCGTGTGGCAAGTCATAATTATGCCGAACCAATACAGTAAAATCCTGTTGTTTATTAGTTGAAATAGTTCTGACTGGTGTCTGCTATTAAACTCGGAACCAAGCTTCATGCCGGTACAGTAGATCTAAAGTAACACTGGGCAGCACTCCGCGACTCTGCCATTTCACGCGCAAACTGTGAACTGCACGCAAAATTTCCCACAAAACTGCTGGTTAAATTCACAGATATAAACTGTGGACATGCAGTGTGACTGAGTTGTTGTTGCCTAATAACAATGGTCCCACTGGTGAAGGGAGTAAAGAAGAACAGTCCCGGTAGGCTCCGGTGGATAATGCCGGCAGAAAAATTGGCAGAATTCGGTACTTTTTCTGGTACGTTTCATGCATGTTTGGTATGTGGATAAAAAAATGGAGCAGAATTCGAGGAATTGCCCGCCATAAGGTTTGTATGATTCTGCCGATTTCACTGCTTTTCGAGAAGAATCTGCCACCTTTTCGGGCATAATCCGCCGGTGCCTAAGAACAGGGAAGGACATAGTGTTGGCCAGTGTTTCCATCCAGAATGTAAACAATTTTGTTCCAGTCTGAGAGCCACATGAAATCATTGACAATCATGTTGGGCAGGAGACTGGACCACGGAACTCCTTTTTCGGAAAGTTGGCAAGTACGTGGACAAGCTTCCGCGAAGTCCGCGCACCGGGGTGCATTGATCTAATGCTTGATACCTGTCTATCTCCTGTCGCACTGGCTGGATTGAGTGCTTGGAACTGTGCAGCTGTGCTGCATTGGCGGATTATGTGATAGCCGAGCATACCGGCCGCCGCACTCTCTTTCTCTTTACTCAAGTGGTCTACAATGACAGCAAGAATGATCCAGGCACCTCGCACAGCCGTGCCAGTGCAGGTTGAAGGTTAGGAAGATGAGAGTCGAACTGCAGTTGTCATTTTTGTTTGGCTGCGCCGACCACTGAGCGAGCCTTGGAATCTTCTTCTTTGTGCCAACCTGCATGATGAGTGCATCCTACGATGTGTCGACTGCCATAGGCTACGGACTGGGCATATTCACCGATTCATGTCATGCTCAAAAAATCCGCCTGCATACTCGTTAGCCAGTCAGTAGGTACATGTCCGGCATACAGGTACAGCAACGTGAGAGATGCAGCGACAAAATTAACAGTCCAAGTCACAACTGGACGGGCTGTTGAGCATCGGTGCTAGGAAGAGATCCCCTGCCGCGACCACTTCTGGTACAATAGCACAACTGTCAAATGGACAACGATATTTGACCCGTCTTCCTAGAGGCGGCGTGCCAGTGCGAGGTGGCTTGTTCTGGATCGTCCGAGCCGCTCTGGGTGAGCGCTCAAACACATTACGCCACAGTACATTTTAGCGAACGGTATGATCTGATCATTGCATCATTCTCACTCGGAGCACCGTGTTTGCTTTGGGGAATAGCCAGAGCCAGAACATAAAATCTAACATAGATGAGAGCAGGACCTGTGGAAGCCAGTTTACTTCACAATACGACTTTGCGGCTGAGTTTCTAGCCTTCAGTCACACAGGCTGTGTAAGAATCTGGAAATCTCCTCCTTGGCTGCGATTCTCTGCTCATACATTCACTATGAGGCAGAACAGGAGTATAACCCAGATATGGTCGAGGCAAGCGCAGGTCCTATGCCATGTTGTGTCCTGGTTTGCGTGCGTTCGCTATGCAGCAGGAGCAAGGTGAGGAACAGTAAGGTGTCTGAAGGAAACAATGGTGACGTGTGGGTGAGGCTTTGGGCGCTGGGTGTAGCAGGACATTGCAATTGCGGAAATGAGTTGACATCTGGAACACCGTATTTTTGGCGGTGTTATGGGCGTTACGATTCCAGTGGGCTCGGCAAAACTAAGGAAAGTGGGGTCGAGTTCGAAATGGTGTCGAGTTGAAGTGCGATGGCCTTTCATTGGGCATAATTATAACTGGATGGTGTGAAACTCGGTTTGTCATAAAAAATTGCATAGGAGTGTACTTATGCTAGTCCTTAGGGGTGATCTACTTGCGATGATGTACAGTAGATCGTGGAAATTGACACTCACTTGCAAACCCTGCCAACACTATCCACGGTGGCAGGGAGGTCTATCTGAAATGTTCAATCTGCGTACAGTCAGTGCTGTGTGGCTCATGGTGCGCTCATACTTAGCGTGAATGTCACTGGTGCTTGAAACTTTCCTGTTCATAAAGTTGTTGTTTGTTGCACTTAAAATTGACTTTGAGTAAAGTCGCGTCATACACGGATGGGTCGGGCCACACGCTTGTAACCATTTGAAACAAAGTGGAATTCGTGAATCCGACAGCATCCGAAATACTACTGCACGTACAGATGGGTGGGACAAAACGTTTACGAACAAGGAATCAATCAAATTATATGGAGGCTGGTCGTTATTCGCTCTAGTATGGCTGCTATTACAGTGTATCTAACCCACATAACCATGAGAAAGAGAGAGAGAGAGAGAGAGAGAGAGAGAGACAAAGAGACAAAGAGAGAGAGAGAGAGAGAGAGAGAGAGAGAGAGAGAGAGAGAGAGAAAGAGAGAGAGAGAGAGAGAGAGAGAGAGAGAGAGAGAGAGAGAGAGAGAGAGAGAGAGAGACAGAGACAGAGGGGGAGAGAGAGGGGGGGAGTTAGAGGGAGAGAGAGAGAGAGAGAGAGAGAGAGAGAGAGAGAGGGGAGTTAGAGGGGGGGGGGGGGAGATAGGCTGAGAGAGGTAGAGAGAAAGAAAGAGAGAGAGAGAGAGGAATCCGATTGGATAATGTCACAGAGTTTCACCCCGAGACCCCTTTCTCTCTTTCGTACACGTATATGAAAAAGCTCTGCGCTCTGAGTATTGAGCAGTTGTCCGGCTGTTTGCCAAACCTGTTTTACAGTCGAAATGCATGTACATGTATACGATGCCATGGATCCTGCAAGGGCAAGCTGGGAGCCAGGGGGTCTCGACAGTGGACCTCGCGGACATCATTGAGGAGCGAGTTCCAAACACATGTAGTGATGTACCGTAAAAACGATAGTACAAATACGTCATGTACGTGTGCTTGTGCAAAGTCTTGTAATGAGAGCATCGAACTTCGGAAGCGTTCCTACATCGCAGTAGTGTATTATCACATCGCGAGAAGAGTACTCCGTGTGATGCCGAGATTGACTCACTCAGTGCTTCTCGACATAGATGAGAAGCTACGCTGCGCGAGGTTTTCATGCAAGTATCTACAGTGCGCTTTGCAGGAGTACACGTACTTCAATAATGTAGGTTAAAAAATAAAAGTGGAGAAATGATGGTGAACACATTCGCGACCGTTTCTAGAGTACTGTCTTTACATTGTAATTCATATTCAACAACCAGCAGCAATGCCTTTTTTTGGGCATGCTGTACTATACATGCATATACGTGGATGAAAAAAACTTTATAATTATGCCTTTGATTACTGCAGTTATGGCGGTTGGGTCTGCACCAACACGATTCTGAATGTGATCGTAAGCCAGGGATCGTTCACGACTCAGCAATACGCTCCATTCGTATCACCGGCCGACAGCGTCACTGAATGCTCGCAGCACATCGAATCCTACGAACACAGTATCCAGTGCACGTACGAGTTTCACGCACCAGCCGGCCACCACATCTACGTGGAGTTTCCCACCTTAGCACTGGATAGCAATTGTGCGTCGGACTACGTGGAGCTGCATCTGCACGGGAATGATGTACGACGGATATGCGGTACTGGATCGGCCAGGCAGAGCGCATTCACCTACATTGCCGACATCTTTCAAACCAACTACGCTAAAGTCACCTTCACGACGAATTCGGAGTTCCGTTGTGAAGGCTTCAAGGCGTACTTCTTCCCCTATGTGCCTTGGTTCGGACGTGAGTTTTCTTTTCAGTATTGTGTTACGAACTTAGGCTTACAGTGCACAGAAATAGCCCCCTAAGCCCTACACATGTTCATTACACTGACGGTATCCCAACTCCTAAATTACCAGATTTTGTATGCCTCGATCTATTTCCTTAGCCTATCCTCGATTAACTGCTCCCTCTACATAAAGTTGTCATTTCAGTTTTCTTGCAGGAGATCCCTCGACAGGCCCAAAGCCTTTAGGAAATACTTTTAAATTATAATAAAATACAAAAATGCATACATACCCATACATTGCCAATCATGCACGTACTTTAACCCTCCACCCTCCTCCTCGTTCACCATGAACGCGCCCACAAGTCCCCTTTATTCGAGTTCCGAGGTGGTGGGCAGTGCTTTGAGCTATGGGCATGGACAATGCGTTTTACGCGAGCAGCGAGCACGCAACAACACCAATAATCAGGTTGTCATACCTTGTCCCTACGTCAGTATAGTCTATTCGTCATGCTAGGAGAGCATTTCTATACAGTGTGTTGTGGGCTTCTAAAATTCACTAAAATGAGCCCTCTGGGTCATCTCACTTACACTAGCAACTCGAATGGAAGTTGGTGTAGATAACTATAATGTAGTATAGTATTGTTCTCTCCCTCGTACAGCTTTTCTGAATCTTCCGATCATAAAGATCTCATAAGTGAAAGAAGGAGATCGGCCAGGGCGCGAGATGCATTGGAATTTGGAGGTTCAGCTACATGTTAATCAATGATCAGCCCAGACCGAAACCCTCTGCCTACCCTGCTATCTGCCCACATTGCTTGTAGGAATATTGTGGACATAGACTCCCCCATTACATTGGGAGGTGATTGATTTCTCACGGAACATACTTGTACATGTACACCTCCTCACACGCCTATCCATTTACCCTACACGTCATGTTATGCTGTCAAACTAAAAACGTTGCGTTTATGTATACGTATACCACTTACTTGTGCAGTGTTATGATAATATGCTCTTCTATTTCTTTGTTCAGGCCGGCGAAGGCGACAAGTGCGAGGACGTGGAATTTCACGGCATCGTAGGTCCATCGAGGTAAGACTTTTGATTCCATTGGGAGTAGGGATTTACTTTGCTATTCAGACGGACCCTACCAGGAGTGGTGCTGTCCAATACCGTGTGCGTATGTACATGTACTGTCTTTCATGTCAACCAGAATCAAGGCAAATAGTTTGGTATTTTCAACTCAGCAAACTGTTACAAAGTGGGAATCACCTATATTGTACAAGTTAAAATTTAAAAAATCACGTTCATGTAAGTGCTTGGCGCCTCGAATGCCCATCGATGCATCATGTTGCGTTACACGGTAGAAAAATGTAGACTTAGTACATGTGCAAAGCAGTATCATTTTCAGTGCCCTTTGAATCTGTTCGGAGCAAAGTCTATAATGATTGGAGCTAGAGAATATTATCGGAACTGAGGGTAATGTATAGAAAAAAGAACATTAAAAAACTGCATTATTAAAAGTGTGAAGAAAAAGGAAGTGCTACAGCATTAGGTGTTAAACATACATGTAGTGCTAAAATATACAAAAAATACTAACTGAGTGCAAACACAAAGCATGAGGTAATACAGTGCAACATAACACGAAGTTTACATCTGGTAACCAGCTACGAGAACAACTTTAACGCGACTAAATGCTTCTTTTGTTTACAAAGAACAGGATTATGCACACGAATACATACATGTACAGCTTCCAGAACCTTCTACTGATTTTAAGCAGTAGAAGGTGCAAGTTATGCTAAAACATAACTTGCACGGCAGAAAACAGAAAAGTGAGAATTATCTTTCTCCACGCCGACTCTTTAGATTGGAGTTACATGTACATAATTCTAACTCTCCGCTAATAACTGCTGTTGTTTCGTTCGATCACGTCTTGATTGCTTTGTGTTGCACGTACAGACGGACATTACAGCAGTGCGAGATGCTCTTGACTCAAAAATTGCACCAATCCGAACACTGGCCCAGACGCTTATCAACTCGAAGAGTCACTGCAGCATATGCAACACCGATGGTGTGGCGGCCTGCTCTTGCTCGCCGACTGGGCTCCTGAGCAGCATACGCTTCACCACCTACAAGTACTTCCGTAGCGGATATAACAGCCTGGGACTCACATCGTTCGGCATTTATGCTGGTGGCTATGGTGGCGGGAGCGACGATGGAGACGGTAACGGCGGAGGCGGCGGCGAATCGAACAACTTTTGCATTTGCAGGTCCTGATACGAACAGCGGCCGCGCAGCCGAAATGCCAGTTGAAACCTAACAATTACTTTGTGATTAACAAATACAGTGAGCAATGTACATTTCTTCAGCTCACCTGCTACCTTCGACACCAATTGTAAACATTGAGGAATCGAAACTATTTTGTCAGTAAGGACAGATTAGAAGAGATTCTTGTCTTTCCAACTCCTTTTATCTTATTTTACCCTCCATCATAAACCTGACGACGGGTTATGAAGAGCAGAGATGACGAATGGTAGACGCAGCACAAGGTGGCTCTGTCCGTGGCGCAGATCCAACTCTTGCTCCGGTATTCCATCCAGAGTGAGCCACCAATTTGAATGTACACAATCCTTGAACAATATCCATGGACGTGTTTGATCTAGTCCTGTCTTTCACATCTCATTTAAAAATTATTTTCCTTTTGTCTCATTTTCACTACAGGGAGGCTGAAGTGTCCTAACCTGTCAATATAAACTACACAATAGCGGGAATTCAGAAATTGTGAATCCTTCATGCACACTTTACATCTTTCAAAGCATTCGTCTAGGGATTGAGTTGAATCTTATACACAAGCTAGTTACATCTGCCTTGAGTTTCTTTGCTTTTGGACTTTTTCAAATTTTAATTTTGATTTCATCGTCGAGTTTCATCCCTTGTATCTTTGGTGTTCGTCCTTCTTTCCATGTCGTGTTGTTTGAATACACCCGTTTTGACACATATTGCCTAGACTAGAGTGCTCAACACCGCAAGGATGGAGGAATGCCACTAATGTACAAGTACATGTACATGTACATTTGCTTTGTAAGTTGCTAATCCCTTCCCACTTTGAGTACGTGCTCTTCATTTTCTTTTTCTCTTCTTCCGTGGTTGGTCTCACCCTCACCTCAATTCAATTGGCTGTCTTGACTTGCCACGAGGTGCAGAAATAAATAAATAAATAAATAAATTCACATGTAACTACATGGCATTGTACACACAATCTCCAGACAGATAAGTTCGGTTGCCAGTTATGGACGCTGTGTAGGCATGGGCGGGTAATGCTAGCACTATGGCTGGCATTATAGTCCCTTTTTTCCAGGTGGCATAATGCTGGCATTATAACACCATTTCGCATGCAAAATTGGCATTACAAGCATAATTGCCGGTCGACAACGGTGTCATGCATGAAGCTGGCTAGGTCCAGTTCCGAAAATTGTGCATCTGAACCCGTCCGGCTTCGTCCGAGGATTTGACGTTGCAAATCAACCTTCTCAGTGGATTGTTTCAGACAACATGCTCACTGCTGTTTAAGTTTTTTCTTCTACGCTTTGGCCTTGATCCAAGACGGCCTTCTTAAATCGACTTTTCTAACTTTCAAATTGGCATTGTGGAGTAGTGTGAGCATTATATTATTATTATTATTATACGCATTCCCGCGGCAGCGTCAACCAAGCAGTTATGCTTGATCCACACGTTCGCTTATGCTGGACATTGAAACAAAGCAGATGTAGACAGCTCCTAGAGAATGGGGCTCTACAAAACCAATGATCGAAGTTAGTCCTTCAGTAACATGGAGCGTCATAAAATTGGTCTCATTGGAAAAATGTCATCACTATTGTCTCCTCATGTAGCATCATGGTCAATGGGTGGCCAGATATAAGTGGCCTTATACCCTCATACTATGAGCATAGCCTTTAGCATTATCGCAGCAAACAACTAGCATTAACCGCCCATGCCTAACGCTGTGCGATATCATCTCAAAGCATGGACACTTTGTTGTCGTCTCAAACTCTTCAATTGACATTCCACGGAGTGATTGTAGATGGTGATTGCATTGACACCAGTAAGGTTCATTTAGAATTAAATTAAAGAGTACTGCACTTGCAAAACGTAAACGTACGCATGGATACGAGTTGTTGTTGTTTATTTTACTTCGCAGATTCTAACGGGCAAGTTGCCCAATAACAAGAAGGCGAAGGCCAAGAAAATAATAATAAAAGAAATAACCGGTTCTGAGTAATAGTAATAGTTACTGTTCATGAGCTGAATGGCAACATCCTGTGTACAGTGCACAGTAAAACCTTTAATTAATTATTTTAAGCAACCGCCCCACTGTTCAAGGAAAAGCGGTCGTTAAAGCCAAGTGGCCTTTAGAACCAGGTCCCACAGTGTCTGTATAGAACAGTCGGTGCATGGAAAAACGGTCGTTAAGATCAGGCGGTCGCTAAAACGAGGGGTTGCTCACACCAGGTTTTTACTGTACTACTTCGACGCGTGAAGAATGTATAAAGTCACACCAAGGATTGATGACTCGCGCCTCGACTTGCCGGACATCACAGTTACAAGGAAGTAGTAACTGTTGCTCAATGACTGCGGGTCACGTGGCAGTACTATAGCGTGTACTACAGGTATGTTTATTTTATGTGCAATGTATTTTGTGCTTGAATTCACAAGTACACACGGGGGGGGGGGGCTACAAGCCCAAATTGAATTAATGGAAGCGAATGTGAGAATGGAGTTAAATTAGGGTTTTTTGGAAGGAGTAGGAAGATCCATGCTGTAGGCTTTATGCCAAAGTCCAATAATTAAATATTGACTGGTTTGAGGGAAAGAGACAAACGGGAAAAGTCTGAAGAAAAAATTGACTGTCACCACCAGGACTCGAACCAGGGACCCTCGCTTGTAGCCAGCGATGCTCTAACCACTGAGCTATGGTGTAGTCGTCATCCCAGCAGAGGCCGTTCAACATTTTCTTCAGACTTCGTACCAATAATTAAGCTATTACATTTTTTTATAAAAACGCTGAACACCAGGTGGTGCTGCGTCACAAGTCGAGACATCTACCAACCTGTTTAGACTAATGCGCTTGATGTTCTTGTCTAGCTCTGGTTGGTAGCCACACACTTTGATGGAGGCATCTTTCTCGGTCGATATACCTGTACATAGGGAGAATTTGCTCTGATGACAAAACAAAACGTACTTTTTGGTGAATTACTGATAAAAATTACGTTTTTACATAATCATAACCTCAGACCTCAACCCATTTCATGCGCTCGACCATTATTGATATCTACAATCATGTACGTGTGCATGTATGTCTTGGATCGTGGCTGAAACGTTTTCAAGTAGCAATGGACGGGGAAAGTACTGGTTTAAGGGGGTGGGGTGGGGGGGGGTCGTTTGGCCGCTTCATGACACATGGTTGTTTTCCATGGTAACAATCTGGGTACCCAGCCACTGCATCATAATACTGGCGGCTTCTTTGGCGCATCCATAGTGCACAGTGATGCCGCAGCCAGCATGTCCGTAATTATGCACAACGAAAAGATCTCGTCCACTGGTGGGCTGAAAAAGTCGTTGAGATTCCAGGCGAATACCAGAGCTGCGTGCCGGACGCAGACCAACGTCCACTCGAAGTATGACTGCGTCCCGCAGACTTGGTATGACTTTGGAGCAGCGCTGCAGAATGCCAGCTGTCTCACCTTTGTCCTCTTCCAGATTCCAGTCGTGTCGCTTGTAAGTTCCTCCCAGGACGACGCAGTCTACTTGTGGTATTACATAGGTCAGTTTGCCATCACTGTTGATCATGAGCGTGGCTTCTGTGACCCAAGGTGCATGTACACGCACCACCTGTCCTCCAATAGGATACGCGTCCTGATCGTCAGTCAACAAAGAGCGAGGCAGCCCGCAGCAGTTGATCACTGCGTCGAATTCCCCGCTCAAGTCTGTCAGTCGCTGTACACTGCGCTTTTCAAAAGCAACGCCGAGCTGTTTGCATCTTCTCATCATCCATGGCAGGAGATAACTAGTGTCTGCGATGGTTGTCTGCAGGTGAAAGCCGGACTGCAGATCTTCCATTCCGTATGACGCAACCTGATTGTCGCTCAATCTCCTCACGTCACAGCCAAATTTCTCCAGAGCATCCACAGGCTGCACGAGTCCTTTCACACTGTCTGCGGAGCACTGCACACTGGTGAGAGGGCATGAGAGGATGCCAATCTTCTCCGCCTCGTTCATGTCCGAGTGATAGACTCGCTGCATCCAGTGTAGAGTTTCCCTGCACCATCGCTCACCACGCTCGGCTGGCGTCGTCTTGATGTCGTAAGGCTCCCAGATGCCGGCTGCCACATTGCTAGTCGTGTGCGGGTGAAAGTTCTCAGCCAGGACGGTGATGGTCACGCGGCTGCTCGCGTTCCTACAGGATCCGACACTCTCCGCCAGCGCTATAGCCGATGATAAGCCGATACATCCGGCACCGAGAACACAGATATTGCACGTTTTTCTCGTATTCAACCCGGTGGATATGCCTTGGGACATCTTGTCCGGCGAATCCAATGCGCCAGCCATTTTCCAACAGTTCTATCAGGGCACAAAACTGAAACCAATAGACTATGCTTCAAACCAGAGAGATGGGAAACGAAAACGCAGGAGCGCCTCTACGCAACAGTGCTAGTGAGATCATCCAGTGTTTTACGTCGCTTATAATCTATCTGACCGAGGCCGGGCTGTTTCAATGCTAAAGCCTGGTTCACACTAGGCCGATTTTCCGGCCGATACTCCGACACCGACTCCTACACGGAGTCTGCCGACTGTGTCGGATGAGTCGGACTAGCTGTTCACACACACAGGTGGGCAATTTCGTTTGTACTTTAGTTGTACATGTAGGCTTGTCTGTTACACACGGACACGCGGTACACAGCCGCACTGCCACTAGACCGTAGTACTAGTAGACGCTAGCTAGCTAGCTAGACAGCGGAAATGAGATAGTTTTTACACGAGCCACAAAGCCAAAGCGGCAAAGGTGTGAAAGGGCTAGCGTCTAGTACAGTGCTACTACTACTAGTACTGTAGTAGCGATCCAGTGCAGCCAGTTCACATGGTTCACGGTCTGCACCAACGCTCTCCGCTGTCATGGTGAAAAGCCTACAGTGATTGGTCCGGTGCATGCTCCATCACGCGCAAGCGCTAAAATTCGGCCGGCTTTTCGGCTAAATATCGACCAGTCGATACTTGGCCGAAAACTAGTGCGACAAGAAAATCGTCGCAGATTTGTCGGAACCCTGTACGACAACACCGTTCACACTACGCAATTTTCGCCCCGATCTTGAGGATTTTTCGTACGAGTCCATGTCGGCCGGAAAATCGGCCTAGTGTGAACCAGGCTTAAGTACAAGTAGAAACTGACCACGTGATCAAGATCCAAGCCAAGGCAGGCCGAGCTGTTGTCAGAACACCATTTGTCGTGACTGCATACAGTGCCGTGAAGTGTTGTACCACTCCTCGTGATGCAGCCAGCGCGAGGCCATTGTCAGCACCCGCTTCAAATGCTGGATCAAGTGCCCCGTGTGGAGATGCCTGCGGCCTGTGGACGTTGCAGTGCAGAAGCTAGAGGTCCCAAAACAGATGTGTACATACATGTACAGTGGTCCCTCTATAATCCGGCACCATTTGTGCCACGAAAATCTGCTGGATTAGGGAGGGTGCTGGATTAACAAATCTGATTTACTGCTGCAATGTACATGAAGAGGACATTTTGGCTACTGAAAATTGTGCTGGTTTATCGAGGGTGCTGGATTATAAAGTGCCGGATTAGAGAGGGACGACTGTACATGTACATGATTGTACAAGTCACACAGGTTGACGTTCAGAGGCAAGACTGCATAGCTCCCGGAGACTTTATTTTCAGTCATGCGAAGTTATAAGGCAATTGAGGGTCCAGTTTGCACGCATCGTGCAAGTGGATCCTGCCAGGTCTTCTGTTGCCGAGTTGAGCTTTAGCGAGTCCTCGACCCTCTGTCAGACCACTAAACGTGTCACCAGGAATCACCGGTATGGTGCTCGAAAAGGCTGTGGACGAAATATAAAATAATTCTGAACACAGGTTTGCAAATTCTCGAATGACCAGAACGGGTGGATTACGGACAAAACTAGTAATAGTAGTATCATTTTCTCACCATCCACTCCATAAATATTTGACAAGATATCACGTCTCTTTGTGCAAATGTAAAATGTAATGTGTATGATCCACCTCGCTCATATGACCAATAGCACCAGGTACATGTCATGTACATTCATGCTGTTGTATGATGATCAGTTGAACTGTTAAACTCAGAGTGACATCAGAAACGCTTTGTTTCCTTCCAATTTGCGTATAATCAAATGTTATGAGATGTGTTTTACTACCCGAGACTTTTACTTGTGCACACACAAATACATGTACATGTAGTAGTCAGCTGGGATACATGTAGCTGGTCGCATTGAAAGGTTCCACTGTCAGTATAGTAATGTTGTTTGCTGAGTACGTCAACTAGCAGTATCACACACAGATTCCTGTCAAAAATGAAAACACAGGTGGTGACTTACAATTTTGCCGCAGACTCAATACTATTTACCCACCAGCCTGACCAGGGTAAGTAATTAGTTGCCAAAAAACAAACATGAGGTTTCCCAAGTGTTGTAAAAGCGCTACAACTAAACAGGCCAGCATCGCCAGAATCCTCTCGGGAGACGATTGAGTGCATGCGCTGTCCTTTGTCCGTGCCTGTTGTCTGTGTGTACTTGAGTAGGTCAAGAGAGGAATTATTTATTTTACTGCTTCAAAGAATGGTTACATAAATCACGCACTTCACATTTGTCCACCGGGTGGCACTGCGCTGGTCAGTAGCATTGGAGGTCCTATGTACAAGTGGACATCAACTATTTTGGTTCAAGGCGAAGGGGTTGGCAAAACAATCACTGTATCTTTTACACTTGAATGCGTGCCTTGCGGCCGACATTGTGTTCAGGTGCCATCTTTGCCTCTCCTAAACTAATTGCAGCACTTGCAAGCACTCCAGTTTGTGCTGCTGTGCAGCGTGACTTCTAAAGTTTTGAAAATCAACCATAGGTCTGCCGTGTGGCAGGTGTGGATTGACACTGTCACTTGTAGTCATTAGCCAGGTTTGAAGATCATGCCAAAATACATGTAGTTGGAGGTTTCGGAGAAGGGGTGGCACCTGCAGCCAATTCAATGTTGGCCAGAAAACATACTAGCCAAGTGTTACAATTGTAGTGATGCTTCAAACCCCTTGAACCGACACACATGTTCATGTCATAGATAATAATTATTATTATACATGTTCTATGTACTACGCTGTTGTGAATTCCAGCAGAAATCCAAGAGAGCTCGATACCGGGAAGGTAGAGCCGTGACACACTAGGCAGAACAACAGATGGCTTGATCAGTCACAACTTAAAGTTTCATGCCATCTCAGGCACTCATCAGGTATCTCTGACTAGTGTGTTCTATGTACTATGTACATGTACACCATGTACGTAATACCTGATTCCACTCGATCAGTGCCACCTAGGCATGGGCGGGTAATGCTAGTTATTTGCTGCGATAATGCTAAAGACAATGCTCATAATAATTTTGAGGATATAATGCCACTTATAATGCTCACACTACTTGATAATGCCAGTTTGAAAGTTGGAAAAGTCGATTTAAGAAGGCCGTCTTGGATCAAGGCCAAAGCGTAGAAGAAAAAAACTTAAACAGCAGTGAGCATGTTGTCCGAAACAATCCACTGAGAAAGTTGATTTGCAACGTCAAGTCTCCGGACGAAGCCGGACGGGTTCAGATGAACGATTTTCGGAACTGGACCTAGCCAGCTTCATGCATGACACCGTTGTCGACCGGCAATTACATGCATGCTTGTAATGCCAATTGTGCATGCGAAATGGTGTTATAATGCCAGCATTATGCCACCTGGAAAAAGGGACTATAATGCCAGCCATAATGCTAGCATTACCCGCCCATACCTAGTGCCACCCACTGGACAAGCACATTAAAAAAAGTAAATTATCGCTTCCGTTCCCGAAGGGAACTCACGACGGCCGCTAACACCCGGTAAACCCTAGCGGCAGATGCAGCGCCTAACGGTGGGGGTGAGTGGATAAGTCTCATAACCACGCGCCCAAGTGCCGAGAAACCCCATTAGTTGCATCCATGTACCCCTTGTGCCTGGCCACAAGTTCCCAGTTGACTGTGGGTTGCAGCGCGGATGGAAAAACCGCTCCCAGGCAGGACTTGAAACAGGTACCTCTTGTATCTCAATCATGGTCTTTGACCAACCCACTGTGCCTGCCTGGTACTTCAGAAGCATTATGTAGTACTGATGTAGTGCATGTGTGTAGTGTTTTAAGTACACAGGATTTGCACAAAGGAAAGTAATGTCTTATTTTGTTGTACCTCAGAGTGTCAATTTAAAGTCTTGCAGGACGCATCACGCAGCTTCATAAGTTTCATAAGTTTTTTCCCGGAATGAATTTGTGAAAAGCTGTGATTTGGTGTGAGCCAGTTTGCTCACAAGCCAATTTTCCAGACTTTCAAAGTGCAACACCACCAATCATCCGACGACAGTGAAGGAGATAGGAAGCAGTGCGAGTATGGCTGAGAAGAGGGGAGTAAAGGAAACTATTACTTGAATTTATGAAGAGAGGAGAATAGAGAACAAGGAGCAGAAGCTGGGTAAGAGATAAGCAGCTGGGGGTACAGTGAGTGGTTTTATACAGGAGAGAGTCAAGGAGGGATCAGAGACCAGAAATATATACATATACATGTATCGAGAGAGAGAGAGAGAAAGAGAGAGAGAGAGAAGAGAGAGATAGAGAGAGAGAAAGAGAGAGAAAGAAAGAGAGAGAGAGAAAGAGAGAGAGAGAGAGAGAGAGAGAGAGAGGGCGGGAAATTCAAGACACATGTTGGCTGGCTTACGGAAGGCAGGGTTATGGTGGTGCGCGCTCCGGAAGGAGTGTAGTGGTCGAGATTAGGGTTTCACCCAATCGGCCCGTTTTTTCGCCTATTCGGCTTTTCGCCCGGCTCAAAAATATATCAGATTCGGCTGAAAAATCAGCTGATTGTTCGAGAATCGGCTGCAAAATTGGAATAATATTGAAAAATCGGCTGAGAGAATTGTTGGCATATTGGCTTCAAAATTGGGGAGATATTGGAAGATTTGGTAGATTCTCGGAGATTCTCAAAGGAACCCTCCATAATCGGCGAAAAACAAAGCGTTTTTAGATACAATGTAAGTCTCGTTTTCGGCGAATTTTCGGCCGGCCGATTTGGGGATTTTACTAGTAACAATCTTCAAACAATAGGAGGACCGAGAAAGCGTTTTTACTCCGAGTTTCACGCACTAAGCGATCATCAGAAAACAGTAACCATCTTTTATTTTAGTAACTTGTAATGGATATTGTTTGTTTGAGAGGAGGTCAAAGGATACGAGTCACACGACCTAAACGCGCTAGTACTAGTACTACTAGTACTGAAGAAGAGAGCTCGAGTGGTCATGCAGCTCATGCTTGCAACAACACCATTCGTTCGTAAACGCATTTTTGGTAGATTCTCGCCGATTCTCAAAGGAACGCTCCAAAATCGGCGCAAAGCTTAGCGCAAGCGGTCACGTGCTCCTGCGTACACCAGTCAGCTAGTCACCGTGCCTGCAGGGTACAACTTACTAGCCTCTTTGACCTTTTTTGGGTGCAGTCCTGTCACTCGATTTGAACCTTGGTGTGAAAGTTGTCGCCTGCTGGCGTGGTGACCAGGTGATTTGGGCACCCAGGAGCACGTGACCGCTTCTTCAACCATGTTCGATTGGGAATAAAGGAGGAACGCTGCATCGCAGCCTTTCCTTTTCGGACCAAAACCAGTCGACTCAGCGTCCAAAAGATTACAACATATGGGCCAATCGCGGTCATCCGTGCTTTTATAAGAACGAAATGGCGCTTTTAGTGACATTTTGCATACAAATCCCCATCTAGTAGGGCGCAGTCACCCAGTTTCGGTGGAAGTGCGCGAGTTCGATTGGGATTCAAGTAGGAAGGGAGCGTCTCAGCTTTCTCGGACCAAGACCATTCGACTCAGCACCCCGAAGACTACAACTGGTGAAATTTTAATTTTTGCCTTAACTTCCCCTTAAAGCATCTTCCTGAGGCACGGGAACACCTCGACAGTTGAGTGAGAGGTATACAAACTTACATGTGGTAAGTTGCCAAATTTCCAAAGACTGCGTTCTCGCTCGCACAGAGTGTGCACGGCTGCAAGCAGGTATTTTAGCTACATGTACATGTAGAGTCCCGCTGCATTTTTCAAGTCGGACACCCCTTTGTTCCAAACCATGCACGGCAGGCCTGGACTCGGCCCTGGAGCCAGCCATCAGAGTTCAAAATGAGGCTAACCAACATGGTTTCGTGTATGGTAGTGTATTTTCTCGGACCCCAGTGAGCTGCGTCCTGCTGGAGAACTTCCTTGCCACTTTTCAGTCTCTCAGCTTCACATCTTGCCTAGTTCAAGTAGTTGTGCTCGTCCAGATAAAATATACCACGTAAATATTTGCCATGTCCACGGCGCTATCTTAAAGGGGAAGTTAAGGCAAAAATTAAAATCTCACCAGTTGTAGTCTTCGGGGTGCTGAGTCGAATGGTCTTGGTCCGAGAAAGCTGAGACGCTCCCTTCCTACTTGAATCCCAATCGAACTCGCGCACTTCCACCGAAACTGGGTGACTGCGCCATACTAGATGGGGATTTGTATGCAAAATGTCACTAAAAGCGCCATTTCGTTCTTATAAAAGCACGGATGACCGTGATTGGCCCACATGTTGAAGTCTTTTGGACGCTGAGTCGACTGGTTTTGGTCCGAAAAGGCTGCGATGGAGCGTTCCTCCTTTATTCCCAGTCGAACATGGTTGAAGAAGCGGTCACGTGCTCCTGGGTGCCCAAATCACCTGGTCACCACGCCAGCAGGCGACAACTTTCACACCATGGTTCAACTCGAGTTCAACTCGAGTGACAGGGGTGCACCCAAAAAAGGTCAAACAGGCTAGTAAGTTGTACCCTGCAGGCACGGTGACCAGGTGACTGGTGTACGCAGGAGCACGTGTCCGCTTGTTCAACCATGTTCGATTGGGAATAAAGGAGGAACGCTGCATCGCAGCCTTTTCGGACCAAAACCATTCGACTCAGCGTCCAAAAGACTACAACATATGGGCCAATCGCGGTCATCCGTCCTTTTATAAGAACGAAATGGCGCTTTTAGTGACATTTTGCATACAAATCCCCATCTAGTAGGGCGCAGTCACCCAGTTTGGGTGGAAGTGCGCGAGTTCGATTGGGATTCAAGTAGGAAGGGAGCGTCTCAGCTTTCTCGGACCAAGACCATTCGACTCAGCACCCCGAAGACTACAACTGGTGAAATTTTAATTTTTCCCTTAACTTCCCCTTTAATATTATCTTCTCAGACGAGCCTTTGGCAAGCGAAACCGGTATAAGAAGGAATATTATCAGCGCGTAACCCCATTGTCATCTGGACTTCTCTGGCGTATGTGTGTGTAATGGCTACCCAGGGTAATAGCGTGTGGGCTGACAGCCCATGGAGGAGAGATTGTTGCATTATCGAACAGCCGAATGGTACTACCGTTCACAATTTTATAGATGCACACACACGTTAAACAATCACCGTCGGCTGCTCGCTGAATCCACATGGGTTCCATATTATTGTACTCCATGATTTAATCAAAGCCCCATATCAGTGATTAATGGCAAGAAGGTACAATGGGTCAATAGGTAGAGATAACAGAGAAGATCGCCTTTTTCGTCATTGGAACGGACCTCTCTGTCATGCTGCGAAAGCTTCAGGATGACCTTAGCGCTCTGGAGCTCTACCTTGATGACAAAGGACTTCTCATGAACCCTGACAAGACGCAGTTCCTGGTCCTTCGGCGCCCACGCCAACCTGTGCCGCATCTACCAATCCCCCTAGTTTGTAAAGGCAAGCCCCTCACCCCTGCAGCCACCGTGAAGTATCTCGGACTACTCATCGACGAGCATCTCACCTTCCAGCCGCAAGTCGAGAAGGTCTGCGGTGCGGTGTTCGGCAAGATTGCCGCCTTCAGACATGGCCGAAAAAACCTAACACCTGAAGCGAAGAGGACGTTCTATTTATCCATTGTGCAATCGACTCTCGACTATGCCAGTAACGCTTATCTGCACTGTCTCAGCGCCACCCTGTTCAATAAAATCGTGACGGTCAGTCACATAGCAATGAAGAAAGTTTTTGGGTTTGACCGTATGATGTCTACTGAAATTGTTCTCCGCAAATATCATCTCTATTCTTTTGAACAGCGCACAAATCTTAAACTCTATGTTTTCGTGTACCGCTGCTTGACCCCACATCTTGCTAGTCCCCTTCTCCAATCCTTGTTTCAGCTTAGGGCTGCTGTGCCTGGACACCAGGCTCGCACGCGCGGCCAGGCACAGCGCGCATTAGTTCTTCCGCCTGTTTCTACGCAATATGGCATGCGTTCTATTTCTTACCTGGCGGCAGACAGATGGAATGCTCTTCTCACTGACTGCCGTCAGGCCCCGTCTCTTACTCTGTATGTCAACATGGTAAAAATTCACCTAGGGTTCCCAGTAAAAAGGCAACGCCTGTTGGGACTCCCCTAGTAAAATAATAAAATCTACTACTACTACTACTACTACTCAAAGAGGAGTCCAGATAGAAAAGAAAAGATAAGGACATTGAAGGGATCGATCATAAAATAAAGTTAATTCCCATAGATAGGTTCCATGTACTATGATGTAGAAGTTGGGAACAAAATAAAAACCAATTGATAGTGGGTAATGCAATTATGACGTGGATGTGACACATAGGGAAGCACCCTGAAGGGTTGACGGGGGGGGGAGGGGGAAGAGGGAGGGTGCAGAAGTAGAGGGGAGAAATGTTTACTCAGTAAGGTGCCGTAAAGTGGTGTTACACTTTGCACAGCATGCAGGTCAGCAATAATCCAAACTAAACAAAACTAATTTAAAAGTAAGTAGCAGCTCATGTTTGCGTCACTCCAAAATATCTTCACCAGGAGCTCACTGACTCTGCAGTTCACCGTCAGTGCAACTGCAATGACATTAGCACACTTTCGTATACAACTTACAAGGTAATATTTTGTGTGTGTGTGTGTGTGTGTGTGTGTGTGCGCATGCTTGCGTTTGTCCGGGCATGTGTACATGTACATGTATGTGCATGTATTGAACGTGTACATACATGTATGTACAATGTACATGTATGTGCTAAATGCTGCGTGTGACATCTGCTGATTAAGTCTGCCGTTCAATTCATAATATTCTGCCACGTGAGGAGGTCCGGAGGAAAACCAGTCGATCCCTTACGACTACTAGTACTCTGTTTCCACACACCATCCGCGAACCTCTTGTCAAGTTTTGGAGATGCTGTGCGAAGGGGAAACGAATGGAGCACGCAACACAGCAGCGTTAAACGAAACAAGAAAAGAAATTGCCAAACAGGAAAATGTTCGCCGGTCGGATTTAGTTTCAGATTCCTGTAAAAAAAAAGGAAACTACCAGTATTACCACCATTCCCTGTGCAATTCTGAAGAGAAGGGCCAGAACACTTTTGATACTAGTAGATAAGGAAGTGCTTCCGTGCTTGTGTGGAGTTGGATCGTTGAATGCGAAGTCATACATAGATTGCCAAACCGGTTTTGCATGAATACTTTGAACTAGTCATGCAAAGCAAATATCACGGCCTCACTAACATCCATAATCAATCAGTCCCTACTTTCTGGCGTTTTTCCAGCCTCTTACAAGCATGCACACGTGTGCCCACTCTTCAAGTCCGGGGACAAACTTGCAGCCACCAACTACCGGCCAATATCTCTGCTGCCCGTTGCCTCCAAGATATTGGAGAAGGTTGTCCACCGGCAGATTACTGAATTCTTCCGTGACCACCCAGAGCTGTCCGCCTTGCCGCTGGAGCAGTTTGCGTACCGTCCAAAGCACAGTTGCGAAGATGCCCTCGCTGTTTCCATAGACAGGTGGACAAGAGCACTGGACAATGGCCAGCGATGCGCGATACTGTTCGCAGATATGAGCAAGGCTTTCGACCGTGTACAGCATCAACAACTGGTCAACGAGCTGGCTGACGTAGGGCTAGGCGGCTCGGTGCTGAAGTGGTTCGCGGACTATCTGTCCTCCAGAAGTCAACAAGTCGTGGTCAATGGGGAGCGTGGTGGGACTGTGCCCTGCACCAGGGGAGTTCCGCAAGGGTCCGTCCTTGGCCCCCTCCTCTTTTGCGTCTACATCCGCAAGGTTCCACAGATTGTTCGGAACAGTATTTCTCAGCTCTATGCCGATGACATCGCCTTTTTCGTCATTGGAACGGACCTCTCTGTCATGCTGCGAAAGCTTCAGGATGACCTTAGCGCTCTGGAGCTCTACCTTGATGACAAAGGACTTCTCATGAACCCTGACAAGACGCAGTTCCTGGTCCTTCGGCGCCCACGCCAACCTGTGCCGCATCTACCAATCCCCCTAGTTTGTAAAGGCAAGCCCCTCACCCCTGCAGCCACCGTGAAGTATCTCGGAGTACTCATCGACGAGCATCTCACCTTCCAGCCGCAAGTCGAGAAGGTCTGCGGTGCGGTGTTCGGCAAGATTGCCGCCTTCAGACATGGCCGAAAAAACCTAACACCTGAAGCGAAGAGGACGTTCTATTTATCCATTGTGCAATCGACTCTCGACTATGCCAGTAACGCTTATCTGCACTGTCTCAGCGCCACCCTGTTCAATAAAATCGTGACGGTCAGTCACATAGCAATGAAGAAAGTTTTTGGGTTTGACCGTATGATGTCTACTGAAATTGTTCTCCGCAAATATCATCTCTATTCTTTTGAACAGCGCACAAATCTTAAACTCTATGTTTTCGTGTACCGCTGCTTGACCCCACATCTTGCTAGTCCCCTTCTCCAATCCTTGTTCCAGCTTAGGGCTGCTGTGCCTGGACACCAGGCTCGCACGCGCGGCCAGGCACAGCGCGCATTAGTTCTTCCGCCTGTTTCTACGCAATATGGCATGCGTTCTATTTCTTTCCTGGCGGCAGACAGATGGAATGCTCTTCCCACTGACTGCCGTCAGGCCCCGTCTCTTACTCTGTATGTAAACATGGTAAAAATTCACCTAGGGTTCCCAGTAAAAAGGCAACGCCTGTTGGGACTCCCCTAGTAAAATAATAAAATCTACTACTACTACTACTAACTAAAGTTGACATCATCTATGATGTAATGCCCAGTGTAGCAGGTACACATCACACGTCACATTAGACATGTCCGTTGTCGTGTGTCGTTGTATCATAATAACCAGTGCAAGTGGTGGAAAGAGCTTCATTTGGTCTCCTACAAACGTGTGTCAATTCACAAGGCGAATGGCGAGGAGTGTGTGTGTGTGTGTGGGGGGGGGGGGGGGGGCGCTCTATGTGTTAATTTGTGGTTACATGGTGTGTGTGTGTGTGTGTGTGTGTGTGTGCTTGTTTGTGTGCGGGTGTGTGTGTGTGTGTGTTTGTGTGTGTGTGTGTGTGTGTGTGTGTGTGTTTGTGTGTATTTTACATGACACACAAAAACACCAGGAGTGTGTGCAGTGGATGTGGGCGCAGCACAATATCTTACCCATTGCGTATCTTTCTGTCCATTTCCTGGCTGTCCTGTCGAACATCTCGCGATCTGTCTTGTATATGCATGCGATGGCTGATATGAGCGGTTTGTCTAGATTCGGGTTACACAGAAGGCCGTAAATTGAGCTGAGGAGATATCGAATATTCATGTTTGGCTTCCAAACCACTGGTTTTAAGCACTCGTAGATAGCTAGTATGTTGGGGTGGTAGATCGGCGTTAGGAACACTATTTCTGGCGAAAGCAATGGGTAAAGGGCGGGGAAATGTATTTCCAGTATAAACGCTCCACCGTGATACGGACTATCCGGCGGTCCCAGCAGAATTGCCTGCCATTGAAGCGAGCCATTGCCGACTGGTGCCGCAAGAAACTGTTCCGGTGGGTCCTGCCGCAGCTGCTGCAGCTCTGTAGCGATGCGCTTTAGCGTAGACATTCAGGTTGTTAACGTGCTTTCACTGACTATCCTGCGATATGAGGCCAGACATTATCCATACCAATACTACCCCTTCTGCTATGGGAGCTCAGGTATTGTCCTCAAATAGCGTACAGCAGGTAACCAGCTCTCTACTGACAACGTACAGTGGACGACAGAACTAGCACACCAAACCAACCGATTATTAATGCTTCCTAACTTTGAGCAAGTCAACAATAATAATATTATGCTCCCCATAGGATCACATGAACGGATCTGTAGTGGAAAGTGCTGCTCGATGCGTGTCCTGCGATATCGAGCAGCCGTTGGCATGCTAGACGCTTTCTGTTACTAGTAGTCAATATTTGGTTCCTGTGAGCGTTACATGCTATCGGACCGCAGACAGAACACAAAGTGCGCGTTATCGACAGCGCCTGTTAAACAGGGACTTACCCCGCGCTGGAAGATTGAACAAGATTCTCGTCATGGTAAAGAATCCTGACTTCTGAGGTGCTATCGGATTTGCACTCTCTTGTTCAAGTCTTTGACTTATAATAATGTAGTTTTTAGGAGCCCAGGTCGAAGCACGGGAGACCCCTCAATGCAAACAAAGGGCTTTCGGATTATTTCCTTTACTGGTCCGACATGCCTTGCTTTTTGACAGCCAGCCTGTCAAGGAGGCTGGCCAGCCTGTCATGGAAGCTGTTTGATTCGCAGGCTTTTGTTATTTTTGTCTTGTAGTAAAAGTAGTAAAAGAAGGAAAAACATCTTTCGATAGTGCGTAGAGTTAGAAAAAAACTTTTTTTTCTAAACTGCCTACAAAATTTACATTTCAAGTGAGGTTAATTGAATCTGAATAGCTGACGAAATTAAATATTTAATTAAGGTGGCAGACTACCCAAACATTCGCTGAAAAATCGAATTTGTAAATTCATATTGAGTGCTACGTCAGTTGAAAGAGCATTAATAGCTGCAAATTCTCTAAAATTGTGTCCCGATCTGACCAGCCGTTCAAGAGTTATGGCCGAAAATGTGCCCTTGCAAGGAAAGATTTTTTTGTTGCACGCTGTCATTTGTTGGCAGCACTGTATTTGAATGTGAGCAGACCGTGCGCAACTTGTCGTATCATGGAAACACGTGAAAGTGTGCAGAATTTTGCTCCAAGTCCAAAAATCAGGTTTTTGAGCCACGTATTGGGCTGCAAGGTGGAGCAGGACTTTTGCCAGCACCCTCGTGACGTTGCAGATATGTGGCTTGATTATTGTAGTTGACGTTGATTTAGTGACTTTGGCAAGTTTGAGTCGTGTCAAGAAGTCAGGTAGGATTCAGTACTAGGCAGTAGTGAAACGTGAGTGGTAGTCTTTGCCGGTTTCTGAGGGTATCCTGGATTGAGTGTGCAGCGCTGTGGAAATGGCTTGCTGTGGAGGTCCCAGCACTGGATGTTGTATCAAAGGTACGACCTCGTAGCACGTGCTAAACCAAAAAAATTCAAAAATTGAATTAGGTCTGTGGGAGTGCGTGAGAGAACGCCCACTCGTTCCGTTGTGACAGATTCCAGGGCCTCGTTGAGGGGCCCTACCCCATCACCCATGGCTGCTTCTGGACTTGTTCTAGGTTTGAGTCCCGCGCACGAACAGAATGAGCACGAAAATGTGAAAAATTGTAAATGCATTTGTTTGGCTCCTGGGTGGCTCGCACACCGTGGCAATATGCCGGAAATTTGAGTTTTTCCGGCCTGGAAAGCCTGTCAGTGAGGCGCAAGAACTTGTAAATCATGTCCTGAGGGCTAGCATAGTAGCTGGAGTGTGTAGTCAAAATTTCACTCAAAGTTACGGTCAATTGAATGCCATATGAAATTTATTGGTAATCTGCCCCCTTAAGGACGGTGATAAACAGAATCAGCTGAAGCGTCATGTCACGAAGGTTTTATTGGGATGTCACGAACAAATTCTAAAGAAAGTGGTGATGGACAAAGAAATAACTATCTTGGAGTGTTTTAAGATTGTTATCTTTCATGCACATGGTATCTTGCATCTTGCAAGAACATCTTGTGATACTACATTTGGCATTGCTTAGGTGTTATTTTATTTGTCGCTATTGATCCTTTAGAATAGCCTGTGTTGCATTATTAATTTTGTTAGTTAGTACAACGATGCTTCCTGATGAGCGATGTGCGAAAGCTAGTTCGATGCATTTTTGTATTTTTCATCGTTCCCTACTATTGTTATTCACATTAAATTGCCATCATAGTCATTTTTTTGTCCATCACCACTTTCTCTAGAATTTGTTCGTGACATCTACATAAAACCTTCGTGACATGACGCTTCAGCTGATTCTGTTTTATTGCCACCCTTAAGTTAATACTTTTGTCACCTCGCCGTCTGTTCAAATTAAATATTTCCCGGACTGATCCTTTGAACTTGAAATTCTCCCAATCCTTTCACAAGTCACAATACCAGTCAATTTTAGAGCTAAAAAAGGTAAGAAAGAAAATTCATGTAGTGGTAGTACTGTAGTTCTATCAAGAGTGCATAAACAAGAGTGTGCAACTGTGGTTATGGGTCGGTGCGCGGCGCGCTGCCTTCATTACGTAATTTGCCTCCATCACGCTCTGAAAGCATGCACTCAAACCTACATTTTCTCGTGCATGCCCAGCCGTTTTTGCTTGATTCGTTCCAGTACCTACGCGATCTCTAATATGTTGCGCATGAACTCCAGTTCCGTACGAAAGTGCATTTCAAACCACAGGGAAAGTGAGGTGTTTGATTTTCCGCAGTGCGCCGACTGCAGCTCAATGATGTAATGAAGGCAGCGCGCCGCGCATCTGACCCATAGAAAAGAGATCACAGTTGCATACTCTGGTTTAGGCCATGGTAAAAAATAAAGCTGATTCTCAGGTCATGAGCCTGTGAAAATCGGTGCGAGCGAGCGATTTTTTTTAATTCCCTCAATTTTATTATTTCCAAAGATAGGGTCACACATATGTACGTCACAGGTTCATATAATTATTTTTTATTCAGGCCAGGGAGTAGAAAAATACCGGTATTTTACTACTCCCTGATTCATGCCTTTCGCATCGACCGTTTTCATGAGCGCATATGCATGCATAGAAATAAAATAAATCGTCGGTGCGCCGCCAAAAATCGGTGTGCGCGTACTTGAGAATCAAAGATAATTTTTACCATGGCCTTATGGACTCTTGGTACTATCTATTATTTTACTAGGGAAATCCCCACAGACCGTAAGTCGTTTTACAGGGTACACATATGACTTGCTTGCTGCATCATAATTCACAGTCACCAAACGCCATAGTGCACGCACGTTTCATGTATCATGGCTGATGTTTCGTGATTCCGATGGTTGGTGTAGAGAGGTCGACGAGAACCAGAACGGGCCTCCTACCCAGCCAAGAAACATATCAGATGGATGCAACGCGGGCAGAGAGAAAACAAGAAAACCATCATAAGTTAACTGTGAACAGCAACACAATCATCAGGCCACATACTGATAATGACGAAGCCCAGTTTGCTCATGAACAAAGCGCAGACGACAAGGTCTATCTTTACTTACTGACTTTCAACTAACTTTGATTAATGATCACGAGAGCAAATAAAATGCAAACCGCTCACGCGCCAGAGGCAAATAGAACTAAAATAACGTCTTTCCATGTTTCAATAAGCTTAGGGGTCATATGCGACAACAGGATTTGTAGTACTTGTATTTACTGCGTGAAACGGGGTATGTCGCCATCAATACTTACAGCGGCTGTACAAGAGCAGTGTGCAAAGCGTGGAATAAGGGCAATGATGCAGTGCATTGTAGGGCAGACACTGCGCGACACACTCACCAACCAAAATTAATAGTAAAAGGAAGACAAAGGAGAACAGGAAGTAGACTGCTATTCAATGTTCACTAGTCCTGGAGCCAAAACAACAAAAACTATCAGCAATAACATACTATTACAGTTCTAAGAGAGAGATAGATAGGGAGGCAAGAGATAGATGGTGGATAGATAGAGAGAGTGTGTCGGAAAGGGAGGAGAGTGATGCAAGATGCAAGATAGGGAGGCAAGAGAAATATGGTGGATAGATAGAGAGAGTGTGTCGGAAAGGGAGGAGAGTGATGCAAGATATTTAAGTAAAAGGAGCGATGGATTGAGGTGTAGTTGAATAAAATTGAGTGTTAGAGAGTGGAAGAGAGAGAAAGAGAGAGAGAGAAAGAAGTAAATGATCAGAGAGATCGGTAGGAAATGGGAGAAAGAGGGGGAGGTGGATAGAGAAAATGTACATTTTACGGGCGGCACTGCGATTAACAGCGTTGCACAGTGACCTCAGTTCAGGACCTGATGAGCTGCAAGATACGAATGCGGTCGCTCGCATCACTAACTCCAAGGTCATCCATGAGGACAGTGTTTGTCAGAGCGCCAAATCTTCTTCCATCCACGCGATGCTTGCGGAACATATTCACGTAACACTGCAGGCCATTCCGAAGAAGAAGACTGGCAGTTTCCTCCACGCCGTCGGCGTCCACTGTTTCCTCGCACGAGTCATAGTCTAGATCGTGATTACGGCTCGGCGGTTGCAGACGCATGGGCTGCTCAAAGCTGACGTATGACCGGCCAGTACCCTCTGGACCAGGACTCACTGAGCGTGTGCGTTGTTGTGCCACGGGAAGCCGAAGACCGGCTGCGGGTTGCGGATGAGCCGGCCGACCAAACCCAGGAGGCAGCGTACCGTAGCGCGAGTCACCACGATTTCCCTGGCTCTTAGGGTTGGAGAGGGTCATTGACTTTTTGGCCTGGAACTCCCTGCCTGCTCTGCTGGTTTTTGGTTTCTGCGCCCTGTCGTTATCCAAGGAGATGGATTTGGTTTGCTTGGAACCCATCCGTGCAGCATTGTGCTTGGAACCCACCCGTGCAGCATTGTGCTCATATGGGTGTGAGTAGCTTTCGTCACCAGAGCTCTCCGATTCTGCTTCGTCCGCTGGAAGCCGCAGGGGCAGTCGTGGAGGTGGCGAGTCGCCTATGTCCATCAGCGGTGCAATGTTGCTGGGTGACGCTGGAGTTGTGGGCACGAGGTCGGCGATGTCCATTGCATCTTCCAGGCGAGACGAGCCCAGCAGGAACGACATGGCCTCGCTGATATCGCGGCTGTCGTTGGGCATCTCCTGGAACGTGATCTCCGACTTCGTGTCCGCTTGGTAGAGCTGTGGCTTGCTGGCCACAGAGCCACTGCTGTATAGGATCATTGCTGTGCTGGTTTCGTACCCTGCGAGTTGGTCGGCTTGATTTCTACTTGTGCTCGTGAGACTAGCTGGTTTGCCTTTCACAATGCTAATTGGAAACTTGATTTGACCACCGGCGTTCAAGTCAGCAATTTCGCCTAATGTGTGCGCCATCGGATCCAGCAGGGTGCTAAACTTACATCTTGCTGACAATGACAGTGGCGTGATTTCAGACTCCACCTTGTCTAGATCAAGGCCCATTGGTCCGTGAACCGGTAAGCGTAGCCTCTCCCACTCCACGTAGCTCTTCTTCAACGATGGATCCCGCTTGCAGTTAGTGCTGACTCGAAACACATCGTCTTTCACCACCACGCCCGGCGAGTCTTCGTCGTCACCCACCCAGAACTCCTCGGCGCGGACGTACTTGGGGAGCTGTTTCGGCTGCTGGCGGATCACCTCCGCAACGCCTTCCATCACGGTTGCGAGCAAATGTTCGCCACCGGCCAAAACGGTGTGCCGCTCCTGAAATGTGCCCTCAGTGGACTCGTTCACTCGCGAAATGATGTTTGAACCGAACTTCTTCACCAGGGCTACTCGTTCGCACCTTGGGCCTATCGCCACTAGCCGCTGAGGAATCGTCCCATTGGTCGCTGAGTCCTTGGATACGAGGCGAAGACAGCAGGGAAAGTTGCGCCGCTGAATGACATCCGTCACGCTTACGGTGCTGGAGGACATAGGCTCGTACTCCCCGCTGGAGTCGTCACCGTGCCTGTCCATTGTTGTTGAAGCGCTCTCGCTCTCTCTCTCTCTCTCTCTCTCTCTCTCTCTGTGTCTGTCTCTCTCTGGGGCGTTCTCAACCACTACCTACTGTTGTCCAAAGTGTTACCTACACAAATCGAGCAAGACAAGTATCGGTAGATCTCGCGGTGTCAATCTTGTCAGCGCGCCCACTAGCTAAACGACAGTCGAAAATGAATGAAATCTCCAAATCGCCCTTTCTCGAAGACTGCTGTTTCGAGTTTTTGCCGGTGCGAGATCTTGTACTCAGGTCTTCTGCCCATGTACCTACAATGGCTACTTCGTTGGTACATGGAACTGAACAGATGAGGTTCAGCTGTTGACTGGAGAACCGGAAATCAACAGGTGTCTCATGTCCGTAACTAACTTAGGCCAGGCCAGCAGCCCAGTACTGGCTCCAAATTTGACTGTTTCATCTGGGTGATTGGTCATGAAGCTAGTCGATCGGAATAATGGTTTGCGCATAGCTGTACAGCCGTTTTTGGCGACCATGCATTCAAACATTCTCGCTATTAAACAAACGCTTCGAGAACCCAAAGAAACGTGTCACCCTCTACCACACATTTAATGTAAAATTCCCGCGAACAACGCTCCACTGGTAGCCAGTTTTTTGAACCATCCTGAATGTCGTGCTGTGTAATCAAATGTTCGTGTCTCTATTTTTAATGTCTCCATTTCGGCTCCGTTTGCATACATGCGGACATGGACATGGAAATCCAGTCGATTGACCGGGGCCGGCGCCCTCAGCGCGTACAGAACGCTGTGCATGTGTGCAGTGCACATGTTGATTCGATGCGACCAGCACGCTGCACGCAGCGCATTAAATCCATGTTATGCGTGTACCCCCCCCCCCCCCCCTATCCACGGCTGCATAGCCAGCGCCCTGGGGCCGCTAGACGTGCGACCGGATTTCCATGTCCACGACAGTACGCAGTATAGGTTAGGCTATGTGCGAGTCCATCAAAACCTTTCAACAAGTTCGCCCTACGTACAAGTAGCAAGATAGAGACAAGCATCTGAATACACAGCACGACGCTCAGGATGCTCCGACAAAATGACTAGAAGTGGAAGACTCATACTTATCAGACCCATGTAACAGTGATGCGACAAATATTCAAATTATTCGACTACTACACTGCACATTAGAATACCGATACCCGAAAGAATACTCAAATGCAGGCAGCAACAGTCGATATTCGAAATTCGAAAATATTGTACTTTTTGCTTGTGATTTAGCTCCAACGTTGACCTCGTGAACAGTGTTGCGGATGATATTGTAGATTATGTTCTCAGAATGGTGAAGCTTGTTCTTAGGTAAAATCTGCACTTTTACCAGTGGGCGTTGATTATGAACATGATCTGTATGGGACATGAATGTTGGGCCTAAATGTGTGAAGTGATCGAGGCACACCAGAAGAATATAGAATATTCCTTTCTTTCGTCAAAGCCATAACCCAGAGACATTTGCTAGCAGAAAACACCATCCTTTGCATCTCCACTATTTAACCATCCAGACAGTCGGTATGTGCGGTGGACACGGCGGATATCACATGGCTACACTGTTTAGTCAACTCAGCCATAGCTGGTGACTCCGCCTGTGTCATATAATTATAGTGCTTGTATATGCTTGGCTGCAGCTGTAGTTACAGGTCTCCTTATCCGTCTGCGTTGAGTAGAATCCGTTCCTGTCAATGCCAAGCCCGCAGGCGTTTTACCACGTTTACTTCTAGATTCGAATTGGTGGTCATTTCCGATGAGGACCCACTGGTCGTGTGCTCATGAATAATAGATTGTGATACGGAGAAGTGACTGGTGTTCGGTGCTGATGCCATTCTGTTGGACCATCGTGTACCTGGATGCCTCTTTGGGGGGCGTACCATCTGTGGTCGTCAGGAATATTTTGTGGAATAAGATGCAGCGGTGCGTGTTGTCGAATGGGTGCGTCCAGATGTTGAATGATCCTGATGTCATAGTGGCTCTCACTCTGCGGACACTCGAAAATGACTTAGACACACCACACCATCAGCAAAGCGACACAAGCGACACAACGGATGTGTCCCTTTTCGGATGGGGTGCTGCGGCGACGTGTCCAAGTCGGCCGGGGGTGAGCACAGTTGTGCTGCGGTGGTGAATGGAAAATAATCTGTACGAGGCGGAATGCTGCTGCTTGCCACTGTATTTTTTGACAGTTGATCTGAAGGTAGAACGTCCTTCTTCACCGACGAATCACCGTGAACGAAAGCCCCACGAAGTAGATGAAACGAATTTACAGAAATTGTGGTAAATGGACTCCCCGGCTGACTTTAACCCGACGCTGAACCATAAGGAGATGCAAGTAGTGACTTTAGTCCCTCGCACCCAAATTCGGGAGGCTGTTTAGGAACCTGAAGTGTGTGCGCCTACTACGTATTATAGATTCATTTTCGCATTCTCCGAGGAAATTATTAGAAGCATTATTATACCACTTTTAAAACGTACACTCTTCCAGACATCAAATCACGGGTACTAGCTTACTAAAGTATGGAGGCACTGAATCGCATTTTCTCGCAAACTGAGTTTAGACCCGGGAAAATCATGTACTCAGATCTGCTGTCGAACTCCGTATAGTTATCACGCTGTACTCTTGTAAGACCTCACCACACTGGCTGCGTTGAGTTAGCACGAGACCGCCCATCGATATCCAGACTCTCTTGGACTTCTGCAGACAGAGTCAATACTTGGGAATAATGTATGATCGGTCTACGGCGCAGCTCAGTGGATGTTCTCTTTCGCCAAGAAAGTAATAATTGCGCATGTCTCGAGTGAATAAGTGATTTTTTATGTGCAAGTCAAAAATAGCCTGTAGTCCAGGCGTGTTGCAAAAGGTCTATCCACGGAAGTCAGGTTTTTCCATCAATCACCATACTGCAACTTCCAGGGACAGTCTGCCACACTGTACATACGGACGTCATGCCTGTAGTACGCGAACGGAAGGCCCTCTAGCTCAGTCAAGCCATTTTCACACCATGTCCAAAATGACTTCTAGACTTCGACAATAACTGCGAACCTTGAATATAATTATAGTAAGGTTCCTCTGCTTTCCAGCACGCTAAAAACAGCATACCGCTCCAAAGTTCACAGAGAGAACTTTCTGTAGACTACAATGGAACTACTGCACAGATGAGTTACAGCTGTTGACTTCGCAAGCGGAAATCCAAAGGATTTACATGGCGAACACTGGCTAAAAAATTAATGTGGCATTTTCATCAGCGTGAGTGATCCATGATCCAGCAGCTCTGTGAATTCTCACGAACAGTACGTAAGGGAACGTATTTTCACTTTTTTATTACTAATAATACCACGTACTGCGTACTGTACTATGTCAGTACGCCCATCGCAAGAGAAGCACGCAAATCTGAATGGAGATGTCACGCTAATTTTGATCTGTTTCATTCAGTGATTGCTATAAGAGAAGTTCTCAACAACCCCTGCGCGCGTACACCCAGCCTGAGAGTCCTAGATAACGGTCCTGAGTATTTATTCATAATTAGAGAGGTTAAGATGCACGTTATTTCCGACGTGACGCGCAATTTCACGTCAAATTTGGCGTAAAACTCCAAATTTCGACGTGAGCAGCAGGTCACTCGCGTTGATTTTTCGACGTGCGAGCAAATAATGCGAACTGAACCTTCGGGTCACGTCAGAAATAACGTGCATCTGAACCTCTCTATTATGGTGGTAAACACGCAACTGGCATTATGGCGGTAAATACACGCCAGACAGTATTAAATACTAAGTAATACTGGGCTCGGATCCTACAGCAAACACAGGTTTCCTGGCAAGGAATTACAGAAGCATTTGGGCGTGGGGTGGATTACAAAGCTAACATGCATTCTAACATTAACACCATCAGCAGCGTCGTGCGAGGCTATCACAAGAAGCGTAGCACTCCTAGAGACTGATATTAGCATTACTTTCAAGGAGGTGAAAGATGAAGGAAAAACGCCATAAGAAACAATTGACGATTACAGCCGGGCCTGGAAGCATGGATATTCACACTCTAATTGCTCATGATGATAGAAACCATGGTCAAACTGTGTTTACCTGATGGCGAAATACATGTACTGGATTCTCGTTGTACTGCATGTATGCCAAGACCAGCCAATACAAGTTACACATTTTAAAATTATTATAAAAAAGAAAAGAGGCAGGCAATTGTAGTTATCAAGGCCCAATCTACATGTATGTACAGATGGAGGACACTTGGTGCCAATGGCTGAAAAATAATGGGAAGCTTGAGCAGACGGATTAAAGAGATGGGCCAGTAGAGACTCCAGTTCTATCTAGAATATTGTGTCGATAGACATGGGAAAAACTAAGATGAATGCACGGCACGGAGTCTACACTATAATGGTCAAGGATCGACAAAAGCTAAAACAACCAAACCGTCACATAATACAATTCATCCTTAGCGTTAAATTTCGAGCATTTGTATGTATTATCTAAGCATTAGAATACACAATGATATCTCCATGGAATTAGTGTACATGTGAACGCACATGTTTATACACAGGGGATGCATGAAGTGCTTATAGTACATGTCCATGATTAGGGTACGTTCGGTGTACGGTTTTTCGCTTTCCACTGCCATACCTGTGGGATGGCGTGATATCGCACGACACAGGGAACATGTTGATCCCGGCATAATTCCGGCACAAGCACATCCTTACATCTGTAGGCTTCGCAGCCTCTTGATCTCCGCCTCCGTGCGCGCTCCGATCTTTTCCACCAGCTCCCGCTCGTCCATCTCGCAGAAAGCTCTGCCGTCGATGTGCTTGTCGATAACGATGCACTCGTAATCGGCAAGGTCCTGTTGCCGCAGTCGATCGGCCAACTCCACTGGGCTAAGCGCGCTGATGGGAGCGGGAGGCAGCTCATCCGTATACTCATTATACTCACGGTTGGTAGTCGGTTGCGAGAGTCGGCGAACATTGGACGCCTGCGGAGGAGTGGCGAGATGTTGCTGCAGCTCCTTGATGGAATTCTTTTTACGCTCGTCGACGATGGTGACGTAGTGGTCCTTCTCCGCGTCTTTGCTGCGATGCGGCGAGGTGCTTCGTATGCGCTTCGGGATGCCCAGCCTCAGGGTTCCCTGGGTCGGCGGGGATGATGACATCGTCGGTCGTTGATAATGACCTCTGGCCGGCAGGACCTGTGGATGCGAAGGGTGATTATCTAGTGAGGAAGAGCGATGACCCAAGGCAGTGCCGTCCGGATACCGTCTCGCAGTCGGCGGTGATTCCGAGTTTGGTGTGCTGTATTCGTGTGGAATGCTAACAGTCCGCCCAGCCCGCACTTGAGGCCTCTGCTGGCTCGTTAGGGGAACACACATAGCACTCATAGTCATTGCGCGATCCGAATGACCGCGCTGCCCGTGCCCATCCAACGTGCGCGTTTCGTCCTGCGGCGACCGTATACCTGCGTGGGCGGCGCTGCGCGAGGGCAGGGTTGCACCACGCCCAGGTGTCGGTGGCAGCGGACCGCGGTTGGACCGTCCGGGAGAAGACGGCAGGAACTCGTACGGCTCGGCGTACTCTTCTTTCTGGCTGCCGTCGTCATCGTCACCGTGATCCTCACCGTCCACGGATGCTTGCGACCGCAAGTCAGCTGCCGTGACAAGAGGTTGCAGCAGTGGTATTGTATCCCGCTTGTGCACGTACACGGCCCTCGTCTGGTCGAAGTTGCGCAGCAGGATGTCCAGAACGTGGGATATGTCCCTCTGCCAGTCCTCCTCCTGTGACACCACGATGTGCCGAGCCATGGCGGTGGGAATGCGCACGAACGGCTGGCCCTTCGTCGCGCCGCCTGGCACAGCAGTCTTCATTCCTAGCAGGGCACTGCTACGTACGATCCTCTCAATGCAGTACGTCCCCTGCGGAGGTCGGTCAGTGCCGTTGGGGTCGTCTTTGGGCTGGACCACACGGATGCGGCACGGTATTCTCATCTCTCCCTTCCAGTACTTCTGCACGATCTCTTCAAGTGTGTACTCGATCGGGTCGAGGCAGGGCGTGAAGGAGATGGGCGTGTGGTACTCGAGCAGGGCCGGGTACGACTCACACGTGTCCAGGTCAACTGAGTAGGGACCGGATTGCGGTATAACCAGGCGATTCCACCGTGCCCTCGGCTCGCCCTTGGGTCCAGGCTGCAGTCCGGTCAGGACACGGAATATCTCGCCCTCGTCCACAGCCGTTTCATGGTCTGCGGCACACCAGCCCTGCGGTGCTCTGACGTACTTTGGCAGCTGACCGGCCTCCAACGCCAGAATATCGGCAACACTCTGAAACACAGTGTTCTCATGCTTACGATCAAGTGGCAGCAAGGTGAACTTCGTCTGCAGACGTGCAAAGCCACTCTCCAGCGACTGAATCCCACGTGTCTCGTCACGAATGTGCACGCAGTCATCAGGCTCGCCACGTAGTAGCACCAGGCGTGTACCTGCCCGCAGCTGATGCGATGCGGCTGGCGCGGTCCGGCTGTCCTCCACTCGCACTATGCGTAGCACGCAAGGCATTTTACTGGCGGTGCCGAACTCATCCAGCCTGGATAACGCTCCACGGAGCTCGTCCATGATTCAATCGGTTCGATGCTGACTTGCTGTGCCGCTCGCTTAGAACGACTGGTTGTTGCACCTTGCTCCAGCTGAAACCTAATCACTTCCGAGCCCTGCAAAATGAAGCGAGCGAGTCAAGGCCAGACACCAGATGCCTATCCACTGCCCTCCAGTTTGCCGTCAATCCTAGCATGGAAAATATTTGTTTCAGAGAACTGCACTTTCTTTCGACGCACTCGCCGTAGCCTCTCACGCCCGCGTCACCATCAGGATGGCCAGCTTCGGACAACAGGCTGCTAGCATCGATCTATTCTTCACGGGTCACCCTATACTGTGGCGTAAGCGAGGCTGATTGATTCCGAGAAGAACACGACAGGACAGAGGACTTGATTCGAATGAGTCGGTCACACACAGCAAGTAAAACGCTCCGGGCAACGGACAATGCTCTGCACTCGGCTCACGAACGCGCAGAATTCTCTGAGAATGGATACGTCGTGCCATCAGGCGTCGAAGCCGAAAAGGCGTCAGATCTCCTCTGCTCGACCTAGCCTAGATCTATAGAATATCGCACTCCGATCTTCAATTTCGTGTGACACGCAGCCGGGATGGTTTGTGAAATAGCGCTGACTGTCTGCATACAAAGTGTGGCATATTATGTGCATTATCTACAGGTGCTGTGCTGCTTCGGACCGAAATCGATCACCGGAATCTAGTGTGTGTGGATTCTGACAGAACCGTGGTCATCATGGACTATTAGACAGCTCAGGAGAACCCGTCAACAACTGACGCGCACATCGTTGAGTTGTTGAGGAGATTGTAAAAAAGGACCCGTGAGCGCGGTGCAGCTTTTCCTTCCCGTCAAAGGCAAACCAAATTTTAGCAGCAGCTCACCCACAACGGCCTGCCCATGTCCCATGGTAACTGTCAAACCATACTCCAAGTTCAGGTATGGACCTGGAGTCGTGACATCCTGTCATGTACATCTGCAAGCGCCTACCATTGTCTATGAAAGGAGATAACGGAACACTTCATTTCAAGATGATACAATTGGCATCATTCTTCAGTGCTAAAAACAGCATTGGCCTATAGCTAAGGGCTTAGGGTCCAGCGGATAATGCTCCGAAAATGTTCGTATAATGCTAATCATTATGCTCCAAAAACTACCTGATAATGCTGATTATAATGCTCCAACAAGGGCTATAATGCTCTTGGTTTGGAAAAAATGGAAGAAAGGCTGCACATTGTCAAACTTCCAGGAAAGGATGCATATAGTCAATCTGCCTCTGAAGCTGCTGCAATACCTCTCACGAGCTCCACCACTTCTTAGCACTATAAGACATGATCGCGTCTCCATTGGCTGCTCTCCATTGCAACTTTGATGCAGGGCTGTGGCTGAACAGTGGGCGTATCAAATCTTTTCCCTTGCTTATCCATGAAGTGGGATGTGAGACCATTATTGCTGGTGATCAATTGGACGCTGGAAGCTTATCATGGGAAGTGATATTCCTGCCTGCAGACAAGCTGTCACTGCTTCCACTCTGTGAAAAATGTCTTCATCCGAAACAGCTAACGTGAGGCAAGTTCCTGAGAGACGATCTCAGATCGAGATCCCTCACATTTGCGGAAATCCTGAACACACGTGGTCAGAAGTTATTTAGCCACTCTACACACTCAGCTTGCGGCGCTGTCTTTTTCTCCTGAGGTTGCGTTGAGACAAATGGTTGGCCACAACACTCTTCTTTTCTGATAGCACTTGACCATAGGCCTTGCACTACAATCGTCCACGACGAACTGTGCGTGCTTCACCAGGAAAGTAAAACATGAGCTGCTGAGCACTAAAATCGACTTTTGTGCTGCGTCCATGAGAAATTCTAGTTCTTTTCGAGCCTGCTGAGCTGGACTCGGCAAAAGCAGTTATTAATTTTGGAGTAAGCTCCGTTTATAGCCGCTCTTTCATGTAGGTCCAAATGTTTATCAATGGATTAGTGTTTACTTCAGTATAGCTAGACATGCTATGGCCAGTGCCTATGGCATAATATATTTTTATTAACAGGAAACTCCTCTTCCTCTGTTTGATATTCACTTCGCGTAGATCTGCGTAGTCTCCTCCATCATCCATGGCTCTCCATGATTTCTAAAAAAATCCTCGTAAATCATAGTTACGGATTTTGTGCACTTCGAAGCATAAACAGCCTCAGTTGCAACGTTAGGCATGCTACATCACATGTACACTTACCTGACATTGCCACATAAAGACTTTATGTGGCAATGACATTACTGCATGTAGTCAGGTAAATGTAGCGCTAAAGGTGTTACACTTACAAAGTCATGTGCCGGTACAATAATATGGCGTTGCACCTCATGCAGTCATGGCTTTAGCCGATTGTTGCCAAAAACCATGAGCTTTCCCGACATTATCCACTATAAAACTCGTTATGCCGCTCAAACCTCACACAATGCTCGTCTTGTTCCTTCCTAATGCTCCATAATGCTCTAATGCTCGGATAGGCTTATAATGCCGAATATAATGCCGGCAATATCCGCTGGACCCTAGCTAAGGTGCTTCGTTTGATTCCGGGTGGTGATCCTCTTCAGGCTGGGAAGTAGTTGGCAACCGTAGCGGTGACAAATCTTCACTTCATCTCGACAAGACCACACGTAGTAGAACCTAAACAAAAAACGAATGAACAGAAGGCCACCTGTCTGAATATTGCCTGCAGAATTCTCCTTTCTTTTAAACAACCTATCAGGGTTTGAATATCTATAAAAAAATGAAGGGATACATGTACGTTATCCATCAATTTTCGAAGGGCAAAAATTGTGGCTGTGCGGCACTGCCTCCGATTCTATTCATTAGAAAATACCGCAAGATTCACTTGTCAAAAGGCACAAGCAACAACTGGACACCTGAGCCAACAAAAATTATGATGACAAAAGGATCGCGTGATCGGACATAAGATGAGTATGTCATAGACCGAATGAAGAATATAGGGAGAGTCTGGTGCGACAACTATCAGGTGGCACTAAGGGCTAGTAACTTTCTCAAGATAACAATTTGTGACACTACCTCAAATTGCAAAGGGAGCTCAAATGCTCTACCGATGACCTCCGAAACATTCAACAGTATTTGCCAGTTGTACATATTTTGATTGCAACGCATTCTTCAACAGTCAGTCCTCATAAGTGTCCTCTTTGCTGCATGGAGCCGCTGCAAATCCTGTGATGACAGTTCAGTGAAAAATGCTGCCAAACAAAACTCAAGACCATGCGGCACCACAGCTAGTGCATAAGGCGTTCGTGCTCCATAATTGGCGGAATGACGGACGGGGGCTACAATTTCAAGATTCACTTTGGCGAGAGCATGAATTGCATGATCTGTAAACTTCATTGCATTGCCCAAAATTACCCCGAGTACTGGAAGAGTTTCGTAAAGGTTATGATGATTCCTGGTTCAATACTGTTCGTTCTGCAAGTAGTTTCAAGCAGTTGAAAGTTCTTGAAGCAGTCTACATTCGTATTCGTGATCCTAATCTTTGCAAACAAAAAGAAAATTTCACCGTCCATACACTATTCCAGTAAATTCGCATTCACACACACGTGCTCATGCATGTACATTGTCACACCGCACTTGCTGACTGTCTTATCATTTCTAGTTTTTATTATCCGTTGGTGCCATCTGTGTTATTTGTCTTTCCAAGTGTATGAATCCTGTTGTAGTTTCATCATTCCTCTTAGTTACGAATTCCATTGATAATTGTGACACGAAAACGTTCTGGAATC
Source organism: Sycon ciliatum (assembly GCF_964019385.1). Taxonomy (NCBI): domain Eukaryota; kingdom Metazoa; phylum Porifera; class Calcarea; order Leucosolenida; family Sycettidae; genus Sycon; species Sycon ciliatum. Next base: position 20,185,679 of record NC_088648.1, read on the forward strand.
CTTAAATTTGTTTGAATGCTTTATTCTCACGATGGCACCATCGCTACTAAGAGAGAAGTGTATGAGAAGGTGAGATGATGTGAGTGCGGCTGCGGGTTATGCAGTTGGAAAACCACTTTGAATTTTACAAGTATGGGGGGGGGCGGTGAGCGCTGCAGGAGCAGATTGAGCAGTGAGTAGGTTTCTTGTTTTAAAGCAGGTCGGGAGGAGAAAAAGTATTGATTTGAAGTTTTTCTTGGTTTGGATTTGAAATTCTTTATTTTACACATCCATTATTATAATTTTTTCTCCAGTGTATGATTTATTGCATTTAAATTTTAAAACCATTGTGTTAATTTGCCCGTAAAAGATGCCGAAAAAAAGTCGGGAGGGAACATCCCGAAGGATGGCAGGGAGAGCATTGTAGTATTCTAGGGACTTGTACAGTGGGTAATCTTTACGGCCGGTTCTGGTGGGTGGGAGGTGCCAAGTGCGGGTGTGTCGATAGGCTATACTGGGGAGTAACTTGAGCAGGGGTGGTGAGCATGTTCATTCATTGTACCGTGACGGAAGCTGGTAAGTTAGACCTGTCAATGACAACGAACACAAGCTCCAGGCATTGTTTGCCACAAACGGGGCTGTCAATGTGTTACCACACTCTGCATGCCTTGAGTATATTACATGACAGTATTTAGATTGCATGTAAATAACTGCACAAGTATGTGGAAGATACCTGAAACTATCATCATGCAGTTCTATGCGTGGCGCGTAACTCGTGACGCAGTTGACAGCATGATATGAAATAAGTGAGAACGTGGACTGAACCTGAAGTAAAACGTTACTTCATTTTTTCTCATCCGGAGTCATCCCGTATTCAAGGTAAGCTTTCCACGTTAATGCCAAATACTTCGGGTCCAGCGCCTTGGAACTGGATTTTCAATCCATCATCCAATCTGTTTGTCACTGCACAGTATCGTGTCCTACCGACATACCTGTCATGGCTGCGTTACAAAACGGTTCTAACTGACGTCACGCCAGCTACAGTCAGACGTGCACAATCTAGCCCAAACCTCATAAGGACTACTGAGACAACGAAGCACAGTGCTGCGGGACATCGGCGTTCGGTTTGGGAGAATTCGTCCTCGCCAAGTTCCCTTTCGCGATTTTCAGGCCTGATAATATTGAGCTTCCAAAGTCGGGTGCTTGTTGCTTTGCGTTGTCGAATTGTGATTTGACTGTTCTGTCTGGTCTTGCTGTCCGGTTTTCGTAGCAGACCAGCAGGCCATGAAGCCTTGGCATGTACAATAGCTTGTGCTCGGCTCGACGGCGTAAATTGAGCTTCCCCTCTTTGGAATCAGCACTAATGCCCATGAACCTTTCAAGTTGGAAGGCCGTTAGAAGGCCGTTGGTTAGCGCTATCTAGCAGTACTCAAGCTGACTTTGATGTCGTGGAATGGCTCAGGACTAGGGTCCGGCGGATTCTGCCGGCAGAAAAATTGGCAGAAATCGGTACTTTTTCTGGTAAGGTTCATGCATGTTTGGCATGTGGATAAAGAAATGGGGCAGAATTCGGGGAATTGCCCGCCATGAGGTTTGTATGGTTCTACGAATTTCACTGCTTTTCGAGCAGAATCTGCCACCTTTTCGAGCAGAATCCGCCGGTCCCTACCCAGGACTCCTCTTCCGTTTTGTGCTAGAATGTGCACGTCTGACTGCTCAAAATCTGGTTCAGTTGGTGGACTCGATCGGCGGGGCGGGGGGGGGGGGGGTAACTTGTGCCCGCATTGTGCCATGCTACGGTTATTTCCTTGGCTCACCGTCTGAGTTCCATTATTTTACTTTTGGTCAATACATCTGCATGACTTTTGTATGATTAAAGGAAAGCTTGTTTGCTTTCCACATTGCTTTCCACATTGGAGCTCGCGATTTAGCGCTGATTTAATGAACTTGACACTCGACTCACTCACGAGTCATGACTGCCATCCACAAATCAAGAGAACTTACGGTGGATAAGCCCATAAAACCTTCAATTCGGCAGACCGGCAAAAGAGCACTTCTTCCTGCTACTATAGCTGGAGCAAGTCATAATCAGAAGAGAGAGGGGGGGGGGGGGGGGGTGTAAGCAAAGTCCTTTTTACAAAATAATAATAATTTTTCGAAGAAAGCTTTTACCATTAATTTTGCGTCTTTCCTCAAACCAGTGAATACATTAATTTTTTTAATAGTTTGGTTTAAGCATGTATGCACAAAACAACAGTGACACACGTAGGGTTCACAGTAAAAAGACAACACCTGTTGGGAATTCCCTAGTAAAATACTAAAATCTACTACTACTACTACTACTACGCGAAAGGCACGACGGCGTACTACAGAGTGTGCCGCAACTCCGAGTTCCATGCAAAATCCAACCATCCGGCCACATGTGAGATACATGTACAATTACACCGTGGGATTTGACCAGTGCATGAACATGACTGCATATACTATAGCAGAGTTTAGTGTTGGTTAGTGGCTATCGATTCAAAGCAGAAATAAACGGACCATGATGGTCGTGCTCATGGTGACTTGGGTGAGTGGGTGACTTGGGTGAGTGGAGATATTATTTTATTTATTTATTTATTTATTTCTGCACCTCGTGGCATGTCAAGACAGCGAAAGTGTAGATTTGTTTTGCACAATACAACAATGACACACACGAAATGCACGACGGAGTACTACAGACTGTGTCGCAACTCCGAGTTCCATGCACAATCCAACCATCCGGCCACATGTGCCATACATGTACATGTACATGTAAACAGTGGGACTTGACCCATGTGAGGGTAGCCCTTCGCAGGGAAGGTGCGGATTTTGAGCTTTTACAGAAGTGGAAGGGGTGAATGTGTGACTGTACAAGTAGTAGCGAGGGCGGGAAGATAATCCCTCCAGCAGACCTCAACGAAAAAACACGTAATTTTCACAACCTACCGGTATACCCATCCTCACCGCGCACAAGGGGTACATGCATGTGGATAATAGGATTTCTCGGCACTTGTGCCAGTTGTTGTGAGATTTATACCCTCAACCCCCAAAGCTAGGCGCTGCATGTGCCGCTAGGGTTTACCTGGTGTTAGCGGCTGTCGTGAGTTCCCTTCTGGTCCGGACACCATAGTTTACTTTACTCTACCCATCCCCCGCCCGGCTCGAGCCGGCGGCCAATATAGCCTGCAACCCTACCTCTGTCACGTGTAGTGCGCGTGCTACGCATCCACTTGTCAAAATCCGCGTCAAGTGCATTGGCTAAGATATCAAAATGTTTCAAATGGCTGCAAGAACTGCGCACCCGTCAAGGATAATCGTATCACGCCGCAGCCATGAATCAAGCGGAATGCGAGTACTTTCGGCCGTTTCGTGCAATGATCTTGACATACGCCGGTCATATTGATTTATTGCACTCAACTAGCATTCTGATGCATTCTGCAAGCACATACTGGCTCACGCGTATGAAAATCAGAAATCATGACGCGGACCGTAGACTCGATCACTCGTTGGAGGCGCGACTTGAACCTTTTAGTGAAGGGCCATTGATTTGCAAAAGATGTTGTCCAGCAGGAGCACGTCTTTCTACTCCTTGGTTGATCTGGTCGTCCTTGTTGGGCTTTGGCGAAAGCAGGTTTCACATCTCCTGCAATCCGTGTGTGACCGCACTCTCTGAGAGTACCCACGTGCCATTGTCGTACGAGCAACATTCAGAGGTAAGCTCAAGGAGAATGATGAGCTTTGAAAATCACAAAAACAACAAAGAAATCAAGGCTTGTTTGCTGCTACTGTACTTCAAGTTTCATGCTCTCGCAATCATCAGGCAACTCTTATGATTGTCCTTGTTGTTTTGTATTACGCTCTGCCTGCGGGATGTTGAGCACTGTCAGCACACCATGGCACACTGGGTACATCTTCCGGGGAGCTTTGAAAATCCAAAGGAGCGAAAACGGGTTTTGCAGAATTTGCGTTGGAAACATGCTTTCAGACCTGCAGGTTGTCCCCGGGGTGAGCTCAGCTGCCATGGCAGTGGTGACGAGTGGTTGAAAATACTGCATTTCCTCGACTATCAGCACAGATCTCTATTACTAGCGCAGTCTCTAATACTAGCACACTGTGAGCGCCTTTCGAAACATTGTAAGCACATTCTCCATTATTAGCACGGTCTACGCGGAATTCAGTATGGCTCCTTCTACTTGCTCTGTATGGAGTTGCTGGTTGACAAAATTTAATATAAGCGCAGCCTCCAGTACAAGCGCTGGTTCGAGGTGTGTATCCGTGATCTACAGACCTACCGATTCCATTGGGTAGCCGATAAGGAGTGTAGTGAATATTTTGGGACCCTTCTGAGCACATGCAGCACAAAAACTGTTGTGTTCGGCCAGAAAGCCGCGCAGGAATCCATTGCGGGAAAAGACCAGGACTGATTTACCTATATCGAGCAAGCGCATAATTATAATGGTATCGACAAGAGAGAGAGAGAGAGAGAGAGAGAGAGAGAGAGAGAGAGAGAGAGAGAGAGAGAGAGAGAGAGAGAGAAACGGCTTGTTGGGAGGCAACACTACGACAAACACTGTACACTATAATGTTGAGTAAGCACAATGGAAACTTGGGCTGAATAAGCGCTTGGAATAATAGTAATAGTTGCCCTTCATTGACCCACGCCTGATTAGGTGTGCAGTACAGTTGGAAGGGCAGGAAACGAAAAAATATTGCTTTTTTGAAAGCATGAAAATGTTGGATTTTTTACTTTATACAGTCATGCAGTTGGTGTAACTTGTGTGTTGACAGATTTGACGGCTTGTGACAATGAGTATGAGCGAAGGAAGAACGACTTTACGAACACGTTGCCCAGAATTGCTTCTGTTGGCATTGCTAGTGGCTGTAGTTTGTGATGCACTGAGCTCGGACCAGTTTGTCGTCATCCATGACGTAAACTGCAGGTACAGATACCGCTACGACACCAAGAATACGTGTGCTGGCCCTCGCTGCTGGATGGATCCAAGGCTTTTCCAAACACCCGGTAAAGTTTTGGACGTGGCATGGCTTTCGCCCAAGTAACTGTTTATATTTATTACGCTGTTTACTTGTCTACAAGTGATTCACACTGACCTAGCCCAGCATGGCGTAGTTGTCTGCACTTCTGTTCTTCTTGGTTTCTTAGTGCATGAATACATTCTTTCGCCATTGCCTAGAAAACGATGCAAAAGGTTCAATGTCAAATGAGATAGTAGAATTTGGCGCTAATGATGTATAATCTACATTACATCTTGCTGCAGACATTTTAGTCAAGCCTCAAAGTCAAAAGCTCTGCGTTGTTCGCGTACCGGTTGGAGCGTATGACTTGGAGTTCTTTTTCTCACTGGCTGATGTCAAGTTTCCTAGCTCAAACTGCTCTACGGACGTACTCAGCAATCGTATCGGCATGTACAAGGCAAGTACAGTGTGTCCCTACACGTGTACAGTTATATTCAAGAAAATCCGAGCCAACGTATTATTTTTGTTCCCTGGACTTGCACGCCAGTGACGCCACCAGAATTCTTTGATTCGGGCGAATCTTGCTGGACCTATACGTGCAGAAGGGCAGTGACGTAATCGGAACTGCTCTGGGTGTGTGGGGGGGGGGGGGGGGGGCAGCTTTGCATTTTCGGAATGGGATTTCGTCTGTCCAACGAAGCGCTCTGCATCTGTTTTTTTTACCTGTTTCTTCTTTCGTTCAGATGTTGGGAAACGGTACGCGTCTGAACATCTCGCAGCATCAAGACGAGTTTCAATACCGCAAACCACAACTGGGCAACGCTTCGGAGCCTTGGTGCAAGTCGCCGAGGCTGCCAGCAATCGCGGACCCCTACCTTGACAAGTGTATGGTTAACATGTTCTTCTCCAGGATGAAGGACATCTTCAAAGGTAACTGGCAGTTCGTCGTGCAGCCAGCTGACGGAGCTGCCCCGGGCGCTGAGCCGGCCGTGCACCAGTTTCAGATAGAGAGTGTCCAGTGGACGTGTGGTGTGTGCTTTGGTGAAAATAGCCAGTGCAGAACGCTCACGTACGCTGACGTCTACCCACCGCAGCAGTTGGACGACTTCAAGCCCATGTTCACGATACCAAGGGTGCCCATCAAGATTGGCCAGAGCAAGTGCATCAGGTTTGAAAGCACCACCGGTAAGGACAAATCGGTGTACACCATAATTTCTCCTACTGCAATAGCAAAGAATTTGTAATTCTGTCACTGAAACCAAATAATCAAATGAAGAGAGGGTGTCAGATACAATCCAGTGTAGAATAATGTTGGTAAGCCTGCTACAGTGGCGCTCTATAAAATCCGATCGAGTGACTGTATCACACCTGGCGCTGTGTAGTTGTAGACCTGCGAACACTGGCTTTCGAGCTATTGCTGCTGCAAGCCGGAAACTTGTCTCAAGCCATCAGATTCTATTGAGCGATGCTGTATGCTGTAGCAGCTGCGACGACCCATCACTAAGACCCGCACACCCGGATGGGATTTCATCATTTTCACAAAAAAATTATCATTTCACGCCAACTGATGAAATGTGAGACGAGCTGTGTTTACAAGGCTGCCAAGACGACAATGCTTGGAAGTACATGAATCAACACACATGTACTTTGGGACCCTGGAACAGTGTTCAGAAGCTAATACAATAAGCAATTCAGAGGTTCATACGGCCTTGACATCTCCCGTTCCTATGGTATAGTGTTAGATCAATACTGTATACTGAAAGTATACAGAGGTTATGCGACTGATGGCTCGGTGGTAGGTAAGCGGAACAGCTTATGAGTGAGATGTATGCAGCTCAAGTCGCTAGGGATTCGCTAGTGTATCACCGTTGCGTGGTTTTGGCAGGACATCTCAACTGATGATGATGTCAGGGCATAACCTCTTTGTGGATTAGGGAGTGTGTGTGTGTGGGGGGGGGGGGGGGGGGGGGGAGATCACAGTGTATCCATGTGCATCAGTACCGGTATTTTTTTTGAACGGTATCAGAGGTGTTCTGGGGATTTGTGGGCACGGAAAAACCGTGTGGTATGGATTTCATACGAAGCATGTTTCGTATGAAGGTATTTTGGCACCGGGTGCAGAAAGGTTTTTCGGGTACATATTTTGGTAAGACAAACAGCAATTTTCCGCTAATAGGCCATTCACACGACGTGGAAACATTTGCACGCGTATGACCAAGATAACACTGGAAAACCGTGATCCAGTTCACACGTCGCTGGGAAAACTTTGCACACGTCAATGTATCCATAGTGGCTTCCTCAAAATGCCGGGAACTTTTAAATTTTGAATTTTCCTTTGTTCAAGCACTGCATTTGCAGTACGCACTTTCAACAACTGACACACACGCGCGCGCACGCGCGAAAGGGCCTACGCCAAGATAAAACAATAAGTTGTACGCGTGTGTCCAAGTTTATCGTATCCGAGTAAATATCCTTGGAAACGGTACGATGAAAGTGAGTTTGCACGTCGTGTCAATGGCCTATAAAAGTTGTTTTTCGGTACAAATGTTCAAAATAGAAAGTCATAATGCACTAAATGTGATGCGTTTCCAATCATAATCCACATACATGTATATGTATTTTCCGTACTCCGGAAAATTTCAATACTCCAAAAGGATGTACATTGTATTTAAACATCCATAGAGCTTCTACGGATTATGGTAAGGAAAAGTGTGTCCCGGGATATCTCTAATGTCCGGACCAGTTCACAATAAACTGTAAATGTTAATTAACAAATTTCTTTTATTGCTCATTAACAATGTCCAGATCTGCATGGCGGCTGGTTGCTGGCCAACAACGCAACGTCTGAGCATGCGCAACCAGTCCAGTATGTGGAGCAAGCAGATGCCGGCGTTTCGGGTCCGACGACCCTAACCGTTTACCCCATACCGGGGGTGTCGACCTATGGTTCGTACCAACAGTGTTTGCACATCGATCACATGACCACGTCCCTGGCAGGATGGTACTTCTACCAGTTCAGCGACGCACACACGGCCGCCAGTTCGAGAAACGGCACCATCGCCATATTCGTCGAAGTGGAACAGGACGGACTGAGCACCGCTGAGTTACGGGCACCATACCGCATTGAACTGGGGATTCTGGATGCTGGACTGGTTATTTGGGGCTGTGTGCTTACTGTGTATCTTTGCCACAAGGATTGTACTTGGTGGAAGAAGTGCACGCCAAAGCAAGTAAGGACTGTTGACGAAGTTGGTTAGTTCTCAGGCGCGTGCCCCGTATGGGCTCCTGGATGCCTGGAACCCCCCCCCCCCTCTTTTTCGCTCAAAATGCAGGATTTTGCTTCATTTTTTGAAACTTTTCACGGGAATGCCCCCGCAACCCCCCCCCCCCCGGAAGGGCACCGGCGCACGTCTCTGGTTCTAAAGTAATCAATTTGGATCTTGATCAGCACAATACTGATCAGATGAAAAAGTACCAGCACCGGTAAAATTGGAGTCAAAGCCCGGTGTTGTTATAACTCTGCTTGGTGTTAACATAGGACTTTCAAGCCCTATTCTTGGGCTGTCTATACAATCAAACGTATTGTATACTTCGAAATGCTTCGAAATAGCGGTAGTAACGTCGGCAATACTAATTGATGAAGTTGGTTGCTCCGAAAACTTGGGAGCGCTTTTGCTGGCAAATTGAGTTTACTGGACTGACTCACGACTGCCATCCAGAACACATGAGAAGCCATCAAACCTTTGGCTCGGCTTCGCTGCAAGATGGCACTCTCTGCTCAGTACACATTGTTTAGGAGAATTCTACCCTCATCAATGGGCCTTGATTATGTGTAGACTGAGAAAAATTGTTTTTGAGGGAAACATCTTATAGCACTCTCCTTGCCAAAACAACACCAGGCAGCCAAATTATCAAAAAAGGCGCTATGTTTCCCGCGATAAGAAACATCCTGAACGCTAGGTGGTAGCGTTAGTTAGTGTCTGTGTCTCTTCTGCTTGTTCTACGCAGACCTGAGCGAATCCCACTGCCACTTTGGGCCTCCTCTATTGGTCTGCAGTGTACACAGCGGTGAACCAACACCATCCCTGGATCAACCTTATAAGTAGCGTCACGTGACCGTGACCTGTCACCTAGCCACTGGAGCAATGGGACCGGTCATGCAGCACGTCCTACAGCTGCAGCAGATGCAAGTGTAGTCCACCTACCAAGTAGAGAGGACCAATCGAACGTAGGAGCCGCTAACTCCTCCATCAGTGACCAGACAGATCTCCGAACCACACACGCTTTACCCGGCGGTGAACATTTCACAGCAACTTTTTTATTTTCTACTTTATGCTGCTGTTCTGGTACATGTACTAGATTATTGTACATTCCCCCCCCCCCCCTCCCCTCCCCCTCAATCCGCCCCAACCCCTTCCTTCCTGGTGCGCGCGTCCAGTGCTGACTCCGAGACCTCAGGTCGGACTAGCTGGACTCGACTCAAATGCACCTTGCTTTTGCATGTCCCACCCTTTTGTCTGTTTGTCCTAGCCTTCTGTCCTATTTTACTATATCGGCCCATTTTGCTGGATGACGCTAGGAATTAACGCTCAGCTTATCTCTCACGTTAACATCATAGGGAGGGCCAAAATGCTTTGCATGCATCAGGTTTGGCTTCGTTCGTTCTTGTCCGTATGTGCATGATGATGCTTGTATGTTCGTCTCTTACTGCAGTCCTATTTCTTGTATTGTATTGTATGGTAATGATGTATTTGAATTCTGAATCTCTTCTTCTTCTTCTTTAATACGTTCTTATCAAATCATTGTTTATCGACTTAAGTTGACTGATTTTCATCCTGGCGGTGTGCCATGACCGAATAATTATTGAATTATTTCGTTTGTGACGCAGCAAAGAGACCGTGTAACTTGCGCATTTTCGAGGTACCCTGTATATGTCAAGAGAAAAGGACCTATAAGTTACGATTTATAGCTCATAACTTACAGGTCCTTTTCTTTTTTTCTTTTTACTATTGGCTCAACATCCGAGTTTTACCCCAGTATATATATAGTGTCATGCATTCTCAAAAGCAAATTGATGCTCATCATGAGAGACTCCTATTATGGCGAGAAACCAAGCGGCAGTTTAGAGGGGAAGAGATGAAGCAGAGTTGGAAAAGGACAGGAGTAGCTAAATGTCAATGCGTACTAGCAACAATGTAGAGAAGAGGTTAGTGCGACTTCGGCCTCACTTAGTAGTAACAGCAGAAAGAAATGAACTAGAGAAGAAAATAAATGAACTAGAGAAGAAAATAAATGAACTAGAGAAGAAAATAAATGAACTAGAGAAGAAAATAAATGAACTAGAGGAGAAAATAAATGAACTAGAGAAGAAAATAAATGAACTAGAGAAGAAAATAAATGAACTAGAGAAGAAAATAAATGAACTAGAGAAGAAAATAAATGAACTAGAGAAGAAAATAAATGAACTAGAGAAGAAAATAAATGAACTAGAGAAGAAAATAAATGAACTAGAGAAGAAAATAAATGAACTAGAGAAGAAAATAAATGAACTAGAGAAGAAAATAAATGAACTAGAGAAGAAAATAAATGAACTAGAGAAGAAAATAAATGAACTCCCTAGCTACTAGCATTACAGTTCCATCTAGATGAAACAAACAACGAAGACTCATTTCAAGCAACAAAATTCTCAAGCAGATAAGCTCGGAATTCCAGTCACGGAATAATGAAATTTTTATCACCACCAAGAAAAGGTAGATTTTCATCCGGTACAGCATTGAAATACGAATAATTGGTATAAAATATCACTTGGATTATCAGAAATAGAGCAATCTCTAACTAAAAGTATTCTTCGAAAAATTGCGATTTAGTGTGACACGAGCATCATATTAATGTTTCCAAGGCAATTTCAGGTCAGTGCAGTGAACTGGCCAAGGACCTTGACGTGGGAGGAGGGCCAAGATTAGGAGGCTCGAACGCTGCACTAAGAGTGATACGTTGCCGCGCGTGGACACCAGTACTTGGTGAGGATACCTGAACAGACTGTGGAGTGTTGACAGGTCTTGGGCCGAAAATACCAGGCGGTTCGCCGTTTCCGAGGGTGTTCGAATTTTCAACGGTGGTCGATGGGCTTCGCTGTTCAGAAAATGCTTCTAAGATTTCTGGATCAGACCCGCTCTGGTTGTTTGATATGTTGTTGGGTTCGCTGGGCTGCTCCACAGCACTTCTATCGTGCGCATTAGTTGGGTTTGTGTCTTCATCGGACCCACCGCGTACTGGCCTATTTGTCGGGGTAACAACAGGCGGTTTTGATGTTCCTTGATCGCCGCTGGCTTCGGACTCAGCTAGGATACGTTGGTGTTCCTCGGGTGTTCCTTCCTGTGAAGATCGATATGGGAAGACAGTATTAATTTAGCACAGGGCAGCTCAACATTGACACCAAACATACATGCAGTTGCACTCACATGCACGCATGCATGCGCACGCACACACACACACACACACACACACCTTTTTGACCTTTTGACGCCCATTGGCGGAGGCGTTGATAGCTATGCTATCACATAAGCCATGGCTAGTTGCGCTGGGATTGCACCATTCAACAGGTTGCAAGGTTGAAGATTTGACAGCCACTTTTCAGCCTGGTCTACTACTTTTCTTTTTCATTTTTCCCCCGCACACATATCACACCACATACTCCGGCATGCACTGTCTGTTCGTAACCACCCAGGAGAATGAAATAACAGTGAAGAGTTTGATCAAGAGAAGAAAAGACGTGTGTGACCATAATCGTCGGGAATCAAACTGCAACAACTCGATTGGACATCGCTGCGCATACCACTGCACCAATGGGACACACACACACCACACACACACACACACCACACACGCACGCACACACGCACACACACACACACACATACACACCACACACGCACGCACACACACACGCACACTCACACACACACACACACCACTACTACTACTACTACTGTAGCTTGGTTGCCACAAGGGCCACACCACTCCGAAAGGAGCCAGAGTCATTGTCAGGAGCAGAAACGGAGATGACGACTCAGGTCACTCTGTCGACGGAACTGACGGCTGCAGCGAGAACAGCGAACACCATACGACGCTCTATCAGACTTGGTTGCTCGATGGCCACGGTCGCACTTGTGACGCCTGAAACCAGGCACTGACTTGAACTGCCGATTGCATGTCACACACAAGAGAGAAGCTGGGACGTTGAGCGGAAAAGGTGATGCCGGCGCGGACGCTTCCGATGGTTCCAGGGGCAAACAATGATGTACACGCAAGCCACCACGAGAGTGAAACCACCTCCTGCATGTACCACACTGCACAGCACCACGCTGTTCCTGGATGGGGAGACTTCGTTCTGCGGTACACTTGTGTCTTGCTTTGTCACCTGGCCGACGAAACGAACGGTGGCAGATAAGACAGTCCACCCGTTGAGATTGGTCATGGGAAGGACCGCCGAGGCTCGGCCCAACGGCAGACACCCGCCAGGCAGATCGATCCTGAGCAATCCCATACCAAGCTAGATGTTCAATGCCGATGTGCCGAAGATCAGCCGAAATCACATCCCTCCAGCGACGACGGGGACCACACGCAGGCCGAGGCGACGGTAGGAAGCCAAACAACAGCTGCTTGGGCACACGAACATCCGACATGCGGGCCACATGGCCAAGCCATTCAAGCCTCCGCTTCCGAAGCCGGGAGGACAATAGCGATGGATCACCCCACATCTCTCGGAGCTGCTCATTGGTGATGCGTTCCTCCCACTGTTGTGTTCGCGAAACACACAAGATGCTACGGATGCATTGGTGGTGGAAACTATCGAGGCGCCGGAGGTCACCCTGCAAAGGGCACCAGCACTCCGAAGCATACAGTAGCACTGTCATCACACAGGCGTTATACAATCGGCGCTTCACATGGAGTGAAAGATCACGATTAGCAAACACATCCTGGAGCGATCCAAAGGCACGCGAGGCGAGTGACAAACGCCTCGAAACGTCTCCTGCAGAACGCGCATCCGGAGTGATGACAGAACCCAGATAAACGAAGGAGGAAACATTTTCCACCACCTGTCCATGAAGCGGAATGCCAGCAGTGTCAACTGAAGTAACACCAACACCAGCCACCATAAACTTGGTCTTGGGTATACTCACAGTGAGGCCAAATTCAGCAGAAACATCCTGGAACGCCGTCAAGGCCAACACAGCATGCTCCCGCGAACCAACTACAAAGTTTGCATCGTCCGCATACTCAACATCAACAACAGCGGTCTGCTGATAGGCACGGGTTCGTCGTGCTGGGTTGAATAACTGGCCATCCACCACACACACACACACACACACACACACACACACACACCACTCATGCACGCACACACGCACGCACGCACACACACCACCACACACGCAGCAGTGGCCATTGTACCTGACAGTCTGAAGGAGATCCCTAGGCCAACACCGTGTCACAAGACAAGCTTTCGACATGAATGCCGCACTATGGGGGTGGAAGATGTGGGTCTATTGCTTTCACAACATGCATGGTCATGCAGCACACTGCTTTTCACTGGCACATTATCGCATCAACTATGTTCTCACTAGTTACTAGCATTGTCAGATTACTAGTACACTGTACTGCCACTTGATCACCTTTGTTGGTAATTGTTACACAATATCAGTATCCAATGTAAAATAGAGGAAGAAAACATATGGAAACGAGTTATGAAGCAACTATCCACGACTTTTTAGGAATGGGTTTGCTCCCACACTGGAGCTCACGCTATTTTCCATGACTGTAACAAGATAATAAGCAGTCAGAATGTGCGATAACAGCGCAAAAAACTGACAGGCTGCTCAGACATTCAGCGACCTAAGACCTAGCTCTAACGCATCTCCAGTGTGCAAACTGCAAACCACCAACCTTCCAACTTGGAAGGTTCAAGGTTGGGTAAGACCAAACTGTAACAGTCGGCATTCTTTGTTGCCGTGGGACTTGGCTTGTGCACATTTCCGCTGCGCTCACCTTCCCGTCTTTGGTCCTACCCAACCTTGAACCTTTTAAGTTGGAAGGCTGTTGGCTTGCACACTGGAGATGTGTTAGAGCTAGGTCTTAGGTCGCTGAATGTCTCCATAGCCTGTCAGTTTTGTGCGCTGTTATCGCACATTCCGACTGCTTATTAGGGAGGTTTCGCTCTACGTAATTAAGTATCAAAATCCGTATGTCGTACGCGCCGGGGAGCGAGGGCAACTTTCATACGTAAATCTCTACGGATTTCCGTAGGAAAGCTCTTTCCTACGTTGGGTCCTCCATAGGACCTTTTGCGATATTTTCCGGATTTATCCATGGCAACGTTCAAGCCGCGCCAAACACAAGGTACGCACATCGTACACCACGTGTAAAATAAAATGGAAAACACGGTTTCGGTTCGCGTGGTGCATGCGGTGGGCGCGTGGGCGCATGCAGCCAACGTGTCTCCAAAGCAACAAGGCATGTTTAGCAGTCGTGGAGAAATCACGTAGAGCGAAACCCAACAGTGCAGATTTTTACGTATGAAAATTACGTGCAGTTCCTACGTCATTTTCATACGTAATTCCGTCGGGCGAAACCTCCCTATTATCTTGTTACAGTCGTGGACAGCTGCTTCATAACTCGTTCCCATGTGTTTCATCTTCTATGTTACATTGAATACTGGCTCATTGTCCGAGTTCGATATCAGTATCACTTATTTCTAAAACTACCGCATTTTCCCCATATATAAGCCGCACCCTTTACACTAAAAATCAAGGGTAAAAACTTACAATCGAGCGTGACTTACTACTGAAGTGATTATCTAACCACTGTCGACCAAACCTGAAAATGGGGTGCGACATATAATTGTGGAAACACGGTAACCTACTTCACCAATGGTCCTTACTCTGAAGTTCCGCCGACAGGTGCCGTTCTTGCAAGGCTTAAAGTCCCTGCGGCAGAGATAAAGGGATAGAGCGCAGAACCAAAGAACCAGTACAGCATCCAGAATCCCAAATTCAATGCGGTATGGTGCCCGTAACTCGCCGGTGCTCAGTCCGTCCTGTTCGACTTCGACGAATATGGCGATGGTGCCGTTTCTCGAACTGGCGGCTGTGTGTGCGTCACTGAACTGGTAGAAGTACCATCCTGCCAGGGACGTGGTCATGTGATCAATATGCAGACACTGTTGGTACAAACCATAGGTCGACACCCCCGGTATGGGGTAAACGGTTAGGGTCGTCGGACCCGAAGTCCCGCCGTCTGCTTGCTCCACATACTGGACTGGTTGCGCATGCTCAGACGTTGCGTTGTTGGCCAGCAACCAGCCGCCATGTAGATCTGGACATTTGAATAAGCAATCAAACAAATTTGTTAACATTAGCAGTGTATTGGAGGCTGGTGCGGCCATCAGAGAGGTTTCGGAGAACATTTTCTGTATAAAAATCCGTAGAGGCGCTACAGATGTTTTCTACGTCATTTTCAAGCAGTGAAATGTTCTGCAGTACGGGAAATATGGGTTTGCTGTCATTGCCTTCCAACATATCGTATTCATGTGATATGCTTATTGTCTTGAAAAAATTTGTACCGAAATCAAAAACGTCCCGCAGAAAATCGATGGTAAAAAAAGATATTGATGCGATATTGATGGTTTGGGTTTGAAACTCTTTATTTTACACATCCATTTTTCTGATTTATTCTCCAGCGTTACAGTGTACATGTATGATTTATTGCATTTTAAACCATTGTGTTAATTTGCCCGTAAAAGAGGCCTGAAAAAAAAAGATATTGATGCACATGGATATCCTGCCATTCCCAAATCAAGTGGTCTCTTCGCTGCAAAGTACTCATGTCTCAATCAAATTTTCGATCAGTGGCCATCGTCACCAAATTACTTTTCCAAATAATTAATCGTCGCCAAATTAATTTTCCGAATAATTAATCGTCACCAAATTAATTTTCCAAATTAATAATTTATCATCACCAAATTAATTTTCCGAATAATTAATCGTCACAAAATTTATTTTCCAAAATAATTCAAAAACTGCGCTCAGGCCTTCAGTCACTTTTGCATCAACAGTCGCACAAAAAAATATTGGTGGCGCAAGGAGAAGCTTGTCGTTTGGAGTGACAAGTGCTCACCGCTGCTTTTCCTTGTCAGAGTCAACACTACACTTTGTTCTGCGGCCTTGGGAGTAGTGTTGGAGTAGAAATTGCTGAGGAGACGTTGCGGAGGGGCGAGCTTTCCTGCGCAGGTATGACTTTGGCCGTATTTCAGCATGGTCGAGTGGAAAAATTCAAAAAAGTTTATTTCAAGAAAACCCCAAAAGGAAGATGGGGGACATGTCCTCAGCGCTAGAAGAGGTGTTCTACTATCTGCCAGTGTGGAGTTCTGGCCAATTGAGGACGTAGCTGGCTGTTTTGCCAGCGCTTGTAAATTGGCTATTTTCAAGACGATCATTTGTGGCGTCAGGGGGTGATGGACCTCGTCTTCTGAGATGCTGGCGTGGCTAAGCGGTACTGCTCCAGGAACTCTTCTAAGGTGAGGCAATGTTGGCTTGATGGAGTTTTGTTCATAGCTTGTTCGTATACGCTGTGGCGTGACTCGTTTCTAGACCCATAAATAATGTGATATTTCGGCCATTTTTGAGGGGTATGCAAATTTCAAGGTTCCCTTCAGAAACTTTTTCAAGGGCTTTGCACAATCGATCCAAACCCCAAAGGGAACCTACCTGCAAATTTTGAGCGAAATCGGAGAGATCCACTTGCACACATACTTTGGTATTCTCAGACATGCTCTCTTAATCGTCACCAAATTAATTTTCCAAATAATTAATCGTCACCAAATTAATTTTCCAAATAATTAATCATCACCAAATTAATTTTCCAAATTAATTTTGTGTCTTTCCCTCAAACAAGTGAAGATATTATGGCTTGGGGCTCCCGCGTGCTAGAGTGTACTTGAAGTGTGTGGGTACAGTGAGGGCTGCGTCCCACTCGTCTGTGTGGATTCACAGGAAGTTTGAGTTACGAAGTTTGAAGAAAATGTTGAATAGTCTCTGCTGGGATGACGACTACACCATAGCTCAGTGGTTAGAGCATCGCTAGCTACAAGCGAGGGTCCCTGGTTCGAGTCCTGGTGGTGACAGTCAATTTTTTCCAGACTTTTCCCTTTCGTGTCTTTCCCTCAAACTAGTGAAGAACAAGTTAATTTTCCAAATAATTAATCATCACCAAATTAATTTTCGATCAGGTTGCTCGGTTGCTCTATATGGAGGCCGAGTTTTCCGCATCCGTAGGAACGCCACCACCCTTCAAGGATCAAGGCGCAGATGCAGCTCCTAAAGCGGTGGGAGGCGAGTAGATCAGCTCACCAGCATGTGGTCAAAGACCGAAAATCCCATTCACTGCATCCATGTTTTCCTCGTGCCAGGCCACGAGTTCCCAATTAACTGTGGGTCGCACCACGGCTGGAAAAAAATCCTTCCGTTTCCAAGCAGGACTTGAACCTGGTACCCTCTGTTTCTCAATCATGGTCTTAGACCATCCCACTATGCCTGCCTGTGCCCATTCAGTGAAAAGCTATAGGTTCTTCATTTCCCAGCAGGAGAAATATGGTGCACTCAGATTTGTCCTTACCTGCGGTGCTTTCAAACCTGATGCACTTGCTCTGGCCAATCTTGATGGGCACCCTTGGTATCGTGAACAAGGGCTTGAAGTCGTCCAACCGCTGCGGTGGGTAGACGTCAGTGTATGTGAGCGTTCTGCACTGGCTATTTTCACCAAAGCACACACCGCACGTCCACTGGACACTCTCTATCTGAAACTGGTGCACGGCCGGCTCAGCGCCCGGGGCAGCTCCGTCAGCTGGCTGCACGATGAACTGCCAGTTACCTTCGTAGATGTCCTTCATGCTGGAGAAGAACATGTTAACCGTACAATTGTCAGAGTAGGGGTCGGCGATTGCTGGCAGACTGGGGGATAGACACCAGGGATCCGAACCGTTGCCCAGCGGTGGTTCGCGGTATTGGAATTTGTCTTGCTGCTCCGAGATGTTTAGACGCGTACCATTTCCCAACGTCTGAAGGAAAGAAGAAACAAGAAAGAATAGCTTCGCTGAACAGGTGAAATCCGGTTCAAAGGTGCCAATCTTGCGCTCCCCCCCCCCCCCCTCTCCACCCCTACACCACCCCCCAAAACAGGTCTGATTACGTCACTGCACTTCTGCACCTGTAGGTGCAGCAAGATGAGTCCAAATCAGAGAGTCCTAGTGGCATGCAAGTCCGGGGAACAAAAAAAAAAACTTTGGCTCGGAATTTCCTGTACGCAACTGCACATGTGTAGGGACATACTTGCCTTGTACATGCCGATACGATTGTTGACCACGCTCCAAGTGCAGTTTGAGCTCGGATACTTTACATCAGCCAGTGGGAAAAAGAACTCCACGTCATACGCTCCGACGGGCACGCGGACAACGCAAAGCCTCTGACGTTGAGGCGTTCCTGAAATGTCTGCAGCAAGATGTAATGCAAAACAACAGTGAACACCATCAGCGTCAAATATTCTTTTATTTGAGCATTTTGCACCGTTTTTAGGCAATGGGGAAAGGATCTGTTCATGTACTGACGAACAAAACAAGAACAGAAATGCAGACCACTACACCGTGCTGGGCTAGCCAAATGTGAATCACTTGTGTAGAAAAGCAAACAGTGTAATAACAATAACCAATTAAACTTTGGCGAAAGCCATGTCTTATCCAAAACTTTACCGGGTGTTTGGAAAAGCCTTGGATCCATCCAGCAGCGAGGGCCAGCACACGTATTCTTGGTGTCGTAGCGGTACCTGTACCTGCAGTTTACGTCATGGATGACGACAAACTGGTCCGAGTTCAGTGCATCACTAACTACAACCAGTAGCATTACCAACAGAAGCAATTCTGGGCAACGTGTTCGGAAAGTCCTTCTTCCTTCGCTCATACTCATTGCCATAAGCCGCCAAATCTGTAAACACACCAGTTACACCAAGTATAATGTAAAACGAAAAAAATCCGACATTTCATGCTTTCCAAAAACGTACTAAAATGTATACGTTATGGACTCTCCCAAGTTCCAACTGTACTCCATACCTAAGCAAGCCTGGGCCAATGAGGGGCGACGATAATAGCCCAAGCGCTGAGTTGATACAAGTTTCCTTTATTTTCACTTCAGTGTAAAGTGTTTGTCGTAGTGTTGTCTCTCTACAAACCGTCTCTCTCTCTCTCTCTCTCTCTCTCTCTCTCTCTATCTCTATCTCTCTCTCTCTCTCTCTCTCTCCTCTGTACCATAACAAATTGTGCTCATGCCCTATGCACAATGGGCGCGTTCGATTACACACATTTCGGTCAATTCTAGAATTGGTTATGGTGGATGCACCGTTCGATTACACAAATTCAGCCGGCAGAATCGACGGTATCCAGTTCCATCAATTCCTTCAATTCTGAAGAGAGGGCGCTAATTATTCCGCAAGAATTGACGCCTTCGATGTACACGCCATGCTAGGTCAACGTGAGGGCGAGGGTGTACGGGATACCACTTGATCCCCTTTTTACGATTTTTACGTGTAGTCATTCGTTTAAGCCTAGTTCACATTCGCTGGGGTAAGTCGTAAGGATCGACGGGAAGCGACGGGACTGTCAGACGGTGTCCAATGTGAATACCAGGAATGGGAACACAACCGTACAACCATACCGATCGGTAAAACGACGGGAAGATATACATCAGTTCAACTTTTCAAACCGTAGACGGGCTTAGGGCCGGCATCCGCTGCGGTCCGCGGCATTTGGCTGCATGCACCGGCGCAGCGCGGTTCCACTGACACTCGTCATCCGCGGTACTGCGGTCGTGCTCCACTTTTTTTGACGACGTTTTACCTGCCTCTACACGCGTGAGCTCGAAATCAAAAAAATCCTTGTGCTCTAGCCTGCGCAATAATTTAAAATTTGACTTATAAAATTCTCCCATATAAATTAACGCAAAGTATGGGAAACAAGTTGAGTCTTAGGGCCGGATTGTACTGCGGTTCCGCTGCTCCACTGCACATCACCCTAAGCATGAAACGTCAACATTGCCATAGTGACCGTGGCTCGAGCTGGTACCGCTATGGCGCGGCTCACCGCGAGCTTTGGCTACGATTCTTGACCAATAACTGCGAGTCGCGGTTGCAGCTCGACCTGTTTCCCGTACTTCGCATTGTTTTGTATGCGAGAATTTTAAAACTCTACTGTAAAAGCCATTATTCTAACGAGGCGCATATATAACGATTTCCCAAAATTGACCAGTTTACGTGTACCAAAGGTAACGATTCTCACTCATTCTCAACGCTCAATAGGACAGTATATGTATCGATTTCTGTATAACGATTTCTATTTTAACGACAGATTTCTCCTCGTTAACTCGTTAGAGTTAGCACTTCGTTATATATATGGATTTTACAGTAATTTTAAATCGTTGCACAGGCCAGGACACGAAGATTTTTTGATTTCTCGCGCACAGGTAGGTAAAATGTCTTAAAAAATGTGGAGCACGACCACGGTACCGAGAATGGCCAGTGTCAGTGGAGCAGCGCTGCTCAGTTGCATGCAGCCAAGTGAGGCGGAGCCGAGGAGCCGCAGTGGAACACGGCCCTTAGCCCTTGGTTACACTACCGCAAAAATGCTGTGTCAGCGTCAGAATCATTAGTTTTCCACGTCAACTGACGGAAATGTGGGAAATTTGAGCGTCTAACGCCGAGAAAATTGGCTGCGTTGCCACTGCATGCCCTTGCATGAATAACAGTGTATTGGGAAAAATAGCTCACCGTACCGTACTTTATTGGTCACACTACAGCAAGTTTCAAGCTCGACGCTCACACTGCATTTTCGCTTTCGCCGTAGCGGCCAATGTGTTGTGAACCAAATCCCTGTGAGAGTCCCGTACGGTATGCCATTTTTCAAATGACTGTTTTTCATGCAAGTTTGCGCAGGCCAGAACACGAGGATGTTTTTGATTTCGCCGCCGCGCGCGCGTGCATAGGCAGGTAAAACGTCATCAAAAAAGTGGGTGTCAGTGGAACCGCGAATAGTGAGTGTCAGTGGAACCGCGCTGCACTGCTTCATGCAGCCAAGAGCCGCGGAGCTCCATTGGAGCCCGGCCCTAACGTCGTTGAACATCGCAACTGCATCATGCCATGCTATGAATCGCACAAGATTTTACATCTCGCCCCATTCGTCCTGACTGGCCGTTACACCCTGTACCACCAGTGTTGCGTAGAATGTGAACCAGGCTTTACATGGCCGCAGAGCGTTCATTCTGTTCATTCCAAACCTGGGTCCAGAATGTGTGACTGCGTAATCGAAAGCGCCCAATCAGGTAAGTTAATCAGTCCTTGTCTTTGTTCAGTAATGAATTTCGAAGTGGCTTTCTGGCCGAACACTACAGTTTCTATACGCTGCATGTGCTCAGAAGGGCTCCAACATATTCGGTACACTCCTTATCAGCCACCCAAGGGAATCGTTATGATTGTCTGTACTAGTAAATCACGGATACACAACTCGAACCCGCACTTATGTTTTGTCAACCAACAACGCCATACAGAGCAAGTAGAAATACATGCTAGATACCGTGCACGCAATACTGAATTCCACGGAGACCGTGCTAATAATGGAGAATGTGCTTATAATGTTTCGAAAAGCGCACACAGTGTGCTAGCATTAGAGACTGTGCTAGGAATGGAGATCTGTGCTGAAAGTAGGGGTGCAAGTTGACACTGAAATCCCGAGTTCGAGTACTCTGATTTTCTCCGATGGAATATTCGAGTTTGAAACTCGGATGTTGAGCCAATATCGAGTATTCGAGTATTCTTCATCTCCTAAACATTGCACACCAAGGGCCTCAAGATCACATTATACAACCTTGGTTGAACCGATTGATGATCACTTTTCTAAGGCATACAGATACTGGTTGGTGGGTCATTTGGGCTCTCTGTATTCATGAACAAAGGCTCACCACACAGTCTGCACATCAATATCTACTGACTGCTGCTCAGAAACTGTAGATTTCTGTGGTAAATGCATGAATTATGTATGAACGAGTACTCTGATTTATTCCGAGTACGATTATTCTTTAAAAAAAATGAGCGAGTACCGTACTCCAATATTCGGTATAATTGTTTCACCCCCAGCTGATACTCAGACACTGATAGCAAAGAAAACGCAGTATTTTCAACCACTCATCAACACTGTCATTGCAGCTGAGCTCGCTACGTGGACAACCTGCAGCTATGAAAGCATGTTTCCAATGCAAATTCTGCAGAACCCCGTTTTCGCTCCTTTGGATTTTCAAAGCTCATCCTTCTCCTATGCTTACCTATGAATGTTGCTCGTACGACAAAGGCCGGTGGCTACTCTCAGAGAGCAGGAGTCCGCACTAGATGTGGAACCTGCTTTCGCCAAAGCTCAGCAAGGACGACCTGATCAAGCAAGGAATGGAAAGACGTGCTCCTACTGGACAACATCTCTTGCAAATCAATGGCCCTTCACTGAAAGGTTCAAATCGCGTCTCCAACGAGTGATCGAGTCTCCGTTCTGCAGCATGACTTCTGATTTCACCCGAGTGAGCCAGTATGTGCTTGGAGAATGCAGCAGAATGCTGGTGGCGTGCAAGAAATCAAAATGACGGGCATATGTCAAGATCATTGCACGAAACGGCCGAAAGTACTCGCATTCCACTAGATTCATCGCTGCGGCGTGATACGATTATCCTTGACGGGTGCTGCAGTTCTTGCTAACCCTTTGAAACCTTTTGACAGAATTTATTCTTAGCCGATGCACTTGACGCGGATTTTGGCAAGTGGATGCAAGCACACCGACTACACGTGACAGAGCTAGAGGTAGGGTTGCAGGCTGCATGCTCAGCCGGGCGGGAATGTGTAGGTTGTGTAAATAATAATTACCGTTATCACTCCCTTAGTATTGACTCGCATAGATTTTTGCCATACCTAAGCAGTCAAATATTCCTGCATATTTCACTCCTTAGGGCTATATTGACTGCTTATATTTGACTGGGGTTGCGCAGTTGAACGGTGCCTAGTGCAGCATTGTCACTGCATGAGTAGGTGGTGGTGCAACGGTTGTGCAATCATAAAACCGGGATTCATGAGGTTATCGTTCTGGAATTTGAAATACGGACTGTTTGTCGTGATAAATCTAATATTGACTTCGTACTTGGTCAGTATAGGAAATAAAAACCTCGTAAAAGACCTCGGCTTCGCCTCGGTCTTTTACTCGGCTTTTATTTCCTATATTGACCTCGTACTCAGTCAATATTAGATACGTATGTGTTTTATTATTGAGGTCTGCGGGACAGATTATCATCACGTCCTGGCTACTGTTCACAAATTCACCCCTTCGACTTCTACATTCTCTCACAATCTCCATGTTAGCCCTTAGCGGATTATGCCGGCATAATATTTGGCATAATCTTGGGATTTCGTCAAAAAATTATGCTCCGGCATTATACGGATTCCAACGTGTAAGGTCGGCTTAATCTTTCGGTTTAGACAAAAATTATGCTTAGGGGCATAATACAGCTTTGTCAGAAAGCCTGCAGATGTTTTTTTCTTCTAAATACCCCAGTTACGACTCCTTGTCATAATCCCTGGCGGATTGTGCCGGCATAATATTATTTTGGCATATTCTTGGGATTTCGTCAAAATATTATGCTCCGGCATAATAATATTATACAGATTCCAACGTGTAAGGTCGGCGTAATCTTTCGGTTTAGACAAAAATTATGCTTCGGTAGGGACCGGCGGATTCTGCTCGAAAAGGTGGCAGATTCTGCTCGACAAGCAGTGAAATTGGCAGAACCATACAAACCTTATGGCGGGCAATTCCTCGAATTCTGCTCCATTTCTTTATCCACATACCAAACATGCATGAAACTTACCAGAAAAAGTACCGAATTCTGCCAATTTTTCTGCCGGCAGAATCCGCTGGACCCTATGCTTAGGGCATGGCCGTGTGTGTATGCGTGGTTTCTCAATCCTCTATGTGCAGCGTGAATACATAGTGGAACGGAGCATAATTCAGCATAATTATTTGTTGGCATAATTGTGGCATAATCAAAAGCATCATTATTTTGACGATTGGCCGAGCATAGTCCGCCAATGCCTACTCCATGTACACTTTGTGCGAATTATTATTTTTATTGGCATTCCCCTGGCCGCGCCAGCCAAGCATGTGTCGTAGCCACTTGCTCAGCCCACACACACGCTTATGCTGGGCATACAGTAGGTAGTACAAAACAAACACAAAGGGACAGCTCAAGCCAGATTATCGGCCAGGAGAAGAAAAAAGAGAGAAAAAAAAAACAGAAAGGAAAGGGGTTGCTATAGCTCCCCTAAACAAGTGACCATCCACACGATCATCATAACAATATTTTAAATTAATTTTCTGTGCTGAATTGATACCCCTTAAGGGGGCACATCACCCAAAAATTCGCTGAAAAATCGAATTTGTAAATTCATATTGAGTGCTACGTCAGTTGAAAGAGCATGAATAGCTGCAAATTCTCTGAAAACTGTGTCCCTATCTGACCAGCCGTTCAAGAGTTATGGCCGAAAATGTGCCCTTGCAAGGAAAGATTTTTATGTTGCATGCTGTCATTTGTTGGCAGCACTGTATTAGAATGTGAGCAGACCGTGCGCAACTTGTCGTATTATGGAAACACGCGAAAGTGTGCAGAATTTTGCCCCAAGTCCAAAAAAGTCCAAAAAATCACGTTAAAAAACCACGTATTGGGCTGCACGGCGGCGGGCGAAGCCCGCCGCCGTGCAGCAGGACTTTTGCCAGCACCCTCGTGACGTTGCAGATATGTGGCTTGATTATTGTAGTTGACGTTGATTTAGTGACTTTGGCAAGTTTGAGTCGTGTCAAGAAGTCAGGTAGGATTCAGTACTAGGCAGTAGTGAAACGTGAGTGGCAGTCTTTGCCGGTTTCTGAGGGCATCCTGGATTTGGTTTGCAGCGCTGTGGAAATGGCTTGCTGTGGAGGTCCCAGCACTGGATGTTGTATCAAAGGTACGACCTCGTAGCACGTGCCAAACCTAAAAAAATTCAAAAATTGCCTTGGGTCTGTGGGAGTCCGTGAAAGAACGCCCACTCGTTCCGTTGTGACAGATTCCAGGGCCACGTTGAGGGGCCCTACCCCACCACCCATGGCTGCTTCTGGACTTGTTTTAGGTTTGGGTCCCGCGCACGGACAGAATGGGCACGAAAATGTGAAAAAAATGTAAATGCATTTGTTTGGCTCCTGGGTGGCTCGCACACCGTAGCACTATGCCGGAAATTTGAGTTTTTCCGGCCTGGAAAGCCTGTCAGTGAGACGCAAGAACTTGTAAATCATGTCCTGAGGGCCAGCATAGTGGCAGGAGTGTGTGGTCAAAATTTCACTCAAATCCACTGAGAAACACCAAAGTTACGGTCAATTGAATGCCATATGAAATTTTTGGGTGATGTGCCCCCTTAACTCTTGTCTGGTGGCGCTAGTTAAGCTTAGCTACCACACAAGACCTCTGATTAAGCCACCCACAATCAAGTATCACCTAGAGACAGGGGAAAATGTATTTGGATCCCAGGACAAGACACGCTAATGCGGGCGACCCCTTTTCCGCACCTTGCCTTAGCGCAATCACTGAGGTGTGGTGAGCCCATGATAATTATGGGGATCATTTTCCAAGTGCATCCAGAGTATGGAGATGGCAGGGGTGTTGGGCGTAGGCTGGTTCGACAGGCAATTGAGCCATCTTTCCAAGATTGCTTTTTCTTTCTCCCCTCGTTCGGGGAGACATACATGTACACGCAGGTGACCAGTTTTGGCAGTGACAAGGTACAAGTGTAGGTACAAGGCATAGTGTACTACACTAAAACCTGTCAAGGCGACCACTCGGATAAGGCGACCACCTGTCCTAGAAGACCACTGAAATCAGCACCAAGGAATGCTATTTCCAGTCAAATGACCCTGGATAAGGAGACCGCCTGGTAACAGAGACCAGGTTTTGAAGGTCCCTTGAGCGGTCGCCTTAGACAGGTTTCACTGTACATGTACGTGATGGTAGGGATCTCTCTAGGATACCCTGAGCAGTAATTACTGATCGACTCGGATGGAGAGCCATTGATTAATTATGGTAAAGAAAGGGACCCAGGAACTACAAGTTACGCTATAATGTCCACTAACACCACCAGTTACTTGACAATCAGCTCATGCGATAACATTGCACGACGCTGACCGACAGCACTGACGTTCTACAGCTACCGTAACTGGCTATCAGCTCTAGCACGTCGTGGATGCGCACTCCAACAGCCTTCCAACTTGAAAGGTTCTAGAGCCTCAGTAGTCGCATCCAGTATGTGAGGTCAGTCATCATGCCTGACCTCCTATATGGGTCTAACGCCTTCTCTTCCTCCCTCAAGGTTTCGCAGCTTGATCGCCTTCCTGCAGAACCGAGCGGCGAGAGCGGTATACAGTTTGCCACCTCACACCTCGGCCCAGCCTCTGCTCGAACGGATGTCCCTGTACAGAGTTCGCGAGTGCTACGCCCAGAAGCGGCTCGTCCTGGTGTGGCGCTGTGTCAATGGGAAAGCCAGCAGTGTCCTCCAGGACCTATTCTCACCATCAGCTGGCAGCACCACCCGGCACCAGGTTTCCAGGAGCCTCACTGTCCCCTCGGCACAGTCAGAAGCCGGCAGATCTCGCCTGGCCTTTCAGGCAGCCTTGGCCTGGAACGCTCTCCAAAGGAGTATAAGGGAGATCAAGGCTGCCCAGAAATTTAAGCTTGCCTCCATCCCCTACACCTTGCAATGAATGCTCTGTCTGACTTTTCTCGTCCACACACCACGTCATTTACTCTTCTCTGCGTGCTTGTGCGCCTATGAACTCTTTGTGTTCCCTCTGCTGACGCTTCAAAATCGCTCTAGTGACACTGCAAAATCGCTCTGTTGACGCTGCAAAAAATGCTTATCATCTCCCTCCCTCCCTCCTTCCCTCTCTCTCTCTCTCTCTCTCTCTCTCTCTCTCTCTCTCTCTCTCTCTCTCTCTCTCTCTCTCTCTCTCTCTCTCTCTCTCTCTCTCTCTCTCTCCCCCCCCGTAGCTCTCTCCCTTTTGAAATTCGCTTCCATAGAATTGGGCACCATTGCCCGTTTGGCCTTGCGAAGTAAAATAGAAATCAACAACAACAACAAGCTATAGTGATAACATAGGAGGGGAAGGTGAGCGCAACCAAGACAAACACGAGCTGAAAGTCTCAGCTATGAAGGATGTTGGCGGATGAATATGTGGATGACGATACTGGCAAGACCATTCGGCAACACGATCAAACCACGATTCAAGAACGTATAACAATATACCACAAACTTTGCGTGGCTCTAAAGATTCAAGGATCAATTGGATGGGAAGCTAAGCGAACATGAGCCATGAAAAACGGAACGCCTCAGTTCTTCGACTATGACGATTTACATGGACAATAGGCAGCTGTAACAAGCAGCTCTCTTTATTGCACTGAGTGAAATCCAGCCACAAGTGCACAGCGGTAACACATACATGTACATGTAGTTGCATTTGACCTTTGAAGAGGTGCGATGGTTGCTGAACCGACACATGCTCAAGTACACAGTATTGTAATCGGAACTGGTCCCCGGCGTCAGATTTGCATTTCGAGTGGTTCTTTACAAACCGTATCACAATTTTTCGGGTCAGCAATGAAAGGTATGATTTTGCACTTCAGGTCGCATTTTACCGATCAGAACTGTAACATCTTTTACTGGCCAAACATTTGCTAAATGACCGTACAAACTCATACTGCCCATAAAAATGCGGGACCAGTAAATCACTCAAAGTGCGTAGAGACTAATTCAAGTAAATTAATTGGGAACACAGGGAAGATATCAATTTTTAAAGTACAGGAGCAACAGCAACATCAGCGTAATCAATTATCGCCGAAATCATACCAACCTCTTCTTCACATTGTAATACCAAGGAACTGTTCTATCCTGTAGTGGAAGTGTGGATACTCGCCAGCTCATTATGTTCAAATTTCTTTCCCAGAAAGATGGCAATAAGCAGCGCTCGTCAATTAATAACTTCGCATCCACTACTTCAGAGAATGATTAGAACTCCTTCAAGATCATTGGCTCGGAAAAGGCCTCATCTCTTCTCTGGAATGGTTTGTTCCATTGTCAGTGCCCAGACGTTGAGTTCAACTTTCTTTTCTCATGCACGACCTGATACGTGTCCTTTTCTTTGATGCCACGGAATGGAAACTCTTTCATTATTCGCTCATCGTATGAGGACTCTAAGACTCCTTTAGGCAGGAAGGGCAGTCGTTTGGCCAGCAGGACGACATTCCATGCAATGCTAGGATGACAGACGGCGAAGGTTCGTGCCTCGTTAGCAATGTTCTCATTGCGTTCTTCGTGCATGGCGAACAGCTTGCCTTGAAACGACCCTCCACCCATGACGAATAGCCATTCACCGGAGACTATCAGCTCTGTGTCGACAACCGCTCGCAAGCCAGGATTGGCCATTACCTGTTTGTCGTGCTTAGACGAGTAACCATCCACTACGTCATCGAGCAAACGGATCACTTTGAAAAACTTTTTCAGTTTTTTCAGTAGAATAGCGCGCAAATCCTCGATACTGGACCCCAGTCCCTTCTTCACCGACCCCGATTTGTTGTCGAACGCCACGAGAACAGTGGAAGAGGAAGGCTTGACTTGTTGCAACATGACGGACAGGCGTTCGAAGCAGGGCAAGCAGAACTCGATGAATGCCGGGCCGCCGTGGTGCAGATGACCCGGATGATGGGGTAGAAAATGTCGGAACAAATGCTCAGTACGAACGTGTATGACCGTGTAGGTGTTCGCCAAGCCGGACGCACGAATCAGGCCCTGCGATATTTGCACCAGTTTTCTCGCAGGTGTGAATGATGTTGCTGCTAAGTAGGGGACGCTTGATGGTGCAATGGGACGGATTCCATAGCGCTCCCCGCCTACCCACGTTGGCATCAGGAGACACTCGTCGCTGGTTTCCAGACCTGCCAGATAAGATACCAGATCACTTATTGTCCACACACCCTCCAAGTGCTTTGGAACTGCAGCGCAAATAATGCGCCGGAATGGACCCAACCGCTTCAACGAATCCTTGAGGCATCCTTCCAGCCACTCACAATTTGTATCGATTGCGTCCTCAATCCTTGTCGCCAGGCGAAGCCGTCCAATCATTGCCGTCTCCTTCTCCATCAAGCTGCGATTGGTCTTGCAGACAGCCTCTTGAGCTATGTAATTTGAGACCAAGTTGAGAACTGTCCATCGGCCAACGCATCTTTTCTGTGCCTGGGCCTCGTTAATAAACAGATCAACTCCATTAGGCTTCACCACGTTACCAGGAGACTTTAGATCAAAGTATGCCGACAGGCGTTCCATCTTCACGTCGGCTTTGTAGTAAGTGGGGCGAATATGGCATAGACCAGCCATGGACACAAGGTAGCCACCAAAGACACTTGGGAGGACAACACTTCGGCGCAAACCCTGGCTCAGGTTGAGCAGATCAGCAAGCTGGAGAGCTCCTCTGGTCAGCTGCTCGCCACTGAAACAACCCACGGCCAACACGGGCGCTACTACCTTGCTGGATCTACTCCACTTTACAGCTCTGGAGGCAACACCAGGCGACGCTGCAGTGCTTATGGCGGACCTGTAGGGGTGGTCGGGGACAATGCTTTCCATGGCTTTTCTGCCAGGCACATCGCTATCGGGGCTGTGAGGTGTGCGATAGAGCTGCCAACGAAAGACTGCATTGGTCTGGGACTGAGAGGCAAACACAATGACACACACGTATAGAGCCAGCGAAAGAATCACTACGGGACGCAGGAGAACGAACAGCTGAGGACTGCCCGATGACCGCATCATCTTTAAGGTCAAAGTGAGTTCAAAGGCGTGGTTCTTGGTCTGCCTGGAAACAAAGGATCACTGTGCTGACTTTGTCACTGGAATTTGTTGGCTCAGAAACAGTATGCTCTGTAGTGGATGTTCAGCAAAACACGCCAATCCCACCCTCTCTGATTCTAGTCGCACAATTCATCCATGGGGTGCCCAGTTTGGCTTAGCATGCCATTCAGCATCTCCCACAGTCTCCTGTACGCCTCCTCTGTAGCCTGTAGCCAGTGGCGCGGGCATCGCACGAAAGCCTCCTGGAGACCTGGGAGAAGCTTTCAACTGCTGAAATATGTAAGCAAGTTACTGTACAGGTGGTGCGGAGACGCTCGATTCGAGTAGGCTGGAAGTCAGCATTGCGATATCATCACGCTTCCCGCAGGTGACAGGATACCGGCTGTTCGCAGATAACCACAGTGCTTCTCACGGAAATCCGATAGCGTGAATCCAGTTTGCGCCCTGCACCATTTCGCAGCCATGCTAGTGGTCGCCGGTCTAGGGCTGCGCAGCGCCCCACGTTGCATTGACTGGCTTCATCAAATCAATTTCATTGAGCAGCACTCTAGCTTGCAGAAAAAACAGATTCTAGAGCGACTTGCCATCCAACTACAGCTCAAAGAGCTCACACTGACAAGCCAATGCCCAAAAATCCTTTCAAGTTCAAAGTCGAATGTCACACAGAAAGTCAGTTCAGTGAAGTTGCATCATTCCGAATGGCCTTCTTATCGAAAGTGGCCAATATATATGCACATAATAATCTACTTGGCCAAAGTTACTGCCGTGAATTGTCTTTCAGTGCCGGTAGCTGTCTGGGGATATGGTGTCTATGCCTGGTCCTTTCGCTGAGACATACCATTCTGTGAGACATCGCCGTGTAAATTGCCGATCAATGTCACGTCGTTCGCGAGCTCTCTGCCTGGTAAATGGCTCTCGTCAATTCGTTGCAGATCCTACGTTTCCAGCGAGACAGTTGCATAACCGGCAACGACCCAGGACAGGGCCGGTGGTTCTCCGTCTCCCACGACGGCTTCAAACACTACCTCATTCACATTATAATACTACATTGTACATGTATTATTATTTGGAGGTCATCTGCAAGTCCCATCTGCCACGTACAAGTTCTATCAGCCAGGCACCAGCCCAACTCCCCGCACTCCAATGACCCTCGCCTAAAAACGTTCCCAACAAACAACATCGACTGATAGAGAGTTGTGCAGTCCAAAGTGATAGAGAGTTGTGCAATCCAAATTGATAGAGGCTTCGTGGAAGTAAAGTGCTCGCATTCCACCCCTGGATACTTTGCGGCCTGCTGCAACCCCCAGAGACTGTTCTTCCTTGTTACCGCCGTTGTCGCCTAGAGAGGACACCCGCTCGCCACTATCAGGCAGCGTTGCAGATAGTAATACTTGAAGCCAGTTGGATTGCGGGGTAGTGAGGAGTTTGAACACCTTCGGAGATGCTCGTAGGAGGCATAGCTCAGTTTGAAGTCGGATTGTGCACTGAGAAATTCAAGGACTCCACGGTTTGAGCCTGGTAGCTGAGTAGTAGAGAAGTATACTACGTAGCTCTGCTGGAGCTAGGAGTCAGCTCGTTGAATGTCTAAATGCTCCTTGTCAGTTTTGTGCCTTGCTATCGCACTGGCTCACTGTATCTTTGGTGGACCGTTAGTCATATGGTCGCCTTCCTTTTTTTTGGTCCATGTTTAGCCAAGTTTGACTGATGTGATGAGAATCGTCTGCCTGAAGTCAAGTCTAAACTTTTCCAATTGTTCGAACGGTCTAATGTATATCTTAATAATTATTGTAATTTGAGTCACAGTGAAGAGACCGTTTTTGGAGTTTGGAGCCGAGATGTGTAGTTTCCTAAATGATGTCAAGTAGATTCATAACAATGAAGAAGTGAGCAGCAGCTAGCTTCATATTGTTGAATATTACTCAATCTGCGCACAGAAATATTTCGTACTTTGTGGACTTTATTTGCCTGCACGTCTCGCACAGTACATCGACGATCGCTTCTTGGCGATTTCTAGGCTCCAAAATCCAATCCACGTGTAAGCCATTCTGTGTGACCATGCAGATCGGCAAGCAAATTCTCTAATTCTGTGCACCATGCTTTTCTGTACACCCAGCAACCCAATCCAAAAGCAGTCTGGCTCTCTCCATTTCTGGTTTACTTGAATGTACTTAGTTCTATATATAGTAAGGTCACCAGGGTGGAGAAAGTAGCCTCACGGGTTATGTCAGCTAGCTGTGCGTGCCGCCGCCAGCACGAGTTTTTCCCATCACATCTGCGTACATGTACATTTTTGATCGTGATATCTCCGCATCATCTGCTTACGATATCATCGTAGTGACCTAACTGTAGATTCTGTATTGTAGTTGCCTGAGAAGCGAGAGTTCCCTGGTACTAGCCTCCCACGAGCGTGATTCTGACTGCAAACTCTTACGACGCAGCTCACCAGATCCACATGTGGCTCATCGTTACTCAGTAGATCAAGAGGCTATGGCGCTGTATGCCCGGTGCCGAGGCGAGAGGCAGATTCACACCTCACATGGCGCATTCCTCGTGTCGTACCGCATAGGGAACTCGCAACTCCATTAGCCTCATCCTGGAAACTATGTACTTGTGAACTATGGACGATGCTAATGATAGCACTTTGTCTCAGCATTGGGTCACGCAAGGGGTCTCCATCCACCTGGATGTCGACTTTGAGGTTTTTTCTTTTTATAAGAAGTACACCTTTTGGAACGAAAGCGGAGGCTGACAGTACATGGCCGACCACGTGGCGACCGGGTTGGAGAGCTCGAAGACCTAGGTAGCTAGGGTCTGTACGCCAGAAAGCATCTGACGACCAAGTCAGCGCTGGGTTGTGCATAATTGTACTCTTGATCTTACCTGTCTGCTTCTTAGACCAAGGCCAGGGGCTATCTGTGCCAGTGGTAAAGTGGCAGACGTGAACTCTAGTCGAGGCGATGCCACTGGGACATGTCGCGACGGTGTGTGCCAGTACATTGTATTGCTTCAGTTCATGAGCATCCAGCACCGCGGTTTTAAGGTCCACTAGCATGGCACCCATTGGTGATATCTTGCTGCTCAAGTACCGTAACGCTGTACGTGCATGTCGATTCCTGTCGATATCACAGCTTAGGGCCGGGGCTAACTACAGCAAAAGCTTTTAATGCACCGATTGTCGATACATACCCAGATCATGAAGGAGCTATCCAACGCTGTATGCCTGTGAAATACATGTCGTTACTGGTCCACCTGTGGCTTGGTAAGCACACGTACTATCAATGGGTGAACCCTAGCTCGCGCTCTGGCCTTCGATTTTTGGACTCTAAACCTCAACAGATTGGTTGAGAGACTAACCACCTCTCCCCTGGCTCACTTGCGAAGCCTGCATTCGCCACTAAGGCGAACAAGCATAGTGGTGACCTGCGGATGCGAAGGCTAGTTTGTGTGTTTCTGAACATTCAAGCGATGCCGGCGCGGATCCCGCGAATACTATTATTATTAAACCTCAACCCATCTCCGCAGGGCTCCTATTACTGCGTGGCAATAGCAGCATATTCTGGGTTAGCACGTAGAATCTAGATGTCGCATGTAGAGAAGTCAATCTTGGCTAGCCAGCCAGGCGAACTATCAGAGTTTTGAGCATATGTTACTTCTATGATATGTACGCTTGTAGGTGACTAATGGTCTCGGCTATTTTAGCATTTCTGCTCACTCTTAAGTTAAACGTGTACTTGCCACTGCCAAAGCAGGTCTTGTGGATCTTAGCGGTAGAGAGGAGAGAGACTCAAAACAAATCTTGGAAGATCACCTTACTGGCTATTATTACGCCCAACACCCGGCACCCCTGAAATCCCCAAGCTCTGAGTTAACTTAGAAATGGTTCCAATTGTGGGCTCGCCACACTTCAGGAAGTGAGTGGACCTTGTCGTCACTGCATTTTGTACAAGAATGAACACCATGCCGAATGGCGATGTCATGAACACTGGCCACTAGCTATGCCTACTGCGAATCTACTTGGTTAAAGTATTAATAGTTACTGCTGTAAATTTTCTCTCTGTACCGGTAGCTGTCTTCAGGTATAGCGTCTCTGCATGGTATTGTTCTTGAGACATACCTTTCCGTTAAACGTTCCTCTGTAAATTGCCGATCTAAGTATTGTCATTCGAGAGCTCCGTTTCTGGTGGACTGGTTCTCGTCAATTCGTTGCAGATCTTACACTAGACAGTTACATAACCGGCATCAACCCAGGACCGTCGGCAAATGGTCCGCCACCTCTTACAACTGGTCAAGTTTCTGCGTGAAATTAATCTTCACCGTCCACCTCTCCACACTGCACTCTTGGCCCACATTAACAACACCACTACATAGCGAGGAGGTGGTGTTGTGGGCCAAAAGCGCAGTTTGGAGAGGTGGATGGATAAGAGTATTTTCAAACGGCGGAGTTTGTCGCTACTTTCAATTTTCTGCGTGGTTATGATAATTATATTTGGAAGCCATCGGCAGGTCGCACCTGGCACGTACAATCATTAAGGCAGCAGCCTCCCTCCCCTGACACCAGCCTAAAACAGCCCAAATATCAACATCGACTGATAGAGAGTTGTGCAATCAAAGGTGATAGAGGCTTCGTTGAGGTGAAGTGTTGCTATTCCTGCCCGGGATACGTAGCGGCCTGCTCCTGCCCCCAAACGACTGTTCTTCCTGGAGCAAATGTTACCGCCGTCGTCGGCTAACAAGGACACATACCTGTCCCTATCTCATTCTGGCAGTGTTGAAGATACTTGAAACAGGTTTGGATGCTATGCAGTGTGGTGTCCGGACGCATTCAGAGACGCTCGTAAACCGCACAAGTAGAACGGTGTTGGTGAGAAATGTCGAGCAGTTTTGCAATGTTTTCTTCAGACTTTTCCCGTTTGCGTCTTTCCCTCAAGCCAGTGAAAGTTTTGAAATGGTGAATATTTTCTTGACTGCACCTTTCGCAGAGTATCTCGCCGATCGTCGCAGAAGATGTCTACGCTCCAAAATCCAAACCACGTGTAAGCCATTCGGTATTACGTGTAAGCCATTCGGTATTACGTGTAAGCCACTCGGTATTACGTGTAAGGCATTCGGTATTACGTGTACGTACGTGTTGTTCGGCAAGCAGCTGCACATAATCATTCTCCGATTCTGTGCACCATGCTCTTCTGTGCACCATGCTCTTCTGTGCACCATGCTTTCCTGTGCACCATGCTTTCCTGTGCACCATGCTTTCCTGTGCCCCCATGCTTTTCTGTGCACCATGCTTTTCTGTACACCCAGCAACCCAATTCAAAAGCTGTTTGGCTATCTCCATTTTGGTTAACTTGTATATACATGTACTAGACTTAGGTGTAGTTGGGTCACCAGGCCAGCAGGGTGGCGAAAGGGAGCTCGCGGGTTATATCAGCTGTGCGTGCCGGCGCCTGCATAGTGCATGAGCTGTTCCATGATATCGGCGGACATGACATTTTTCATCGTGATATCTCCGCATCATCTGCTTACGATATCATCGTAGTGACCTAACTAACTGTACATTCTCGACTGTAGTTGCCTGAGAACCTAGAGGTCCCTTGTTCTAGCCTCTCACGGGCGTGATTCAGACGACAAACTCTTACCACCCAGCTCACCAGATCCACATGTGGCTCATCGTTACTCAGTAGAGCCTATGGCGCTGTATGCCCGGTGCCGAGGCGATAGGCAGATTCACACCTCACTATGGCAGGGTCCTCGTGTAGTACCGCACGGGGTACTCACCACTACTTTAGCCGTTTCATCGCAGAAGCTATGTCTTTAGCGTACAAAACAGTGTACACTGTACACATCCGTGTCGAAACGTATAATGCATGATTATGGTGCTACAGGTGTTTGACGATAACAGCATGATGTAAGGCGCAGGACACACTCTGACTATGTGCATATGCCATTATCATTACACACACTTTAAAGAAGGAATCAAGAGCGTTTCTGCTGTGCCTCTGAGTTACACTGGTGTTTTCATAGGTCAGCAAATAGATGTATTGAGCACTATCAGGAGCAACCGCAACTCTCTCCGAGCTTACCATATCCTTACATGTAATTTCTTCAAAATCTCACAACCTTCAGCGTTGTTTTCCTGTGCACATAAATTGATTTCAACTGAGGGATTGTAAGAGACTATCTGCAAGATGCGATCATGTATGAAACGCTTTTGAGTCCCTTACCGTTTGTACGTACAAATTTCGACCCCTCGCCGTCGATGACTTCTAGAGTTCTATGCGCACAGCGCTGGACTGGTTCACTAAAGAGAGCTGGGATTTTCCTACTGATGGCCTAGACGTACGCGCAGAGGGTGGCAACACATTTTTCGTGTGTTTCAATATAAAAAATCGCGGAAATGGCGACTTGAAAAATGCGCTTTGCGGAAAGATTTTTCGACTTTCGCTTGAGCTGGCCTCGCGACTGTCTGCCCTGCTGTGCAAACCCTGGACGCGGAGCAAGCTCTTTTGCTTCTGAAGACCCTTCCTGACGACCCTGTCGCCGCCTCATCCGGCGAAGATGAGTTTGTGGAGCCAGACGATCATGTTGAAAATATTAATTTTTTTCTGACAACGACAGCGACGATGACATTCTGTGTGAAAGCAGCGCTAGGGAGAGTGACATGGATGTCACAGACGACGACAGTGCCGCTGAGATACGTGCTACCAATGGTGGAAGGGGAGGTGGCAGAGGGAGAGGACGGGCCGTGGAATATGCCTTGTCGCGGTAGAGGTCGTGGTGCACAGGTACAGCTGGCAGTGCAACCTGCACTAGCCGATATTTGCAACACTTGGGTCAATGCTGACACCGCTGTGACTGGTAACACTCTTGCATTCCACTCAGAGAACGAACTTGGTACCGCCCTACCTGAGGGAGCCCCTCCAGTGCAAAAAAATCTGATTTCTTTCGATTGTTACTTGGCATTTGGCATATTGCAACAGTTTGCCCAATGGGCAATAAACCCGAATTTCAAGTGAAAAATAGTGAAATTCTTCTTATTAACCACCACACCACACCGCTGCGCTCTCCGGCCGACCTCAAAACGTTGCCACAGCACACCATCAACAAAACGACAATTCAGTTGGTACTCTGCTCCTTCAGACAGCAGCTGTTTGGATCATCAGGATCTCGTCAGTGAAGGTTGATAATGTAGAATGGCTAACAGATAGTGAACTTCACCCTTTTGTAGCAAAAAGGAGGAAACATAATGTGAAATTCTTGTTCGTTTTTTGCTGACTTGAAAGTTGTTGCATCACATTCATAAGGGTGTTAACTTTCAGAATCACCCGATGTTGTATCTAATCAAATTGAAAAATAATTAATAATTACGGCATGAACAATGACTGATAAATATGGTGGTAAAGACACACCTGGCAATATGACGTTTAACACACGCCTGCCCACACGCGCTCTGTAGGCTGCAAAGTTCTGGCACAGAGCTCTCCTTCTCACTACCACCACCATCAGTTCGCGCCTGGTCCATGCATGGTTGGCGGTATCCGACATAGCAAGCTGGTACATCAAGTAGCGCATAGGCTGATGTACCAGCCTGCTATGCCGGATACCGCCAACCATGCATCGACTAGGCGCCAGGCGCGAACTGATGGTGGTGGTGGTGAGAAGGAGAGCTCTGTGCCACAACTTTGCAGCCTAGAGGGCGCGTGTGTGCAGGCATGTGTTTACCGCCATGTTTCCAGGTGTGTCTTTACCACCATATTTATCCACCATAAGTACAGCTGCAGTGGTGTCTTCAACTTCATGAACAATGACGGTCGGTGTTAGGTCGGTTTTTGTGTAATGATATGGCATACATGTGCATGTACATGTACATCGTCAGAGCGTGTCCGTCGACTTACATGTACATCATGCTGTTATCGTCAAACATGCGTAGCTACATGTACATTGTACGTTTCGACACAGACGTGTACAGTGTACAATACACAATTATCTACGCTAAAGATATAGCTTCTGCGATGAAACGGCTAATGTAGTGGTGAGTCCCCCGTGCGGTCCTACACGAGGACCATGCCATAGTGAGGTGTGAATCTGCCCCTCGCCTCAGCATCGGGCATACCGCGCCGTCGATTCTATTGAGTGACGAAGAGCCACATGTGGATCAGGTGAGCTGCGTTGTAAGAGTTTTTAGTCAGAATCACACCCGTGAGCGGCTAGAACCAGGGACTGCTTGCGTCTGAGGCAACTACAGTACATAATCTATAAGGACACTTTTCTTATGCCCCGCCGAGTGTCGTTATACGCGAAGTTGACTGTAGTTAGTTAGTTCACTACGATGATATCGTAAGCAGATGATGCGGAGATATCACGATGAAAAATGTACACGTACACTGATACATGTGAAAAACTCTTGCTGGCACTGGCATGCAGAGATGACATTATTATAAGCTGCGCGCTTACGTTCGCCACACAACTACAACACTTTCGGAAATTGCAAAGCAATCGAAGTACTACCACTACTACATGAAGTTGGCAAGGGCAAGGCTGTAATGTACGTAGTGACAACTCTAGTAACTGTTGGACAGTCATGGCCTTCTTTCATTCTGTCAATGTTCAAACAGCTTCCCGTTACTAGTCTACGTACAGTGCGAATGAACCGCCAAGGACTCCTCGATGCCCGCATCATCTTTAGGGTCAATGTAAGTTCAAAGGCGTAGTAATCGGCCATCCTGTAAACAAAAGAAACCCTCTGCTAACTTCTCACTGGCCGTCGGCCCAGGCACCTCTCCAACCCCTCCTGGACTCCAATCTTAAAATCTGTACGGTTATCTATCACTGAGGCCGTCCAAGGCCAGGAGCTACAACGTTAGTTAGGTGGTGGAAGTGAACACGCGGCTATGCCGGCACTGGTGCGTATCGCCATCGGCGTGTGTCAGTGTAGAATGTACAGTACAGTACAGTACTGTGTCTGTTGGTGATCATCGAATGCCGCATAACGCACCCCAGGTTTCACGTTCAGTGTACTGGCATGTACACAATCATTATACACAATGTACAGGCATGTTTTTTGTTGTTTTTTTGTTTTTGTTTTTTAATTAATACAAAAACACG
This sequence comes from Sycon ciliatum, assembly GCF_964019385.1. Lineage (NCBI taxonomy): Eukaryota > Metazoa > Porifera > Calcarea > Leucosolenida > Sycettidae > Sycon > Sycon ciliatum. The sequence continues at coordinate 20,224,799 of NC_088648.1, forward strand.
CACCATTTGATGGCACAAAGCAGCAAGGCAGCGATGAGACATAATTATGGAATGGCAGGAGTGGTGGAGAGGCAGGATCAGCTTCATCGACCATAGGATATCCTACACTACTGTACGTTGTGGATGAAAATGTTGGACTAACTAATTGAAATAACTTTCGTCGTATTGTTCATGACGGCTCTTCAGGTGTGCATTAAGGGGGCACATCACCCAAAAATTCGCTGAAAAATCGAATTTGTAAATTCATATTGAGTGCTACGTCAGTTGAAAGAGCATGAATAGCTGCAAATTCTCTGAAAACTGTGTCCCTATCTGACCAGCCGTTCAAGAGTTATGGCCGAAAATGCGCCCTTGCAAGGAAAGATTTTTTTGTTGCATGCTGTCATTTGTTGGCGGCACTGTATTTGAATGTGAGCAGACCGTGCGCAACTTGTCGTATTATGGAAACACGCGAAAGTGTGCAGAATTTTGCCCCAAGTCCAAAAAAGTCCAAAAAATCACGTTAAAAAAACACGTATTGGGCTGCAAGGCGGCGGGCGAAGCCCGCCGCCGTGCAGCAGGACTTTTGCCAGCACCCTCGTGACGTTGCAGATATGTGGCTTGATTATTGTAGTTGACGTTGATTTAGTGACTTTGGCAAGTTTGAGTCGTGTCAAGAAGTCAGGTAGGATTCAGTACTAGGCAGTAGTGAAACGTGAGTGGCAGTCTTTGCCGGTTTCTGAGGGCATCCTGGATTTGGTGTGCAGCGCTGTGGAAATGGCTTGCTGTGGAGGTCCCAGCACTGGATGTTGTATCAAAGGTACGACCTCGTAGCACGTGCTAAACCTAAAAAAATTCAAAAATTGACTTGGGTCTGTGGGAGTCCGTGAAAGAACGCCCACTCGTTCCGTTGTGACAGATTCCAGGGCCACGTTGAGGGGCCCTACCCCACCACCCATGGCTGCTTCTGGAGTTGTTTTAGGTTTGGGTCCCGCGCACGGACAGAATGGGCACGAAAATGTGAAAAAAAATGTAAATGCATTTGTTTGGCTCCTGGGTGGCTCGCACACCGTAGCACTATGCCGGAAATTTGAGTTTTTCTGGCCTGGAAAGCCTGTCAGTGAGGCGCAAGAACTTGTAAATCATGTCCTGAGGGCCAGCATAGTGGCAGGAGTGTGTGGTCAAAATTTCACTCAAATCCACTGAGAAACACCAAAGTTACGGTCAATTGAATGCAATATGAAATTTTTGGGTGATGTGCCCCCTTAAGAACTCAGATGTTGCACCAAGGAAAAATTGTAACATAAAAAAGATGTGGGCACAATTTATGCGATCGAGTCCATCAACTAGATCAGATTTTGAACAGTCAAACGTGTACAATCTAGCACAAAACTGACAAGGAGTACTGAGACATTAAGTAAAAACGTACATTATCGTGTTCGTTCCCGAAGGGAACTCACGACGGCCGCTAACACCCGTTAAACCCTGATGAGACATTCCACGGCATAAAAGTCAGCTTGTCTGTTGCAGAAACGTCATTGCCTCCCAGGCTGCATTTGAATTCAAAGAACTGTCCAAAACGCTCTGCCTTTCCTGCATTGGATATGCACACGTGCCCAGACTGGTCAAGAAGAGTGGGGATGGCGGTATTGCGGCAACTGCCTCCTGCCTGCTTGATTGTGGACCACCAGCCCCGGTCAGATAGGTTGCCCGCAGACAGCTTGTTGCGCTGAGTGGTGAAATGCACATGCTTTGCTCCTTATTCAAATACTTCTCGCATATATTCAGGAATATAGTGGACTTTCGTATAAAAAATAGGGCTTTCAAATGCAAGATCATAACGTGAAGCAAATTGGAAGAATGTGTACAGTCATGTACCGGTATGTATGCGAAGTGTATCGTGGATATGCATGCTGGGCGATAGTGCTTGTTAGAATCCCATGTTTTGTCTTGAACGAAATTGGAGAAATGCAAAATACATAACGTCGCTATGCTTCTTTGCCTAGGTCATCAAGGTTACAGTGTCCCATTATCGCACTATCGTTCAAATGTGTTTGGATGTGCTGCTAATGGGCCGGGAATGTAAGGATCGGGTAGATTGCAGTGTTTCAACCCTAGAACAGCCAACGGTGTCATTGGACACCGCGCGAGTCAAACTTTTGGAATTACCGAAATATGGCTATTCAGAATATGCTCAAATCTTGTGACTATTCCTAGTTTTGCTTCCTCTTTCGTCCGCCATAAACCTTTGATTTGTAATTGATGAGGTACCATAATGGCGAGTACGTATACCTAGAACGGCCAGCCAGTGTCATTTGACACCTGCTCTAAAAAAACATTATTGCAGCTAGATGGAAAAATATGAACACATATCGAAACAATGATGCTCATAGTCAGTCTATGTTTGTACTTCTTACTGTGTGTCATTCATCGTGACGGTCGAGCAATCCGATTATGCCAAAGCACATATTCCCAAAAATCAGTTCCTCATGTGCCAAGTGCCAATGACACATTGCTTGTTATTGTAACTCTGTAATTATACGAAATTCCTTTGCAAGAAATTGAGGTTTTGCCAGTGATAGAGCACATCCTTCGCAATTGCCGTTACGAGTACATTGCACTTTAGACTAATGCCGCCGAAGTTGTTGTTGTTGTTGTTGTTGTTGTTGTTGTTGTTGTTGTTGTTGTTGTTGTTGTTGTTGTTTTCTTTATTTGAATTCGCTAAAACCAAACGGACAGAACTGTCCAGTAACAAGGGAGCGAATGATGCGCGTCATAATCACTATGCATCAGAACATCTCGGGGCAAAATGATACAGACTAGAAGGAGGGTTGGCACAACACTAGTACATAGAGGGGAATGCGAGAACAAAGGCGCGGCAGAAGTCAAAGCAAGAAAGCAATCAACGCCAGAGATGTTTTTGTGCACCAAAACCAGAGAGAGAGAGAGAGAGAGAGAGAGAGAGAGAGAGAGAGAGAGAGAGAGAGAGAGAGAGAGAGAGAGAGAGAGAGAGAGAGAGAGAGAGAGAGAGAGAGAGAGAGAGAGAGAGAGAGAGAGAGAGAGAGAGAGAGAGAGAGAGAGAGAGAGAGAGAGAGAGAGAGAGAGAGAGAGAGAGAGAGAGAGAGAGAGAGAGAGAGAGAGAGAGACAGAGAGAGAGAGAGAGAGAGAGAGAGAGAGAGAGAGAGAGAGAGAGAGAGAGAGAGAGAGAGAGAGAGAGAGAGAGAGAGAGAGAGAGAGAGAGAGAGAGAGAGAGAGAGAGAGGGAGAGAGAGAGAGAGAGAAAGAGAGAAGAGAGAGAGAGAGAGAGAGTTACACTTATAAAGTGTAACAAATGAGGGCTGAGACCTCTTGAACAGGGTTTTACGCCTGAAAACATGCGCACGAATAATAGCAACCAGGTTGTCACAGAAACAGGGAGAGAGACAGGCAGGCAGGCAGGCCAACAGACAGGCGTATAATGCAAATATGGCGATAGTGATCTTCTTAGATCTGAAACCGGGTTCGCGATAACGTTACTTCAAAATATTTAATAACGAAAACAATTGGTGGACTGGATGTTAGACTTTGTGACTCGTCAGACTTTCCGGTTTTACTATGATATTATCGGTCTCTTCAACAACTGAGAATTGACCAAGTTACGATAGTTTGAAAGTATTTGAAAAGTGTAGAATTTATCGATTACCGGTGATCGATAAAAGTATGTGCCTTCCGTAAAAAAAAGGGTTTGCTCCCCACGCCGGAGTTCGCGCTATTCCGCCGACTCCGATTCGGTAAAAAGATTTTTTTGAAAAGTCGGGTTTTGAGCCAATAATAAATGTAGAAAGGAAAAAGGGCATATGGAAACGAGTTAAGAGTAACTCTCCACCACTGTACTCAAAGCTTCCCCCTTCTGTACTTATCTTTGATATTTCTGAGCCACCCAAGTTGGGTGGTGTGCTGCTTTGCCGCTTCGAATTGTAGTTAGACCGCTGTGTCAAGTATCCTACTGGTCTCGTCATCTACCAGTAACAATCGGCATTCTTTGTTCCGTTGGGACTGTAGCTTGTGCTCATTTTCGTTGCGCTTACCTTCCCCTCTTTGGTCTCTCCATAGCCTTGAACCTTCCGAGTTGGAAGGCTGTCGGTTAGCGCTACGGAGATGTGTTGAAGGTAGGTGTCAGGACGTCGAATGTCAGTTTTGTGCCTAGTTGTTGCACTTTCTGACTGTACAATTGTAGCATCTAGCTACAATGGTGGAGAGCTACTCTTAACTCGTTTCCATGTGCCCTTTTTCCTTACTATATTTGAAAAGTGTAGCATTTATCGTTCACCGTTGATTGATAAAAGTATGTGTCGTCGGTAAAGGTAGTTGGCCGCAGCCAGATGTGAACCGGATAACGAGTGAGGTATGGAAGCAAGGACTGAGAACAGAGTGTTTCAGATAGAACAGGTGTGCCAGCGGATAGCAGAAGTAGGCCATAATGCAGAAACACTTGGGAGCGTCTGATCTTTTTCTGCACAGACGCAGTAGTGAGGGAAAAAACCCGGGTGCACATCCCGAATGGCGATTAGGCATCATGTAGGCATGGCAAACACATCACGGCAAGAAGTGATGAAAAGCAAAAATAAGATGCACAGAAATGAAGGGTCGGAGGGCGGTGACACTGATGAGACTAAACTGGAAGAAGTCAGGAAAAGAAACGACAATAAAGAGCACACCAGATGCCATATTTGCAACTGAAAATGTTTCGCGAGAAATCATTTCTCGCCTATATCGCTGCGCTCGACCGGCGAGAAATACAACTTCTTGCAGGTTTGCCGAGTGGGAGGTGCGACGTGCTCCTAGTGTGCTCCGGATGGCAGTCGTGAGTCACTCAAGTGTCAAGTTCCGCAAGAAGCGTGTGTTCCTCGTTGAAACAATCAACTTCATGCTGGTTTGAGATGTCTGTGTACAGATGCGCATACAGATGGGTGGCCAGGTAACTATCGTTACACTTTCTGCAGGTTACCATGCCAAAATTACAAAAACGTAAAACGTTTTGGTCGTTAGACCTTCTGGTTTTACAGTATGTAAGAAGGAGAGGAAACTTTCAGCTGTCGTCTCAAACAATCACCGAAGCGAAAGGATGCACGGTCAGTGAGTTACGACGCTAACGTTCGTCACGGTCAATTGGCGCTCAGGGCCCCGATGCATGACTGAACGGCGGGGATGTTCCCTGAACTCGTCCGCCGTTGGCAAGAATACACTCAATGAAATTCGAACAGAGGTTCTCGCGAGCGCCTACAACAAAATTCAGCTTCATATGAGCAAGGAACGTGAAATGGCGGATGGAGATCGATCTAGAGCTCGAGCCCCGCGCTCAAACGCCTTCGCCGGCTTGCAACGCTGGTCAAGCGCATCTCGTGGATTCGAGTTTGGGTTCATCATTTTCCTCTCGACAGGGGTTTTCCAGGATGCCACAGATGATGACAATTGTCCCAGGCACACTAAAGTTAAGTTTAATTCAAGGTAAAGAATTTTGGGAGTACAATTCTCCACATATACTGAGTTCGGTCCATAACGGGATTTACAACAGAGGAGTATGAGGAAGAGCGAAATGACAGGGGTGACAGTGTGGAAGCTCTGAGCAGATGGCGTCCGCAGGCGTGCCTACACAGAGAGTAGCAGATGTGAGAAGAGAGGTCCCACCGCCTATAGAGTTGCCGTGGTTGCAAAAGGCTACCTCCAACAAAAAGAAACTACGGACCAAATATCCCATCGTTTGGAGACTCGCCGACGTCATGAAAAGATGCGTGGGCAGCGAGAGACCGCTGAACAGGCATCCAGTAGGCAGGGGAAAAGGCGTGACCATTAGCCCTTTCCCAAAGGTGCTCGCCCTTTTTCGCCCTTTTTGACCCTTTTTGGAAAAGCCCGTTTCTTTCGCCCTTTATTGCGTTTTTTGGTGAATATCGCCATTTTTGAGCTTTTTTAGGGGGAAAGTGCTAAAATCTGTTTGCTCATGCATGCGATTACAGTTTCCGAGTGCTCGATGGGCCTTGGCACGCCGCTTTGTTGGTGAAGCTTGTACACAATGCTGTAAAAAAGTGGGGTTTTTGAACATTACTTCCTGTTTTGCCTTTCGTGGATCCATGCATGTACATGTACATGTAAATGGAAGAGTGCATATTCATTTCTCAGTTTCGGTTCTTATCTGAACATGTATCATGGCTATGCATCTCTGAAAAAAGAGCACTTTTTGCCTGTTTTCACTGAAAAAGCGCACTTTTTCAGCATATTTTGAGGGACGCGAAAAGCACTAAGTGCGAATTAAAAGAGCACCTTTGGGAAAGGGCTAGTGACCATGCCCGAACTTTTTTGGTATGCGGTGACTGCTGTCCGTAGTCATAGGGCCGTCATCTTTGCAATCTATGCCGCTATGCAAAATATGTTACTTTATCGGCTACATCATTGCATTGCAAACACGTCTCCATCAGTTCGAAAAACATTTATGATGAGCTAAGCAAAAAGGCATAGCGTAGGGCCAAGAGCTTTAAATCTCTCTCGTTCTATCGTAGTGTCGTCGGTATTTGCTTTGCTACAGATGGTCGTTTGGCGTGCCGATGTGGGAGATGGAGACCTGTGGCAAGTTGCAATGGCTATCATAAGTTTCCAGTGACACTGTCTTGTCGTGGGAAAGTGGATTTTGGTCACGCATTCTAGTGTTCCTGTTCCAATACCACAGTGGATTGCTAGGAAAGCCTACGATTGCTGTGCAGATTGGTTTCTAAATTTGCCGTGCTTTGCAGGTGACATCCCGTATCATCAGACACGGCAGACATTGCTTTCCTTCCATAGTTAATCGCAAGAGGACATCGTATAGAGCGTCCCACTGACTGTTCATAAAGTATGTAAGCTTCTTCTTTCAAGCCTCTTGATCATGATTAGGAGTAGCCATGATACCTCATACCACTGCAATAGCCTTTTACAAAGGTGTACCACTAGCAAAGGATATGCCTCTTTTTAGATTAATGGTAAGATTCAGAATCACTTTGAGCTCACAACTTGTCTTGGGAATAGCGGTCATGGTCAGTCCATTCTGGGCACACTAACACATTAAAATGGAGCTTCACCCAAACATCAAAACCTCATTGTCCGTAGAGTTTGAGGCGCTGAGTCGAATAATGAAGGTCCCAGACTAAGCCGGCGGAGGTACGATTGCTGACCACGTTGCAAGTGCAGTTTGCGCCTGGATGCTTTATATCAGCCAGTGATAAAAGGAACTCCAAGGCATACGCTCCGACCGGCACGCGAACAACGCAAAGCTTACGGCGTTGAGGCTTGACTAAAATGTCTGCAGCAAGATGTAATGTGGATACATCATAAGCGCCAAGTCCTCTTTTGTGTAATTGAACATTTGCACTGGTTTCGAGGGAATTGTGCGTTGTTCCCTACGTGGCCGCTTGCCCTATTCCTGTCGACTAGAATTCTCACTTTACAGACTCCTGTCTGCCATCCAGAGCACACGAGAAGTCCATCGAACCTTCCACTCGGCAAACCTGCAAGAAAGCACCACTCCCTGCTCAATACACAGTGTTTCGAGGAATTCACCCCTTATCAGTTGGGATTGAGTAGGCTGAGGAATATTGTGCCTGAGACGCACCACCGTTATCGTGTTCTTCAGATACAACCATCACCAGGGATACAAACTTACCGAGAAGCTCCGTTTCCAGCGTGACAAACACCTCGTGAGCACCAGATAGCAGCGTGAGTCAGTTTCGTTAATAGAGGTGCTGAACAAACGCTAAGGACAGTTGGGCATTCACAAAGGTAGTGCACCACCTATTATTAGAGTGATTTCTAGGTACAAACACCGCCAGAGATACTAACCTACAGAGACAATCCGTTTCCAGCGCGACAAATCCTTCGTGAAAACCATATAGCAGCGTGAGTCAGTGGCGAAGTCGAACCATCCTCTTCTTCACATTGTTGTCCCCGGCGCGGGCTTGCGAACTACATGTAGATGGTTTGGAGGCAACAACACGGCAATGTCAGTTTGCTGCTCAAATCACACCTGGATTACATACAGTTTGCTGTCCCATGCCAGCAATCTGCCCCTTTCCAACATTCGCAGTACTCCGGGATCTCACAGACCAGTATTTGCTGCTGCTAAGGCATAGCGTAGGGCCATGAGCTTTAAAACTCTCTCGTTCTATCGTAGTGTCGTTGGTATTTGCTTTGCTACAGATGGTCGTTTGGCGTGCTGATGTGGGAGATGGAGACCTGTGGCAAGTCGCAATGGCTATCATAAGTTTCCAGTGACACTGCCTTGTCGTGGGAAAGTGGATTTTGGTCACGCATTTTAGTGTTCCTAGTCCAATACCACAGTGGATTGCTAGGAAAGCCTACGATTGCTGTGCAGATTGGTTTCTAAATTTGCCGTGATTTGCAGGCGACATCCCGTGTCATCAGACACGGCAGACATTGCTTTCCTTCCACAATTGACATCGTATAGAGCGTATAGAGTATTGGCTTCCGACATTATTGATAAATATGGTGGTAAAGACACACCTGGCAATATGGCGGTAAACACACGCCTGCCCACACACGCTCTCTAAGCTGCAAAGTTCTAGCACAGAGCTCTCCTTCTCACCACCACCACCATCAGTTCGCGCCTGGCGCCTAGTCGATGCATGGTTAGCGGTATCCGACATAGCAGGCTGGTACATCAAGTAGCGCAAGGCACATAGAAGATGACAAAGCAACGACATAGCTCGATTGCGACGTACGTTTTGCCATATTTCCAGGTGTGTCTTTACCGCCATATTTATCAACCATAAGTACAGTTGCAGTGGTGTCTTCAACTTCAGGCTTCCGACATTGGACGGTGAAATAAAATAAAATAAAACAAATCCAGCCACAAGTCCACAGCGGTCACATTTCGGTGCATTGGACCCTTGAAGTGGTGCAATTGCTGCTGAACGCACACTTGCTGATGTACAGTACATGTATTGTAATCTGAACTGATCGCCGGTGTCGCATTTATACACCAGGTCGCATTTTACCTATCACACCTGCAACCTCTTTTACTGGCCAAAGATTTGCGGAAATCATCATCCAAACGCACACTATGGGACCAGTTCATCACCCAAAGTGTGTAGGGAACGAGAGAGCTTGGAAGCTCAGGGCCCTACGCTATGCTTTTTTGCCTTGATGACCTAGACAAAAAAAGATCATAGGGATGTTATAATTTTTTTTAAATCCTCTTTTTTTAAGACATAACCTGGGATTCGAACCCGCACTATCGCGCGCCCTGCATGCATCCCCCGATACACTTCGCATACATACTAATTCTTCCAAGTTGTTTCACAATGTGATCTGATGGCAAAAAAGCATAGGATGTTATACATTTTTCAATTCTCCTATTTTTTAAGGCATATCCTGGGATTCCAACCCGCACTATCGCCCTACATGCATTCCCCCATACACTTCGCATTCATACCCATTCTTCCAAGTTGTTTCACATTGTGATCTTGCATTTGAAAGCCCTATTTGAATATGCATTGTGGCTAGCCGTCTTTGATGGCACGGTACGGTAGGGGATAGGTACGGGACAGGTACGATCGAGGGTAATACGACACCGTCTAGCTGCCCGCAATATTCAAATAGGGCTTTCAAACGCAAGATAATAACGTGAAGCAACTTGGAAGAATGGGTATGAATGCGAAGTGTATGGGGGAATGCATGTAGGGCGATAGTGCGGGTTTGAATCCCAGGATATGCCTGAAAACAAATAGGAGAATTGAAAAATTTATAACATCCTATGCTTTTTTGCCGTCAGATACGGATAGCGCCAGGCGTGACACAAACAAACAAACAAACACACAAACAAACAAATACCAAACGAGAGAGCTTGAAAGCTCAGGGCCCTGCGCTATGCTTTGTTGCCTAGCTCATCGTGTATGTTGTCAGAACTGATGGAAATGCTTTTTCCTTTGATTGGCTGCATCATTGTATTGCAAAAACGTTTCAATGAGATACTGAAGTAACGTCTTCTGCATAGCTATGGAACCGGCGCTGACTCTGCCGATCACGGGCGTTCTGGAGTCGACGGGATGTCTGTCCTGACGTTTCCTGGGACCGGCGCTGACTCTGCCGATCACGGGCGTTCTTCTTCTTCTTATTATTATACTGACGGCAACTAACATCCATTCTGATTGCATTTACTCGTCTCCCTACAGCAGGGAGTCGTTTACATAATATGACAACCCTGCTATACATCTACATGACTGTATATACGTTATAACTATTATGCTATCGGCCTACATGCGATTCCCGGGCTGGTCGACAGGCGGCCCAGCCAGCCTGCTAGTGGGATCTCGGCCTCGCACACAAACCCACACAAAATGTTACTGCACTGAATGCATTCCCCCGATACACTTCGCATATATACTAGTACTCATTCTCTTAATGGTACCGTACTCTTGATGGTACGGGACAGGTACGGGATAGCGCCAGGCATGTCAATGGCACAAACAAACAAAAATATTGTGGCCAGCTGTCTTTGCTGGTACGGTACAGTACGGGATAGATACGGGATAGCGCCAGGCGTGACACAAACAAACAAACAAACAAACAAACAAACAAACACCAAATTAAAGCTGTGTGGACCCTGGCTAGCGCCAGACGTTACTGAAGTAACGTCTTCTGCATAGCTACGGGAATAATTCAAGTCTATCACTCGGGAGCACATGGAAGATATTATTTATTAAAGTAAAGGGCGGCAAGAGAAAAATCAGAAAAATCAGTGTACATGTAATACCAATGAACCGCCAAAACCTGCAGCGAAAGTGTAGGTACTCACCAGCTCATTATGTTTCAGAATTTTCCTTTCCAGAAAAATTGCAAGAAGCAGCGCTCCTCGACTAACCAGTTCGCATTCATTGCTTGAGCGACAATGTTTAGAACTTTATTATTACTCAATCTGCGGACAGCATGCTGTTTCGTTCTTTATGAACTCATCAGCGCATCACAGAGAAAATGAGGCCGAACCTGATAGCAATGAAAATAAATTTTCCAAAGCCAGATTTAAACCAGGCCCGAACATACCTTTGCCAGAGTGCTCAAACTGACAAGTCAGTGAGCTCTGCGTAATGTAAACAGCAAAGGCACTGACCCACATGAGAGTGCTCAACCACTACAACAGCAGGAGCGAAATACTCAATCTGCGGACAGCATGCTGTTTCGTTCTTTGTGAACTCAACTGTGAACTTGTGAACTTTATTATTATTATTATGTGCTTGTTCGGGTAGACATCAGCATGGCCTGCAGCTGCATTGATGGGTACGAAAATATTTTGCAAACCAACCAAAAGTGTTACCATAAGCCACGTCGAATAGATACAAAAGTCCTGAACAGGTACAGAAAAAAGAAGACATTATATCTAATATATTATGCGAAATGAAGACAAACTGGTGTGCCGATACCTCGCGGGCAGAGATGCCCGCCCAACCGCTTCCGTCAGCAGCAAGGGCACGGAAAGCCTCTAGATCGGCTTTGCTTGACAAGGAAAGTCCTATCCGCTTGGCATCATCTCGTGGTAGCGTATGTCTTGGTCGTCCGATCCAGCCCGCTGGGCGAGGCTCTGTGAAGTACGCTCCCATGGCCAGTGATGGTGGGGAGTCAGTCGGGAGCCGGAGGATGTGCTCCAAGAGCCTCCAGCTAGCTCTGAAGATGATCATACCTAGAGGAACCGCACCGGTACTCTCATAGAGTCTCTCGTTCCTTATCTGATTCGGAAACACAATGCCGATTAACGCCCTACGCTATTTTAGGTGGAAGGCCTCAATACGTCTCAGCTGCTGTTTCGTTGGTGCTCTTTTTGCACAATCGTAGCAGAGCACAGGTTTAGAACTCATTAACGATATTTGGTTTGGATGAGGCCTCAGTGCCCTGACGTTGAGTTCAACTTCGACAATGAACCTGTCGTTTTCTCATGCACCACCTGATATGCGTCGTTTTCTTTGACGCCACGGAATGGAAACTCGTTCATAATTCGCTCATCACATGAGGACTCCAAGACGCTTTTCGGCATAAAGGGCACTCGTTTGGCCAGCAGGACGACATTCCATGCAATGTTAGGATGGCAGACTGCGAAGGTTCGTGCTTCGTTAGCAATGTTCTCATTGCGGTCTTCGTGCATGGCGAACAGCTTGCCTTGAAACGACCCTCCACCCATGACGAATAGCCACTCACTGGAGACTAACAGTTCTGTATCGACAACAGCTCGCAAGCCAGGATTGGCCATTACCTGTTTGTCGTACGTAGACGAGTAGTCATCCACTACGTCATCGAGCAAACGAATCACTTTGAAAACCTTTTTCAGGTCTTTCAGTAGAATAGCGCGCAAGACTTCCATACTGGACCCTAGTCCCTTCTTCACCGACCCCGATTTGTTATCGAACGCCACGAGAACAGTGGAAGAGGCAGGCTTGACTTGTTGCAACATGACGGAAAGGCGTTCGAAGCAGGGCAAGCACAACTCGATGAATGCCGGGCCGCCGCGGGGCAGATGACCCGGATGATGGGGTAGAAGATTTCGGAACAAATGCTCAGTACGAACGTGTATGACCGTGTAGGTGTTCGCCAAGCCGGATGCATGAATAAGGCGCTGCGATATTTGCACCAGTTTTCTCGCAGGCGTGAATGATGCTGCTGCTAAGTAGGGGACGCTTGCCGGTGCAATGGGACGGATTCCATAGCGATCCCCACCTACCCACGTTGGAATCAGGAGACACTCGCTGGTTTCCAGACCTGCCAGATGAGATACGAGATCACTTATTGTCCACACACCCTCCAAATACTTTGGAACTGCAGCGCAAATAATCCGCTGGAATGGGCCCAATCGCTTCAACGATGTTTTGAGGCATCCTTCCAGCCACCCACAATTTGTATCGATTGCATCCTCAATTCGTGTGGCCAGACGAAGCCGCCCAATCATCGCCGTCTCCTTGTCCAGTAAGGTGCGATTGGTCTTGCAGACAGCCTCCTGAGCTATGTAATTTGAAACCATGTTCAGAACAGTCCACCGGCCGACGCATTTCTTCTCGGCCTGGGCCTCCTTAACAAACAGGTCAACTCCGGTAGGCTTCAGCACCGCACCGGGAGACTTTAGATCAAAGTATGCCGAGAGGCGTTCCATCTTCACGTCGGCCTTGTAGTAAGTGGGGCGAATATGGCATAGACCAGCCATGGAAACAAGGTAGCCACCGAAGACACTCGGAAGGACAACACTCCGATGCAAACCATGGCTGAGGTTGAGCAGATCAGCAAGCTGGAGAGTTCCTCTGGTCAGCTGCTCGCCGCTGAAACAACCCACGGCCAACACGGGCGCTACTACCTTACTGGATCTACTCCACTCCAGGACTCTGGAGGTAACACCAGGCGACGCTGCATTGTTTGTGGCGGTCCTGTACGTATGGTCGTGGTCAATTCCTTCCGTGGCCTTTTTGCCAGGTACATTGCTAGCTAGGCTGTGTTGTGGGCGGTAGAGCTGCCAACGAAAGATCGCATTAGTTTGCGACTGTGAGGTATACAGAATGACACTCACGGAAATGGCCAGCGACAGGAGCACTACGGGGCGCAGGAGAAGGAACAGCTGAGGACCCCTCCATGCCCGCATCATCTTCAGGCTCAAAGTGAGTTTTCGGCCTTCCTGTAAACAAAAGATCCCTCTGCTGACTTCGCACTGGAATTTGATGGCCCACAAACAATATACCTTGTAAGCTGTAGTGGATGTGCACCACAACACGCCGATCCCATTCTCTCTGATTTTAGCCGCACAATGCATTCATGAGGTGCCCAGTTTGGCTTGATTATGGCGTTCAGCATCTCCCGCAGTCTCCGATACGCGTCCTCCGTGCCCGTGGCCTGTGTCTCGCACATCGCATGAAGGCCGCCGGCCGTGAGAAAGAAGCCAACTGCTGAAATAAAAAAAAATGAGCCAGGGACTATAGAAACCGCCCTACGACGTTTGATATCAAAATCAAGTTATGACGTTTCAAAGTCACGTGACTCAAACGCGAAGCGAAGCGCAGAACTCGTCACTTTTGTTTTGACAAGACTCAAGAGTTGTCCTCTTCAGGCTCTTGTTTATTGCTCGGTGAAGACAGTAGGATTCCGAACGATTGTCGAGTAACTCAAGAGGCTCCACTGACTGTGATTAATTATGGCTACAACATCTAGTAGACGACACAGCTCGATTCTGTGCGGAGTCCCTGATGCGAAGGCGCTTGAATCGGACGACGAGAATTTTTACGGATTCAGCGCTGGCACCCGCGAGTCGTCCGCGAGCGATTCCGACACCGATGCTGACAGCGACGGCGATGATATGCCACCGAAGAAGAAGACTGTTGTGTCGAAAAGTTGAACGCCAAGCCCCGACATCTCGGAAATTTCAAACGCGGAGAGTGACACCGACTACTCGGAATCGGATGACGAACCAGATGCCCCCGCACTTGAGCCACCGACGACGGAGCAGGTGAAGCAAGGTCTCACCACCACCACCATCAGTTCGCGCCTGGCGCCTAGTCGATGTATGGTTGGCGGTATCCGACATAGCAGGCTGGTACATCAAGTAGCGCAAGGCACATAGAAGATGACACAGCAACGACATAGCTCGATTGCGACGTACGTTTTGCCATATTGCCAGGTGTGTCTTTACCGCCATATTTATCAACCATAAGTACAGCTGCAGTGGTGTCTTCAACTTCAGGCCTCCGACCTTGGACGGTGAAATAAAGTAAAATAAAATAAATCCAGCCACAAGTACACAGCGGTCACATTTAGGCTTGAAGTGGTGCTGAACGCACACTTGCTGAAGTGTACATGTATTGGAATCGGAACTGATCTACATTGACGGATTTACACTCCAGGTCGCATCTTATCTACTTGGTCCACCCAGTTGATTGATTGATTGATTGATTTTATTTTACTTCGCAAGTTCAAACGGGTTCCTGGCCCAGTTATATGAAAGCGAAGGATAGAATTTGCCAAAATCCTAATGAGCAACAGCATAGGCAATATTATCATAGAAGTGGAGTACTATGCGAGCGAGAATACTGAGACGAAAGAAACATGTCAAACCTGACGAAACACAACCTATTTCAGGCATACATAAGGAAGGCAGGCTAGCTTAAAATCTTGCAATCTGGATACAGTTAAAATAATTAATTGGCGCTTATCTTCTCACTTGGTTTTTTGGTGTTCTGCCTGTGCCACACGGCATGGAACCACCGATTCACCATCCGAACATGACCATTGACCATTGCAACCGACGACATTGCAGCACAAACCATCACAGAAGTTGCGATCGGTTCGTTTGAGTCTTTTTGACGGAGCTGCCGCCGACGAACACTTCCGTCAGCGCAAGAAAACACTGCAACCTCCGCTCGAGTCCGTAAAATAGGTCAGGATGTTCGCTTTTCAGAGCGATGGAGAATAGAGTTTCTGTCTACTTCCAGCTGTCTGATGGCAAGGATTGTTTACCCCGGGGAGGTATAGAAAAGCTGAAAAAGCGCTTCGCGAGCTTGAATTTCAGTGCTTGCCCAGTACAGCGCCTAGTGAAGGGCTATCACCAGCAAATCGCTGACGAAGAAACTGCAGCTCATGTCGATGTCTCCAGTAAGTGAGACCAATCCGGCGGACACACTTTGAAGCTCACAGAGGACAGGGCAAAGGAGTTAATCAAAGGAAACACCAAGTCCTGAGAGAAACACTGGTGCAAAGGACTTTCAGGAAACTAGCCGAAAAGCCTGGTGCACGGCGTTGTAGGTGCAGTACGCACAGGTGCTACATCAAGCGGAAGCTATCACTGCGCTGCATGTACAAGCACCAGCGGCTCGCGTGGGTACGGGTGCTGATCAGCAAGTACGACAAGCGCAAGAGGCGATTTGAAAAAAGGACACTGATATGGCGTTGCCTTTTTGTCTCAAACAAAGTCGCATTATTGCGACGAACGGGGATAACACTTACAGTCAACATGCGAGCAGTCTCACCAAGCTTCTGATGGGAAGGTGACAGGCACGCACTGCCTTTGAGCGTGATTCGAGACGAGGAGAAGTGGAACAAGCTATGAAACGACCCGTGCAGCAGCTGTCAGGATCGTACGTTTTGAGCTCTTCCTCCAGTGACGATAGTGGCGAGGAGGATGTGTAACTTGCTTGAATTTTCGACTGAGTTGCTTACTGACATGTAAATAATCATGTATATAGTGCTTTGTGATCGTGGCTTGCTTCAAATACTCGTATTTCTTTCCTGAGACAAGTGTGAAGATAAGCGCCAATTTTAACTGGGCGGACCAAGTATGAAAACTCCAGCCTCTTTTTCTAGCCAAAGGTTTGCGGAAATCATCATACAAACGCACAATATACGGGCCAGTACATCACCCAAAGTGTGTAGAGAATAATTCAAGTCTATCACTCGGGAACACTTGGAAGATATTATTTACTAAAGTAAAGGCGGCAAGAGAAAAATCAGTGTAATACCAATGAAAAATCAGTGTAATACCAATGAAAAATCAGTGTAATACCAATGAAAAATCAGTGTAATACCAATGAAAAATCAGTGTAATACCAATGAACCGCCAAAACCTGCAGCGAAAGTGTAGGTACTCACCAGCTCATTATGTTTCAGAATTTTCCTTTCCAGACAAATTGCAAGAAGCAGCGCTCCTCGACTAACCAGTTCGCATTCATTGCTTGAGCGACAATGTTTAGGACTTTATTTTTACTCAATCTGCGGACAGCATGCTGTTTCGTTCTTTGTGAACTCATCAGCGCATCACAGAGAAAATGAGGCCGAACCTGATAGCAATGAAAATAAAATTTCCAAAGCCAGATTTAAACCAGGCCCGAACATACCTTTGCCAGAGTGCTCAAACTGACAAGTCAGTGAGCTCTGCGTAATGTAAACAGCAAAGGCACTAACCCACATGAGAGTGCTCAACTACTACAAGAGCAGGAGCGAAGTACTCAATCTGCGGACAGCATGCTGTTTCGTTCTTCGTGAACTCAACTATGAACTTGTGAACTTTATTATTATTATACTCCCCGCGTGCTAGTTTGTACGTGAAGTGTGTGGGTTACAGTGAGGGCTGCGTCCCACCCGCCTGTGTGGATTCACAGGAAGTGAGAGTTACGAAGTCTGAGGAAAATGTTGAACGGCCTCTGCTGGGATGACGACTACACCATAGCTCAGTGGTTAGAGCATCGCTGGCTACAAGCGAGGGTCCCTGGTTCGAGTCCTGGTGGTGACAGTCAGTTTTTTCTTCAGACTTTTCCCGTTTGTCTCTTTCCCTCAAACCAGTTAATATTATTATTATTATTATTTAAAGAACTCTTGCTCTCCTCTCCTCCATGCGCTCTCACAGCCGACTCACTGCTACCCTCAGTAGCCAGTACACACACCAACCAAGGAAGGGTTGCAGGTAGATACTGAAATTCCTCCTGACAGCTGTTTCGCCTTCATAAGGCTCATCAGAGAAGGTGATATTGAATAGGATGATATCAGGTGGAGATGGTCAGATTTATACTACAAAACATGGGCGCAAGATTACAGGCAAAGTGTGAGAATGAAAAGTTACAATTCTCCAGCAACACAGTGCCAGGGGTTCCAAGAAAATGGCAGGTGAGTATCCAATCACAAGCTGCTAACCTCTCCAGCAACACAGTGCCAGGGGTTCCAAGAAAATGGCAGGTGAGAAATCCATTCACAAGCTGCTAACATTAATTTTTCTAACGGCTAGGTGATAGTTTAAGAATTTTGGCGAGCCACCAAACAAAGTGAAAGAAAGTAGAGTACTAAGCGTGCAGTGCAGCAAAAGTTACAAAGAGTGCACACACGCATGAATGGACTGTAGTTACATGTAGATCTACTTTTCACTTGGGCAGTTCTCCAGCCAACCGCGCAGGCATGCAGAGACGCACCACGTCGACTGTCCCCGCAGAGTCCCCTCCGGCGTTCTCACGAGCAACAGATCGCCGCTGGCCGTCACACCTTGCTGCGCACCGTACGTGTCCGGACCGACCGCTACCTCGCGCTGTCCCCATTTGCGCCTCAGTTGCTCGCTGCCGTTGAACGTCGAGACAACCCGGCCGATATTGGCGGAATAGTACCGTTCACCATTTGAAATAATGATAATAATCCTTATTACGATGTGCTTGTTCGGGTGGACATCAGCATGGCCTGCAGCTGCATTGATGGACACGAAAATACTTTGCAAACCAACCAAAAGTGTTACCATAAACCACTTCGAATAGATACAAAAGTCCTGAACAGGTATAGAAAAAAGAAGTAATTACATAATTATAATAATATTATGCGAAATAAAGACAAACTTGTGTGCCGATATCACGCGGGCACAGATGCCCACCCAACCGCTTCGGTCAGCAGCAAGGGCACGGAATGCCTCTAGATCGACTTTGCTTGACAAGGAAAGTCCTATCCGCTTGGCATCATCTCGTGGTAGCGTATGTCTTGGTCGTCCACTCCAGCCCGCTGGGCGAGGCTCTGCGAAGTACGCTCCCGTGTCCAGTGATGGTGGGGAGTCAGCCGGGAGCCGGAGGATGTGCTCCAAGAGCCTCCAGCTAGCTCTGAAGATGATCATACCTAGAGGAACCGCACCGGTACTCTCATAGAGTCTCTCGTTTCTGATCCGATTCGGGAACACAATGCCGATTAGCGCCCTACGCTGTTTTCGGTGGAAGGCCTCAATACGGCTCAGCTTCTGTTTCCTTGGTGCTCTTGTTGCACAATCGTAGCAGAGCACAGGTTTAGAACTCATAAACGATATTTGTTTCGGATGAGGCCTCAGTGCCCTGACGTTGAGTTCAACTTGAACAATGAACCTGTCCTTTTCTCATGCAACACCTGATACGTGTCCTTTTCTTTGACGCCGCGGAATGGAAACTCGTTCATAATTCGCTCATCATATGAGGTCTCCAAGATGCTTTTCGGCATAAAAGGCACTCGTTTGGCCAGCAGGACAACATTCCATGCAATGCTAGGATGACAGACGGCGAAGGTTCGTGCCTCGGTTGCAATGTTCTCATTGCGTTCTTCGTGCATGGCGAACAGCTTGCCTTGAAACGACCCTCCACCCATGACGAATAGCCACTCACTGGAGACCATCAGTTCTGTATCGACAACCGCTCGCAAGCCAGGATTAAGCATTACCTGTTTGTCGTACGTGGATGAGTAGTCATCCACTATGTCATCGAGCAAACGGATCACTTTGAAAACCTTTTTCAAGTCTTTAAGTAGGATATCGCGCAAGAAATCAATACTGGACCGTAGTCGCTTCCTTACCGACCCCGAATTGTTGTCGAACCCCAGCAGAACAGTGGACGAGGCAGGCTTGACTTGTTGCAGCATGACGGACAGGCGTTCGAAGCAGGGCAGACAGAACTCGGTAAATGCCGGGCCGCCGTGGTGGCGATGACCCGGATGAAGGCGTAGAAAACGTCGTAACAAATGCTCAGTACGAACGTGTATGACCGTGTAGGTGTTCGCCAAGCCGGATGCACGAATCACGCGCTGGGATATTTGCACCAGATTTCTCGCAGGTCCGAATGATGTTGCTGCTAGGTAAGGCACGCTTGCCGGTGCAATGGGACGGATTCCATAGCGCTCCCCACCTACCCACGTTGGCATCAGGAGACACTCGTCGCTGCTTTCCAGACCTGCCAGATGAGATACGAGATCACTTATTGTCCACACACCCTCCAAGTGCTTGGGAACTGCAGCGCAAATAACGCGCCGGAATGGGCCCAACCGCTTCAACGATTTTTTGAGACATCCTTCCAGCCACTCACAACTTGTATCGATTGCATCCTCAATCCGTGTCGCCAGGCGAAGCCGTCCAATCATTGCCGTCTCCTTGTCCATCAAGCTGTGATTGGTCTTGCAGACAGCCTCCTGAGCTATGTAATTTGAGACCAAGTTGAGAACTGTCCATCGGCCGACGCAGTTCTTCTCTGCCTGGGCCTTCTTAACAAACAGGTCAACTCCGGTAGGCTTCATTACGTCACTGGGTGACTTTAGATCAAAGTATGCCGACAGGCGTTCTATCTTCACGTCGGCTTTATAGTAAGTGGGACGAATATGGCACAGACCAGCCATGGACACAAGGTAGCCACCAAAGACACTTGGGAGGACAACACTCCGGCGCAAACCCTGGCTCAGGTTGAGCAGATCAGCAAGCTGGAGAGCTCCTCTGGTCAGCTGCTCGCCACTGAAACAACCCACAGCCAGCACGGGCGCTACTATATTACTGAATCTACTCCACTTTAGAGCTCTGGAGGCAACACCAGGCGACGCTGCAGTACTTATGGCGGACCTGTAGGTATGGTTGTTGCCAGTTCTTTCCATGGCGTTTTGGCCAGGTACATCGCTGGCTAGGCTGTGAGGACGAAAGATCGCATTAGTTTGCGACTGTGCGGCAAACAGAATGACACCCACGACGTAAAGGGCCAGCGAAAGGAGCACTATGGGGCGCAGGAGAAGGAACAGCTGAGGACCCCTCCATGCCCGCATCATCTTCAGGCTCAAAGTGAGTTTTCGGCCTTCCTGTAGACAAAAGATCCCTCTGCTGACTTCGCACTGGAATTTGATGGCCCACAAACAATATACCTTGTAAGCTGTAGTGGATGTGCACCACAACACGCCGATCCCATTCTCTCTGATTCTAGTCGCACAATTCATTCATGAGGTGTCCAGTTTGGCTTGATATGGCGTTCAGCATCTCCCGCAGTCTCCAATGCGCCTCCTCCGTGGCCTGTGTCTCGCATTATCGCATGATGGCTTCCCGAAGACCCGTGAGAAAGAAGTCAACTGCTAAAATATGTTAGTTACTCTACAGGGCTGCTGACAGGCTTGATTCGAGTAGGCTGGCAGACAGCATTTCGTCATGTTGTCCGCTGCTGACAGGATACCGGCAGTTCGCAGGTAACCGCAGTGCTGCTCAATGATTAATCTGATCGCTTAATCTGATCCAGTTTGCGCCCTGCGCCAGGTCACATGCCTGTGTTCGCAGGTCTAGCTAGGGCTGCACAGCGCCACACGTAGAATTGAGTGGCTGGATGGGATTTCATTGAGCAGTAATGTGGCTCGCAGAATACTAGTAAACAGATAGTAGAACGACATACCATCCATCAACGACTCAAATAATGTATCAACACAGAGCCAATTCGTAAAAAGCCTTACTCGCCGGAATTGAGTTCAAAAGTCGAACATCACACCGAAAGTCTGTTTTAAATGCATTTGACGCCATGCTGAATGGCCTTGTCATCGACAATGGCCAATATCGATCCATACATGGATCCTATTGGTCTGTGATTTTGTCTTTCTGTGCCTGTAACTTTGTGCAGATATGGTGTTTACGGATGCTCCTTTCCCTCAGACATACCTTTCTGTGAGACATCGCCCCGTAAATTGCCGATCAATGTCTCGTCGTTCGTGAGCTCTCTTTCTGGTGAACTGCTTGTCGTCAATTCATTGCAGACCGTACGTCTAAAAGGTAGACTGTTATGCAACCGACAACAACCAGCAGACTATCGGTCGTTCAGCTCGTACTACTGGTCAAATTCCTGCATCATTCACATAGTAGTGATAATACTTCAAGTATTTTGAAGCCATCAGCAAGTCTCACCTGGCACGTACTATACCCAGGAAGCAGACACTCCCGGTCCAAATTAAAGTAGCTTTATAATAAATTTAATGTTATGAAAGGCTGAGCAGCAGCTAGCTTCACAACGCTGAATATGTTACTGCCTACACTTCTCACAGAGTAGATCGCCGATCGTCGCATGACGTCTGGGCTCCAAAAGCCAATCTGCGAGTAAGCCATTCCTTGTGACAAACATGCACAGTCGTGCAATTCGGCAAGAACATTATCTGATTCTGTGCACCATGCTTTTCTGTACACCCAGCAACCCAATCCAAGACTGTCTGTCTAGTATCTCCGTTATCGTTTACTTGTACTTAGTTGTAGTTGGGTGGCGAAAGCTCTCTAGGTAATGCCATCTGTGCGTGCCGGTGCTGCATGAGTTTTTCCATGATATCAGCATACACGTACAATGTTTCTTAGTGATCTCGCCGCATCATCAGTTCATCACATCACATCATCGTAGGCAACTAACTACTCGTAGATTCTGTAGATAGCTGCGAACCGAGACCTCCCTGGTTCGAGCCTCACACGGGTGTGATTCTGACTACAAACTCCCTCCACCACGCAGTTCACCAGATTCAAGTGTGGCCCATCGTCAATGGAGCTGTACGCCCTGCACCAGGGCGAGAGACCGATGCACACCTCGCTATGGCACGTTCCGCATGTCTTACCGCATAGGGAACTCACCGCTACATTAGCGCTCTCATCGCAGAAACTATAATTATCTCTACTTTTCCACAATATCCTTTAAAAACAATTATTCACAGTGGGTCCAATGTTAGTAGGCATTATGCCCTGTTTTGATTTCCATTATAAATAAAGTATGCAACAGCAACAATCCTACTACGGCTCGGGAAATGCCTGCTGATACCGAAATCTAGTTCACAGTGGACCATCACGTACACAGTCAAGTCAAGGAATGATGTAAACTACAACGAAAGGGCTTCTCACCGAAATTTGCACTATCGTCTATGTATGCATGTCCATTGAATAGTATTTAGACGGCGTGGTTTGCCGAATTGGTTTCAGCAAGAGAGCACATCGCTGTGCTGGGACGTTGCATAGGGGGCTCAACTGATAATGCAATCGCAAACCTCCATTGTCGATCAAGATGGTGCCATCCGGCAATCTGTCATCCCTAGAGATAGAGTTAGCAAGGGCAAGCATTGCACAGACTGTCTTTAGACGTTTAGTAACTGTTGGAAAGTCACGGCCTTCTGTAAATGTTCATACAGCTTCTGTTTACTGGTCTATGTACAGTGCGAAGGAACAGCTGAGGAGTCTTCGATGTCCGCATCATCTTTAGGGTCAGAGTTAGTTCAAAGGTGTGGTAATCGGCCTACCTGTAAACAAAAGATCCATTTCCTGACTTCGCATTTTCCGTCGGCCCGGGCACCTCTCCATACCCCCCCCCCCCCCATCACTCCTATCTTAAAATCGCATTGGGTATCTTAAAATCCTTATGGCTATCTACCAGGCCGTTCAAGGCCAGGAGCTACAACAACGTCAGTCGTTAGTTAGGTGGAGGAAGCGAACACGCGGCTATGCCACTGGCGCGTATCACCATCGGCATGTGTCAGTGTAGGACGATTGTACAGTACAGCGTGTCAGTGCAATGTACCTGATGTACGGTCTTTGACTGTGTCTGCGTCGAAAGAGGTGCGCAATCGCACAGTCACATACATGTACATGTCAGGGCAACAAGCTAGGACCTTCTGCGTGTGATTCTCCGGCCCTCTTACTTATTTTTGTAGCCCCCCAGTGGCCTTGAACCGCCTGGTAGATAGCGGCCGCCACTGGTCTTCGCACTACATGTACATCATTTTATTCTTGTAGGTGCTATAGTTAGCTATGTAGGTGAGGCGAAGTGTGCTCCGACGACCAATGGCCACGGGAACAAGACACGCATCGCGCACCATGGGGTAAGAAGACAGATTGTGTAAGAGAGAAATAGAGAGAGAGTGAGTGAATGCCAGATTAGGTCAGAAAGCTGTACTGAAGGGCAAGCAACGTTGCTCGAAGTGGGGGTAGGACACTGGATAAGCGAGAACGGGGGCCCAACCGACAAGAACGAAAAAGGAAAAAGAAACAGGAACAAACACATTGTGCACTGAGGTGATTCGTCAGCAACATGTAGCACAAGTAGTAAAGGTGTATTGTCGGTATGATGGGTCCCCAAGTAAATAAAAATAATATCAACAATCAAGAGGAACAGGGCTATGGCCTGTGGAGAATCCGTAAATTTGAAGTAAAAGTACAATTATAGACATACATGATTCTTTAGGATCCCTCAACGAATACATGTTGTTTGTTTGTATTCTTTAGTTAGAGTGGAAAGTCCAAAACAGGCCTTAGCCTAATAACAATGGTCCCACTAGTGAGGGAATGCTGTATATCTGTACATGTAGTACATGAGCTACCACTCTCTAGGTTCAGTTAGGAGACGTGAAGACAAGATGAGCGTTACGGGGATGCACATTACAGGACCATGAAAATAAGCCATGGAAGGACGTCGCCCGCATCCAGTCCTGGCGCGTCAGGTGCTGACATGGACGCGATGTGAAGTTCTGCATTCCCTTCGTTGCAGGAAGCTCCCGGAGGAATTGACCGGGAATGTTCTTCCACGCCACAATGAGGTTGTAGGGGAACGACCTCAGCAGATAGTTCGGTGCTGCCCGAGCGAGTGGCCATTGCAACTGTAAAAGGTGGCGGGAAGAGGGCTATCAGTTGGGGCGAGCCCTCAATGTAGTGCTACGGTTACAACAGATAGCCGCACAGCCAAGAGAGAACAGGTCCAGTGATGCCTACCCGCTCTGCCTTGTTGAGGAAGCCGACGTGGAAGACGCGGTCAAATGCACGGGCAATATCAAAAAAAATATTATTGCTACAACCAAGACAGAGCCTCCCTCTGCTAAAACCTGAACTCATCCGCTCCGGGTGTTGTAAATCAGAAATTCAGCTGTATCCCAGTCACGTCTAAAATCGAACCTTCCTGTCAGGCAGCAGTGGTTTCGCTCCAGGAAGTTGGTGACTTTATGGTTGACAATACTCTCCATGAATTTGGTTCACGTCATGATACTGTTAATGGGAGGCTATCGGCAACCTGGGATGTCCTATTACGCTGGAACCTGGGATGTCCTATCACGCTGGAAGCCACCCTCCCCAATACTGCAACCCAAATATCTGCCCAACTATCTCCAAATGGTTTTAGTGAGGTGGCGGAAGTGCACTAGTTGTATATGTCAATCGTGCCTGTTGTCGCCCGGCTGTGGTCATTCCTGATATCATCGGAGAAAACAGAGTGTAGGAATTTTTTTTTAAATTTCATTGATTCATACTTAGTTTCACATGACTATTCACTAAACTAAAATAATAGTCATGCGCACAGGCAGGCACAGTGGGTGGGTCTAAGACCATGATTGAGAAACGAGAGGTACCAGGTTCAAATCCTGCTTGGAAGCGGAAGGATTTTTTCCAACCGTGCTGCGACCCACAGTTAATTGGGAACACGTGGCCTGGCATGAGTAATACATGGATGTGGCAAATGGGATCGAGGCCTTTGGCCTCTGGTTGGTGGATCTGATCTATCTTCCCCCACCGTTTAGGAGCCGCATCTGACGCCTGATCATGGGGTGGTGACGTCCCACGGAAGCGGAAAGGTGGTTCTTTACCAGTGAGTTGTACGACTCCTTGATTTTGACCTGCCCGGTACCTGAACCCCGTCGAATTTATCTATTCTATTTATTTATTCACTAAACCGCCATCCCTCAAGACCATCCACGATTTTAGAGGCAAATTCGCACCACTATCGTCGCCAAAGCCATTGGCTTTCGGCGACTGTTACTTCTAGGAACAGTTATGAGGATGCTTGCTCCCCTTCTAGCATTCATTTGCTCCTGCTCTCCCCCACCCCCATCCCTGACCAACCATACATGTACATCTTCTGCACTCCCAACCTCTTCCCCGCACATCCTCACCTTCTAGAAATGTCCGCTCTCCATTCTGTCTTCTCGCTTCTCACACTGCCCTCCCCTCCATTCTGTCTTCATCATCTCTTCATCATGTCTTCATCATCTCACCATACTCACATGTTGTGGACGAGAAGGCATCTAAAGACGAAGTCAGGACTAGTTTGTGTTTGGATTCTTGACACTACACACGGCACAGAGCACCAAGCATATTCGTTGTACCTAATAGTTTCATGCGCATAGGCAATCATCAGACAAAAAGTATTCTTTCTAGACCAAAGAGTGGTATATTTGATAACATTTAATAACGATAGAAATTTTTACGATACTTCTCCAGACGTTTCGTTGTTCTGAACAACATCGTCAGAGAATAAAGAATTCTTTATCCACTGACGATGTTGTTCAGAACAACGAAACGTCTGGAGAAGTATCGTAAACATTTCTATCGTTATTATATGTTATCAAATATACCACTCTTTGATCTAGAAAGAATACTTTTTGATATTACAATGAGAGTGAATAATCAACGGCTTGTCCACCAACTCTTTAATCATCAGACAACTGATTCTTGACACTATGTATTACTGTGGCGTATTCGCTTTGGCTAGAGAGTGCATCGCTGTGCTGCGACATTGCCAAACTATCTCAACTGATGATGCTCACAAAATAATAGCCTCCATTGTTGAACAAGAGGGTACCGCCCCACCGCGGGGTCCTCCGATGAGCTGTCATTCAATGGACGTGGAGTTGGCAAGGGCAGTAATTGTACAGCCTACATTTTACAGGACCTCTCTCGTGTAATGTAAATCTTAATTTTAATTTTAATCGCAGTGAAGAGACCGTTTTTGAAGTTGAGAAGTGAAGTTTCCTAAATGTCTTTGTATTTGGAAAATCACGACTTTCTGCAGGTGTTCGTATAGCTTCTACTTTTTTTCTTCTGTTTTTTACTAGAGCCACGTAAACCCGTCATGTGTGAGCCATGAATAAGGGGAGTGGTGGCGTGGTCTGGGACTACTAGTAGTCTAGGTATTATGTGGTTCACAATAACTGGAGGCAGTCGGCAAGCCCCTGGTACATTGTACATTGTATGTACAGACAGCTCCCTACTCTCACTAACACCCCAATCTAGCCTGTTTGGTTATCAACCAAGGCCACTGCAAGCTATACCTGTGCACGTGGTAAGCTGGCATAAGTGAACTCTCTCGGCAATGCCCCTGGTGCGTGTCGGTGTGTGCCAGCACAGTACAATACTGTGTCAGCTGTCGATGATGCATGCAGCACCCCAGTTTTCATGTTCATTGGTATGTATGTACACTGTACTAGTATTCTTCTTCTGCTCAAGTACCGTAACGTGGTACAGTGATGTACATCCCTGTTGAAAGCAGAGCTTAGGCAAAATCTTTTAGTAGTCGATACTCGTGGTAAGCTAAAGTCGATACATACTCAAAATAAGATTGGCTCTTTCAGCTACCCAAGTCTGTATCCCTGTGAACTACATGTAGCTCGACCTAATATTGCGTGATGGCTAGGTCGCGCTGTTGCCATCGTTGTTTGGACTCTAAACCTCAATCTATCTCCGCACGCCTCCTATCACTGGCAACTGCAGCAGTTTCTCGGTGAGCAGTTGGAACCTCACCTAGAAGTATCGGGTACTCAATCTGCGGCTAGCCAGCAAAGCTAACTATCAGCAGATTGAGTATAATGTGACTTCCATTATACGTATGTGACTGATGGCATCCACCATTTTAGCAGTTTTGCTCACTGTTGTCCCAGAAGAATTACACCATAATTTTATAACATTCAACGCTTCAGTATCAGCATCCAGTTGAGACTTGAGCGTGAGAGGTGCCAGAGTGCGAATGCAGGCATACTCTGTCTGGAAAGGGTTAGATGGGGCCCTAAGACTAAGTAGTTGTGCTCTTTTTCACAGTACTTAGTCTTTGCCTGCTAACTGATTGGTCGTGGGTTCCAGTCGCACACATCTGACTGCAAATTTCTGGCCATGAAACTCACCTGATCAAAGTTTGGGTCACCGTCACCCAGTAGAGGCGAGGCGAGAGAGCTGCAATTCGTTGACGAGAGGCTGGCTGGCTCAAATCCATTTATGCCCCCCCCCCCCCTCTGTTTCACCCCCAAGGCGATATTCAGGGGACAAAAAAGATGATCAGTAGCCACCTAGGAAATGAGTTTTCCTAGGTGGCTGCTGATCGTCTTCATCCAGGACGTTGAGGCCAAACACATCGAGCTGTGGATCGCATATTTAAGGTGACCTGCAAAAGGCACCGCCCGAAGGAGCAATGTAGAAAAGGAGATCGCCGCCAAATTGAATGTACATGTATTTGGTGAAGAGGTCGGGGAGGCGGATACCATGACACGGGCGCCATCGTGCGTTCTAAAATTGACACTATGCGAACCAAATCCAAAGCCCTCCACAAGACGTGCACGAAAAAAAACAGCTACCGGCATGTGTGTTTAGTGTAAGCGAGCCTGACGAAGACGAAACATATGACCTGGAATCGGCCTACACAGTGTGCGCGAATCCCTTCTTCTTCAAATCCAGTTTAAAAACCTGTAGGTGTGAATGCAGCTTCACTTTATAAGCTGCCTTTTGCCTTCAAGGCAAAGCCACTTTCGACGTGCTGTGGAAGGGGCCTAAAATTCTACTCAGCGCCTGTGCTGCTGACGGCGAGGGAAGTGTTCATCACTCTACGCTCACATCCATTTCGCATGATGGAACATATCGAGGTAAGCTGTCACATCCGTTATTCTATTCCTGATCTCAGGTGTAGGTTTCGCGCTTTTCGTCTCAAGTGCTTTAGTGAGTATGGTGTTATGTTTTGATTTCTCTGTCTAAGCATGAACGCCATAACAGTTACTTTGTTCACGACACTCCACTTTGGAATGATTCATCAAATTAATGAAGTCGCAATGGACTTTTCCTTGTCCACCTCGTTGCTGATCATTTCAGGATTACTTCTACCCGTGTTGGCAGGCGGAGAGCATAGAGTCATGTAAGAAGCCTTGTGTTAGTTTGCCCTCGCATGCATTTTGCTACAGCTTTGGCTTCAAGTCACTGCTACTACTGAGCTGAGTTGACCGTCTTTTTTTACCTTCCCATGCAGCTGTCCGTGTGCATCTCGGAAGACCTGCCACGCCATACCGAAACTGCTACGTAATGAAAATGCTACCATGTACACGGTAGAGTACGGATCATGCCAGCCACTCTTGAACACCACTGTCCTGAAGAAGGAGAGAACTGAGTGTACGGTACAGTTTGGCGAAACATGACGCTGTAAAGCTCTTGATCTACTGAATATGTATGCCTGCTGATGACCTCTCTCTCCCCTATCTCACTTCAATACTTGAAGTACAAAAGCAAGACCTTCACGAAGTTTGCTGTTCCCAAACCCTCATATCATCTTTCCTCCTTTATTACTACATGTAGGGCTAGGCATTCTGAATTATTATTATTGTTTGAAAGAGAATATGACCCATACGTTACTAGTTATGACTAACAGCCCACCAAGGTAACGAGATAGTATACAGTCAGATAGTGTGACAACAAGGCACAAAACTGGCAAGGGTATTGAGACATTCGTGGCGCATCCTTCCCTTCATTGGAACGTTCCGCACCTGAGCCTTCCAAGTTGGAAGGTTGTTGGTTCGTGCTTCGTAGATGTGTTGGAGCTAGGTTTCAGGTCGTCGAATGTCTCAATATCCTTGTCAGTTATCTGTACATATTACTCTTGGATAAAAATCCCAGTTTTTATTATTATTGTTACTTACATTTGAACTTAAACTGCTGCATATGGCGCTAGACTAGTCATTGCATTGTATATGCTGAAGTAGATCACTCGGACAGTCCGAATACAGACGATCTACCTAAAGGGCTGGCAACAGTGGGAAGGAGGAAATACTAATTTTCAAGTTATCTCTCTCTATCTCTCTCTCTGTGTCCCTATCTATCTCTCCCTGCACCTCTCTCTCTCTTTCTCTCTCTCTCTCTCTGTCTCTCCATGCACCTCTCTCTCTGTCTGTCTCCCTCTCTCTCTTTCTCTCTCTCTCTCTCTCTCTCCCTCTCTCTCTTTCTCTCTCTCTCTTTCTCTCTCTCTCTCTCTCTCTCTCTCTCTCTCTCTCTCTCTCTCTCTCTCTCTCTCTCTCTCTCTCTCTCTCTCTCTCTTTGTAGATCTGGACACCTTGCAGGCCTCTAATGGCACAGACCATCATGCGGCAGGCTGCTCTGGTGAACACTCCATTCCGAGCGGTCTACCTAGGACGGATTTCATCTTGATTGTTCAGGAGTACATGTCATATGAGCCCATTCGAAGTCTTCTCAGCAACGTTATGCATCAGACCACGCGTTTACTGCGAATATCCGGTATTAATCCATCCCATTTCGATATCTCGTGTTCCGTGTGGGGATTTATGGAATCCTTTGGATTCCTACCACTTCCTGATCCAATTTCCCCGCTCCTAGCCACCGGAAAATATGTTGAAGTTCTGTTTCAAAATGAGGAGATGAGCGCTGGACGCGGGAGCTCGTTCCTGTCAAGAGCTCTCACCAACATCAACACAGCCAAAACCAAGAGCAAGCGATACACGTACGAGTCTCTAGATGACGCGTACGATCGACTGCTTGGGTTCGAGGGCGTTATTGATATGGTTGTGGACAGAGCGCGCGCACAACCGGGTGGAAAGTGCGTCATCCTGCTGATCTTTCCCTTGCGAGTCGACATTCGTGTAACGGATCATGACATCCAGGTGCTTCGCGCCTGGAACTGCACTGTCCATGCCATCGCTCCTCTTACTCTGGAAACGGGTGTTATGCATCTGCTGGCGCTAACAAAAGATACCTTTCTCGATGTGAGCCTAGAAGACGCACCGCCGGCTCGTTCCAACTGGAAGCCCATGGGAGAAGGTGAAAAAGCGAGCCTACGGTCTATAACAACGACGGAATTTGTACGCCTAGCGTTCTCCACTGGCGGCGTGATCTTCAACAGGGAAAGAATGTTCCCAGTGCTCGGCGAGCCAGTGCCTGGGTATTCGTACGAGTCCTCTTCCCGTGCTCAACACGTGGTGGCTGAGAATATGGCAAGGCTTCTGATAGGTGGCACACCTGATGCTTGGCTGTCCAGAACGTGCGAATGTGATGACGTCAGGCCCGATCCTGCCATGTTGAACCCTCACTCAGCGGACACACGCGATGATCTACGGTGGATGTTTTCGAGGTCCATATTATCGCCTCTTCGTGATTATGGATGCTTCGGGCACTGCAAAGGTGAGGCCAGTTCCAATATTGACTGTTTAATGCAGGATTGTCCAATTTACATGCACATGGAAGATCTACATCAAGAGGTATATCAAGCGAATGGCCGAGGGCCCTCTTGAGTGGTGTGAGTTGCCAGTATGATGTAAGCCGGATATTGATGGATCGATGAAGGATAGATTTGCCATCACTGTGGATAAGAGTCATACTGTAGCTCAGTTGATTAGAGCATCGCTCGCGAATAGCAACGTCCCTGGTTCGACTCCCGGTGGATTGACTGATGATTTTTTCTTTCTTTCGTATCTGGCTTGCAAGTGTTGAGTTTCGGAGAGAACAGATCAGTACGAGGCATGTACCCTCTAATTTCCGAACAAAAGTTTGTCATCTTTTTTTCGAGATTCGATCTAAATCACCATAATCATTCCGGGCATTTCTATTTTGATCCTGTCGCATTAGAACCGGCAATGGTCGCTGAAGATGTCGATATATATGCTCCCTCCGATCCACGATATCGCGCTTGCATCCCATCACAGCTGAGAGCGGCACCAGATAATAGTAAGGGAATTGCTTGCTTACAGCCTCACGCCTTTTGTTGTTTTCCTTTGCCGGATCCTCAGCTACGTATGTCCATCTTTAAGTACTAGAACGGATTTATGGACAACAATACGTTCACCGACACGAGTTTCTTTCCTGTTGTTTGTGCACCTCATGTTTCTAAGGTATGATGGAGAGTGAACTTAGTTTCTCACACGGAAAGTTGGGTGTGGTCCTCGAAAGAGTGCTCAATGCACCGGGGTGCAGAGCTTCATACAAAAAGAATAGAATGGGATACGGATCTTGGGTTGGCTGTGACTCAGAGTTTCACGCCTGTGGCGATCATCAGACAGCACTGTCTGACGATCGCCACAGGCGTGAAACTCTGAGTCACAGCCAACCCAAGCTCCATATCCCATTCTATTCTTTTTGTAACTTAGTTTCTCGCATCTTTATTCGGCAAACTAGCATCAACTTGTGGATTGTTCCTTTTACTGTTTCTGTCTATGGGTGTGGCGGTGCGTGTGGAGCGAGAATTTTTGATCTTCTAGATGTAATTGAATTCCTGCTTGAAGGGCGAGTTTGTTGATATAATCAGTGTATTAATCACGGCCTACCGAGTTGCTGCAATGGATCTAGAAGGGGAAAGCCCCTTTCGAACTGGACTAGTTCCCAAGCAAGCTCTTCCGTTTTCGACTCATTGTGAAATCTCTTCCATGCAGTGAATTGTTTTCTTCCATTTTTGGGACTAATAGCAAAAGTTCTCTTTCGTGCTATTATCCTCTACAGCCATTACAACCATGTCCACAGCTGGTCCTGACACCACGCTCATGCCTTGCCAGGAACAGGAACTCAACTCTTCCACGACAAACTTAAGCTACACTCTACCTGCGAAGCAGGCTGACATCATCATCATCACGGAGGAAAGCGCCGCCCTGGCAGGCCTGCATCTGAAAACCAAAGGCTTTCTGCAGACCCTGGATCACAAGCTGAGAAAAGGCGGCTTCGGATCTGGAGAAGATGCTCCGTATACTATGCGCAACCTCTACGGCCTGGTTGGTTTCGGCTCGAATGAAGGTGTTTCTGGGAGATTCGTTCTATCCGACTGTTCACCGGCCTATTTGTTCAGCATTGATTGTATTTCCAGCGCCATACGACAGTTACTCTACCCAGAAGTAGACAATAGCACCGTCCTATGGGACATATATGCTCCCCTGGCGTTTGCTATTGCTAACACTCCTTGGCGGCTGCATGCAGTGCGCCATATCATTCTGATCGTGAACAGCATGGATTGGCTCTGGCTTGAGGCGCACGTTAGTGCTCTGGATGAGCTACTCAGCTGCTACGACATATAGTCCGCAGGCCAGGGTGCAAAATTCGTATTTTTCGCTCCGAGCAGAAGGGTACCAAGGTTTGACTATACGAAATGATAGAGTGGTGCTAGGGCTTTCTTATCATGTATCTCTTGTCCCGGGATTCTTGTCCTAAGTTGACCAAATCAAAGGAATACTATTATTTTGATGTTGCCATGGTAACGGAAGTCGAAATTCAAATTTTACCACCTTTCCTATGCTGTAAGCAGTTCCAGTTTTTTGCATTGCCAAAGAAAGACCAAGAACCACCGGTATCCAAGGTTTGATGATAATCGTGCAACTAGAACCCATGCTGGGGTCGCCCGCAGTACGACAATTGTGTGCATACAAAAGGTCAATACCATTGCACTGTAAGTACAGTAGTTGGGTAGAAGGGGGGTGCTCAGCCCCTCGATTAGGGATGCAGAATGGGGTGGAAGGGGAGGCTCCCCCCTCGTGATATACCTGGACATTTTACAGTCTTTATCACTTCTTGTGGGCCTTGTTTCACAATACAATTCAGAATGCCCTTTGGTATACAATAGCATTACAATCACTGATAAGATTATGTCCAATACATGGATAGTCTTTCGAAATGAGCTGTAGCCAAATCACATTGGGGATCGTATGTACATCAGAAGCAAAGAACAGAGTACTCATCACAAGTATTATAATGTACATGAAATACACATGTAGGTGGGCTTCTCCATGTGACTGGGCCATCATCTGAAACAAACTTCGGCTGTTATCAAATCAAAATGAAGGCGTAGAAAATATAAAAAAGACAAAAAGAAGAGTATGCCATCACATGGGCATTGGACAATGTACAATGTGGGAGGGCTATCCGCCAATCGCTGCCAACTCAGTAATGGACTTGAGCGGGGAACTGAAGATGCACAGTATATGCTGCTATGCACAGTAGATTCTGCTAAGCGGCCAACAAAATATGGACGCCGAGAGATGCACATAAATCTGACGTAACAAAGATGTTGGCTTTGCATTATTACCAACCACATACTCATACTACATTGTTATACACTATACACTATACACTACGTTGTTTCAGAAGCCAGCAAAAACACTCAGCACATACACGTGTATGCAACAAGTAGAGGTGCCTGACTTTTAACCGCATCGGTCCACTAGTTTTGAGCACATACTGGGTAAACCGACGTGATCCGCACTTGCCATTCATTCAATTACCTGCATTGACAGACCATAGAATCATAGAACTCACTGACTCACAGTACGACCTTACTATGTAGTCACCCATGAATCAGAATAGGGAAGCATGTCACAACGTGAACACAGTTCTGTATACCCAATGTTTAGAGTTGAACAGTTACATGTAACATAAAACGAAAGTGCATTATCCGTGTGTCCATAAATGGGTGACTCACTGCTGCTCAGTGTCAGACGGAAGATCTCCCTCATCGATGGCCTGTACTTCGTCATGTCCAGGAGCAGATTCCACCGGGCAGTTCTTGCATGGAACTGAAGCATGATGGTGACAGCTACAAGCATCTGTACACACGAGCATGTGACGCCTGCAGGAGCAATTGCCTCCTCCACAGCCAGTCTTACAGCCACAGCTGAGAAACTCGAGGACAGAGTGGGGAGCGGGTGGTATACTAAGCCAGTCCACAGCTAGATCACCGTTCTGGTCAAGACACCAACCTGTAATGGGGAGAACAAACAGATGGAGGAATGCAAATTATTTACTCCATATATCAGAAAAGCTTCTTACACTACAACAGTCAATTACTTCATGCATGATTGTGTTGATAACACAGCTGATTCACTCTATTGTATAAGTAGCAACATCAACGAACATGTCTTGTTCAGAGAATATCCATCATTTTCATACTGCAGTCCTCCTCTACAACTGCATTATATGCTACAGTCAGCTCACTCACCTTGGCCATTATCTTGTGGTGCTGGTATCGCAGGCTGGGCCACAATGCACTGGCGCCAAATGGCAGCTTGGTAGTTAGCTCTCGCGGCATGCTTCAGGAAGGCATCTTTGCATGGTGGAAGCTGGTTTGACTGCAAGGTCTTTGTGCAGAACAGCTCATACCTTGCATCGTTGACGCTGCTACAACCAGAGACTTTGTAATAGGAGCACACAAATGTCTCAAGGTTGAGGAGCACATCAGCTGTCAGTGGTTCGAAGCCTTTCCCCAGGGAGGTGAATGCTTGCCGAGATGTAGACCCAACAGGACCGGTGCTTTGCAGAATCTTCAATGCAGCCTTCTTCCCGCGGTATGCAAAAGCACTTGTGCTATCACACCCAGTGAAGGCGTGGAAGCCTGGCAGTGCTTGGCAGAGTTCTGGGCCAAGCTCGTCGCTGACAGTTGCCATGTCGATGCATCGAACCTTGTTCCCAGTCCCAGTGAGGAAGTACAATCTTCCAGAGATGCAATGGCGGGCGAAGGCAGCCAGAACTGCTACATCAGTGTCCGGGGACTTGACCGTGACGGTGGGATAGCCTGCGGAACCAGCATGAGATGCATGCAACAAGAGACGGGTATCCGCTTCCTCGTGGCTGCACTCCAAGTCAGGTACAGGGACGACACTTGTAGCACCTGCCTGACGTTTGATCATCACACAAGAGCTACCGCTGGTAACGACAAGTTCCCTCTGCTCAGGCACCTTCTCAACCATGGCAGGACGCTGCCACTGTACGGCGAGGAATGCAATCAATTCCTCTTTGTTGTCACCCACTGCCAGGAACTTGGCAAACTGCCTGGGAAGCCGTTGATCAGCGCCAGTGATATGCTGCCGTAGAGTCCCACTAGCGGCCCGTGATGAACGTTCCAGATTCTTGATCGACATATCCCGGTACGTATCAACAACAAAGTCCACTCGAGCATACCGTGCAAAGAACTTACACAGGCGATCTAGGATGCACTCAGCATATTCGGCAAACGTGGATGGCAAGCTGGAAGTCTTCATTGACCTCAACAGTGCCATGGCGTCGACTATTAGTGCACCATCGTGTGGGTGTGTACTGTCGTCGACAATCGCCTTGTCCGTGAGCAACGGCAGCAGGGCAGACTTGCTGGTCTTCACCAGAGATCCTGACGTTGTTGCTAAAGCCCAGGGCAGGGGGCCAAGTGGGTATGACAGGACATGACGCATATCCATCTGCCTGGTCTGAGCAATCAGGGCAATCCTGGAGAATGTTGACCGATCACTCCGGAGAATTTCGGCTTGACCACTTCCAGGAGTCTTCTTCTTCTGCTTCTTCAGAGTGAAGGTCTTCAGCTGCAGCTTCTTCATTGGATCGTGGAATTGTTTCTCGGATGCTCCAGACAACAGTCTCTCGCTAAGAAAAGCCGTGAAGGCCTTGTGTCCACGAGATTCGGCATGGAGCAGATCCTGGGCTACATCATGGGGTGCCTCAATGCCAGATGCGAACTGTGTCAAAGGCAGCGGTTCCTCGCCGTCAGATGCGAATGGGTTGAGAAATTTGCTGACAGTCTCGACCACACTCACGACATCGTTTTCATCACGAGCCATTCTTCCCGTCTGGCACTCTTTGTGCAGGGTATCTCGCTCCTCGGTACCACTGTCCATACCACAGTGCTCCGAACAGACATCTGCCACAGCGGCTCGGTCATGTGCAGTCAACACCCATCTCTGCACGGTTGCTGGATGGCGGCTGAACCCAATAATGCCTCCCACGGTCTTTGTGGCCCGGTTTATCGACTGTTCAATGGCCTGGTCAGATGGGACCTGAGCAAATGGGTTGTCGGAGCGCTGGACGGAGAAACCTCCTTCTTGCAGGAACCGATCCGCTTCGGGATGTGTTGTTGGCAACTGGGTCATTTGCAGCCAATAATAGGACATGTAGCGGGCATAGTTTTGCCTGTCGTACGCAAAGCACCAAGGGAGCATTTTCAAAACGCACTGCAGATGGAGCTTCCAATCTGCCATTCGACTTGCACGCAAGAACCGGAGCAGAAGGCTCACCATGGCAATGTAGGAAGACCAGAAGTTGAACATTTCTGATGAAGCGGCCTGCTTCCGGCAGTACTCCGTATACTGCTTGTGCAACTCCACAGCCTCCGGTGATGCCGTGATGCACGCCGAGTTGTCATCGGTGACACAAGACTGTAGCTCCTTGAATGAAGACGTTAGTGAAGATCGGAGGGCTGCTAGGTTGATGATCGTGGGATCCGCATCTTGCACGAACTGTTGCCACCGCATCCGATGCAAAGCCTCTGCAACAACCTTGTGCAAACGCACAGCTCGGTTGTATTGAGTCCCGTCTAACGCAGACGAGGCAGAAGATGGTCCAGCTATCCCGGACTCAACGAACAGATCAAGGAGACCTGCATCACGGAAACGCTTCCCGATGATGGCGAGGAACGTGCAGGCTGCGTGAAACGCTCCCAATCTCAGCACCACGGGTGAGAACTCGTCAGGCCGGTGGTTAATAATGTCCAATGCCTTTGCGTAAATGGCTTGGTCCACTACAATGATGCTAAATGGGAGGCCAGCATTGGCACATCGACCGAGGCACTTTCTGAGGATGGCGTAGACTGTTGACATGTCAGTTGGTGACGAGTTGACCACAGGGCAGTAACCTATGGCAGACCGTGGTGGGATGCATTGGCGTTGAAGCAGGGCATTAAATGCCGACCACGCTGGAACTGTCTGGTCTTGATCAGTGCGGGACAAAATGACGTTGCCGATGTCACCGTCCTTTGAAGCCCGTGCAAGCTGCCAGATGAAGTCATCCATGGCCACCGCGTCAGAACAGTGAGGCAGTGAGGTGTCCAGCGTCTCCACGTCAACTGCCTCACGGCGCTCTGGGTTGACTTTTGTCGGGCACACTAATTCGGGAAGAACCTCAGGTTCGAGGGCCAGCGTACGCTTGCGTTTTCGTGCTGGCTCAGCAGGAGAAACATCACTGTCAGGGCGGCTTACAGATGAAGCACGGGGCTGGACAACAACGGTGTTGGTGCAGTGTGTGGTCCCTTTCCCGTCCAGAGTCTCCTCGTTTAAGTCGTTATTATCTGCTACATGGTAGAATGGCCTGTGGGGGTCAATGCCACCCGGTAACGCATCCACTATGTGCCCGTCTCGCACTCGCCGCTCTGCCATAGCAGTCTCCCTTTCCAAAACCTGGGAGTAGGCAATGGTGTGCCCAAACCGGTTAAGCATTTTCAGCAGCTTCTCGCTCCGGTAGAGGTGATGTAGGGTCAGTCCCAGAACAACATGTTTGGGGCACGGCAGTCCTGATGTAATATACAGCAAATCCTGGCCAATGGAGGAGACGTGACGTTGCAGCTGCTCATCCAAATCAACTTTGTCCTGACCGATGTCATCATGATGCTGGTCAGTCACTACCCAAGCCAGAAAGTTGTGGAGTAGGCTGGGTAAGCATGCGTTTGCTTCAGCAACTGTTGGGATTTCCCCGCTTGACTCTTGGGCCTTTGTCTCCTGGCACGCAGTCCGTAAAAGACGTGCCGCGTGATATACAATACGCAGGCGATCTTGTGCTACAACACCTTCACCTCCTGAAGTGTTAGCTGCATTGTCCTCCTCCACCCAAATATCATCATCAACCCCATCCGAATCCCTCGCCTCTTCCACCTCGGCATACAAACTGGCTATTATCTCACTGGCATGGGCATTAGCGAAAACTAGCTCAGCCCTGTTCCGGGACGGACGGCGCACAAAAGTGACAGATTCACCAAACCGTTCTGTGATAGCAGCTTTGGTTCTGTCATTCCTAGCAGTTCCATGTACTGTCGCGTTGTAGTCTGCCGTAAGACGTGAAATGCTAACAGCAGTGCGTTCCACAAACAGCAACTGGTGTACTAGGTGGTAAAAGTCTTCGATGTTTCCCTCTTGTCTTGGTGTTGACAGGTCATGCTCAGCGCTACCTGCAGACGAGCTAGTGACTAGGGTCGATGTAGCTGGGGTCGATGTAGCTGGTGTGCTGTCACGGATTCGTGCAAGGGATGACTCTCTTGTAAAATCGTTGTAACACTGTTTGTGATAGTATGCCTCTCTTGCAATGAGGCTACTGACTGCTGAAATGGCAATCGAAATGCCCTCGTCCTTCCGTATGGCAGCAGCTTTTCTCAGCCTTTCCTCAGCTTCGAGTGTCAAAATCTGCGAAGTACTCTGCTTTTTGTTGGTACCTGGTATTCTTTTCTGGATGGATCCACAAAATATGCAATTCTTCCTTCCTGGCTCGATACGAGGAACTTCAACGGACTGGCGAGTACTGCGCTTGTTTAGGGACTCTGAAGAAGCAGGCGAGGACGCCATGAGCTGGACGACAAAGGCCTAACACAACGCGCAATCATTGCTTGACATAAGGAAAGGAAGAACAGGAAATGGCTGTACGTGCAATAAGAAATTTGACAATGTGTTCGCCGTCACCTGATCACTCAGTTCAAAATTTCCAAATTCTGCGTGGCGTGCATCACTTGATCCGTTTTGAGCAGTTTCCGTGCATGCTCAGAATCCCCGTACACGACAGCTGTGCATATTTGACAGCTGTCGAACCCCCTCAATTCCACGCGAAAGGACAAGTCCCCTGACACCAAACCTACATCATTGTGCTCGTAAAGGAACACTCTATCACGTAGAGTCAACAAACCTTGGTACCCCATCAGCGGGAACGAAATTTTTTTTGGAGCATTTTTTTCCGCTTTGGCCTGCGGACTAATAGTCTTGCACGTGTTCTTGCCAAGCCCATTCCCAGCCTCGTCTGTGATGGGAGCTGACTATCATAATCTTAACTACGTCTTTGGTCATAACTTGAGTGTGATTTCATCTGAGGCACTCGACATCAAACCAGGATTGCTTGCTAGCTCCGCATACAGTTCTAAAGGCTCGGCATGGGCAGTCCGCAGCTTCATGCACGACTACACTCGATTTACCGACTACGCCACATCAGTGTTTTTCCACCTTGCAGAGGAGACCTATCAACGTCTCATTGTTTGCCAGTGTGTGGTTCCACATGGTTTGAACATCACAGCGAAGTGTGTGAAATGCGATCAAGCTACATGCTTGGATGCGGTGAACGAGCAAGAAAGATTAGAAGTAAGTACCCCTTTTCGCCTTCTTTTTTCCCTTTGTTTTATTGATACCTGACCGTAAGCTTGTATAACTCCGAGACCTCTGATCACATGAGCATCTCCTACCCCAGCATCATCACATCGCACCAAATTTTCTTCGTTGTTTGATCGTTACACATATGCTGTCTGCTCTTTGGAAAAGAAAAGGCTTCGGACAATTATCGTTCCTGTATCTGTTCCACTGCCTTTTAGCAGCTGGATGTGGACCTAAATTCTAAGCTTCAAACCCACTTGAAATTGGAATGAAATCTGGGTTTCAGACTTGTTTTTACGTATACATGTCCTGCTAGCAACAGAGGGGAAAGGAATGATTATTCAGAAGATCTGTCTTGGTGGCTTTTCCCAACGGCCCAGTAAATGTTTTGCCTGGATTATTATTAGAACTAATTATCATAAATCATGGCTGGACAACCATTGTTATTTTTTGTTTTATGCTGGATTCCAGCTGGACATCAATCAGAATGCATCTAGAATGGCAGAGGAGCAGTACTTGGAAACTACAGGTATGGCTGTATACATTAAAAAATGCATAATTAGTGAGAGGAAAGGAACAGTATGGATACGAGTTCAGAGTAATTGTCCACCTCTGTATCTAGATGCTATACATGTACACAGTCAGAAAATGCAACAACTAGGCACAACACCGACAGAGTTCGGATACATTGTTGGGTGGTGTGCTGCTTTGCTGCTACGAACTGTAGTTAGACAGCTTTGTCAAATATCTTACCGGTCTCCACATTGTTCAATATCAATCAACATTCTTTGTTCCCGTGAGACTTTAGCTTGTACTCATTTTGTAGCGCTTACCTCCTTCCCCCCCCCCCCCCCCTCTCTTCGCGATCATATTATTGGGCAACGATCCCGCTTGACTTTGTGAAGTAAAATAAAGAATGCAATAGAAATACCTTCCCCTCTTGGGTCTCGCCTTAACCCTAGACCCTTCCGAGTTGGAAGGCTGCTGGTTAGCGCTTCGGAGATGTGTTCGAGCTACATGTAGGTGTCAGGTCGTCAAATGTCGAGTGAGGTTAAAGTTCTCCCAATCTTTAAAATATTAATCACGTTGTTGAGAGGCACTGTTTAACCGAGAGCATAGGACTGGAACAAGATGCCCAGGTCTTTGACAAGACAACTACTTTATATCAGGTGGAACGAGAAAAACGATATTTTTTCTCTTTAAGTTGTATGCAAGGCATATGAACGTTGTACTGAAATTTTGCCGCGCCATTCAAACTTTGCATGCTAAAAATGTTACCCACTAAATCATCCGTTCTACATTATGTTTTGTACATTTATGGTATAATTTTCCTTTTTTAAAGCACACACCTACTGCACTCACTCGTGAAAACAGGGCACTTGGACCTTTGGCATTCCTTTCTGATTCCCGTCCAGGTTGTTCTGATCTGCAAGACGAAAGGAAACGTCTGCCTGGTACCTGCACTATTGGCTCGGCCAGTGTTCTGTTACTCGTCAACATTGAAGACGGCAATAAGCCAGCCTTGCACTGGCTTCCCGAGTTTGCAGCTGCGCTTGATGATCACCTTATCCGGAATGGCGTTGGTCAGGCCGGTACATTAGCCTGGTCCAGAAGAAATCTCTACACTGTGGTCGGTTTTCACAACGAAGGATACTCTACTGTGACGGCTGAATCTGCTGGAGGGCAGTTGGCGGTGCCTGCTGAGTATGTGGCTGAGGCCGTAGGTTCACTGCCACTTTCAGGACAAAACATTACTCTAATTGACAGGGTTTCTTCCCTGTCCGGCAAGTTAAGGGATACCGGGTTTTCCGTGATTGTCGCCATTTGGCATCAAGAAGTACCAAAGATCGTTGCTCAAATCATGGCCCAACAACTCACAGCACCATGCGCGAGCCCTTCTCTTCATGTACTGTTCCCTATAGTCACTGAAGCGAAAACCAAATATGTACTGTACGAGGGGCCAAACTTTTACTACCAGGCTTTCCCCGACGATCTTTCTGCTTTTGCCCACCTTGCCTTACAAGTTGATCTATCAGTGAAAGATTCGTCGCAAGTGTTCAATGGGAGCATCTGGTCATCGGCAGATGCTCTATGTGTCGAGCAGAACATCGCTTGGCTTACCGAGAATCTTGCAAAGGCCATTGCCGAATCCAGTGTGGCATTTACAAGGGCCCGTTTGCTTTACCACGAGTGCATCTATCGTGATGGTCTACCTACCTGTCAAGACGTCCTGGTGGATGTTGACGTTCATACATGGGTATGTTGCGCCTCTGTGTTGTGATGTAACGCAGTCCACACTGGTTCCTCACATGTCCAATTTCCATGGGTGTCAGCAAGACCACATAACCCCAAGAGTGTGCAGCTCCGCTATGGGTCCAGTCCCGACAGAAATTTCAAGTCAACTCCATCAATATGTGTGTCGCACACGTAAGAACGTAACATCAGACGTATCCTAGACCTGCTGTGGACAGATCCTCATTTGATACTGTACAGGCAAGCATCAGGAAACACGTGTGTAGCGTTAAAACACCCACTAAAACGTCGTACATCACGCATTTGATGAGCATTGCATCTCAAACATGATATCAACTTTAGATTCTGTCTGGGCACCAGGGTATGTGTGAGCTACACACTCTTGGGGGTTACCTGCTCCTGATGTTAGGTTGCTATACATGAAGTATGTGCTGGGAAACTATTGAGCAAATTGGATGTCAAGGCCAAGTAGAATTGCTGAGCATTTGTGCTGAGCTTCCATCTAATAATAATAATAATAATAATAATAGAACAGTTCGCGTACAAGGCAGCAAATGCTAACCTTACCGCTTCTGTCTCTTTTGAGCTCTGCTACAAGTGATGGTTGTGAAAAAAGGAAAAGGAAAAACCCCTGAGGGAAATGAAAGTGCACAACCGGATAGAGGAGTGTATGGAGATGGGTGTATGTAAGTACGCGCATGCATGTGCTAGTGTGCGTGCGGGGAAGTGTGCGTGCGCGTGTGGAAAACGCTTCCATCTACACGTAGTATATAACCGCACGGTTTGTCAAACTGGCAGGAAAGTACTCATTTCACAGAAGGCCGATCGTGTTCACATAAGAAAGAGAGGTAGGGGTTGGAACAAGTCGTAACGCAAATGTCCATGCTCAGGTGATCAGCAAACAACCGATGTTAAACACCTGAGACTAATCGG
Organism: Sycon ciliatum; assembly: GCF_964019385.1. Classification (NCBI taxonomy): domain Eukaryota; kingdom Metazoa; phylum Porifera; class Calcarea; order Leucosolenida; family Sycettidae; genus Sycon; species Sycon ciliatum. The sequence goes on from NC_088648.1 coordinate 20,267,839, forward strand.
CATGTTTCTGATGGAATATAGGTAGGTAGGTACCGTATTTTACCGGTTGTAAGTCGACCCCCTATCTGGAGGTCTCAATTCCGCGTTTTAAAGTTTTCACCCAAAGAAGCACTACTAACCACCTGCTGCTAATAACACATCAACAAATCATGTAAACATTCCTCATTGGAGGATATAACGTCCCAATCCTTGAAAAAGGCCAATAAACTGGCAAAAATGTGTAAATATGGTGCACTCGTGCATGCAGTGCAGGTCATTTTTTGTAAGATACTGATAGTTCCCGGTTATAAGTCGAATCCCGGTTGTAAGTCGACCCCCACCCTTTCTCCTTCTATTTTAAGCCGTAAAGGGTCGACTTACAACCGGAAAAATACGGTACATTTTTATTTGAATTCGCAGAACCAATATGAGTCTTTCACTGCTGTGAAACATGTAATTTTCGGTGTAACTTTAATTTCGGTGCTTTCAGTAGAGAAACCAGGCACCTAAATTTAAATTACACCTAAAAGACACTGGAGTATGCACTGTATGCGAAGGGAACGCTGGTCACCTAGTTCTACATTACACCTGAAACCTGGCAGGTCCCTGGCACCGAAATTTCAATGCGCCTAAAATTTCATGTTTTACATTATTCACGTTGCCATGCCCATTGGCAATATCAAGCGGGGGAGATCTAGCCAGCTTTGCCAAGACCAGGAGTATGTGTATTCGTATGACAAACAAGAGACAACTGGGAATATCGTGCATGATTCTTAAAGTTAGTATCAAATGGATAATTGTTGATGATGCCCTGACAGCACAATATTGACTGCATTTTGACCCAACCACACCCGGCAGCCCACGGAAAGGTGGTTCTTGACCAGGGAGATGTACGACTCCTTGTTCTTGACCCGCCCGGTACGCGAACCTGTCGAATTGTTTTTACACCCTGCAGCGACAATGCTCACTGTGTGTCACTGCCATGCGCGCCAATGTGTTTTGTCCCGTCCACTGCAGTGTGTAAAGCCTGATGTTGATGATATGTCAGAACAGATGGCGAATGCCACGTCAAATGCGACGCCTAATGCCACGTCTGATGGCACATCAAATACCACGTCAAATGCCACGCCTGATGCAATGCATGGTGCAATGCCTGTTGCTACACCGGGTGTCATTGCGGGCACAGCGAGAGAAGATAACGCCACTAGCCCAGGTGAATAGCAATGAGTATTTTAGAACATTTTACACTGGATAGTACTATATTTTCACCAATTGTGGACCATGCTCAAAGACTGGCAGTAGCTCCAAGACCAGAAAAGAAGCATGTGTGTGTGTATGTGTGCGTGTGCGTGCGTGCGTGTGTGTGTATGTGTGCGTGTGTGTGTTTATGTATGTTTACAAGTATATAAATGGCATTAGAAAACCTTGTATTGTAGACACTTACTTAATTTTAGTTTGACAGCATATCACAAGGTGGTGGAACACCGTATAATATTATGTACATGTGTGTGTGTGCTGCGGGCTACTTTGCTTTTTTCCTACAGGTGGCATGTCACAGGTTATGAAAGCCGTGCTGATCTTGCTTGGGTGTTCGGTCCTATTGGCCTTCTTCATAGGCCTGTTTATATGGCATAGGCGAGCTCACCGTGATTCAGCCACAGTAAGGTCACGGCTGAACATCGGGGATTAGAACTGCTAGTATGCAGTTTCAAGTTGGAATGCTGTTGGAGTGCGCATCCAAGATGTGCTAGAGCTGTTTGCTAGTTAGTTGTAGAACGTCAGTACCGTCGGTCAGTGTCGTGCAATGTTATCGCATGAGCATGATTGTTTAGCAACCGGTGGTGTTCGTGGACAATATACCGTAACTTGTAGTTCCTTGGTCCTTTTTCTTTCCTCGAAGATTGTTTTGTATATTTCAAACGGATGATGATTTTTTATAGGATACACATACATGTCGGACAAGTAACTTAGTTGCGTAATGTGTGCGGCCTTCCTTTTATTAATTTTATGAAAATTATTGTGCCCTCGAAAGATTGTTTGTAAACTTCAAATGGGGATGTTCATCTATCCTGGCCACCGAAAATAACACAGTCATGACGATGAACTATACAATCGTCCAACTGAATTATTCTGAATGGTTATGGTTGATTGGGATTACATATGTACATGTATGTGCCATACAAAATTTAATATCTGCAGGGTGTGCCGTTGTCGAAAGCTATGGCCGAACACACACGGGCTCCCAAAATTCAGGATATCATGCACCATGCCACGTCAATGCTGACTGCGCCAACAAGTTCCGATGTCAAGGTAAGCAGTAGGCTAAGTGGGTCTTAATTCCGTGACGCTTTCAATTAAGTTGAAATACTAAAACGACGCTTCTGTGAATATACAATGTTTTTGGTCCTTGAATTCCGCAATACCATGTACTGTATTTGTTTGAATAGAGTAAGTAGTCTATATAGTATAAATAATTGTTCTTGCATATGAATAAGGAATGGGTTTGCTCCCCGCACTGGAGCTTGCGCTATTCCGCCTACTTGACGTGACACATGACTGGCTCATGACTGCCATCCAGAGGACACGAAAAGTCCATCAAACCTTCAACGAAACCCATTCCTAACAAATCATCGCCGAAGTCGCAACCACTATTTCGTAGTGGTATATGAAAAATAAAATATGATGCTATGGATTTCTCTAAGCTATCCTAGTAGTTGGCTGTACTACGGTGGTCTGGTAGAGTTTTAAAAACCCTCACTGCTTCTCGTTCCACTGAACCCCTCGATCTCTGAGCACCAAAAAGGAGAACACTAGCACTGCAGTAGCACAGGACAGATGGTTCCCAGAGCAGCATATTGTTCACATCACATTGGCATGAACCCGCGGGCGGAATACAAGATCATGCAAAGCAAGCAAGTCGTAAACAGTTCATGTCTTCATGAACAATAATGAATAATAATATTATTTGAAACTCGGATGTTGAGCCATAAATAAATGTAGAAAGGAAAAAGACCTTATGGATACGAGTTAAGAGTAACTCTCCATCACTGTAACATGATACTTTATACAGTCAGAAAGTGCAATAACTAGGCACAAAACTGACAGAGTGCTGAGACATTCGACGTTCTGACAACTAGCTTCAACACATCTCCGTAGCGCTAACCAACAGCCTTCCAACTTGGAAGGTTCAAGGTTATGGATAGACCAAAGAGGGGAAGTTCAAATTGCACACCTGATGAGCCGTCACGAACCATACGGCGAAACGTACGTCGTGTGAAACAACTTGTTTTGTAGTCAACTGGTCCATCACAGTGTCATGCATGAGGAGTACTGTAGGAGTTTGGCTTTCGGCTTGTACAATTCGTTTTCGCAAAGCTTCCCATTTCTTTACTTTATCTGTGATATTTATGACCCACCCAAGTTGGGTGGTGTGCTGCTTTGCTGCTTCGAATTGTAGTTAGACCGCTTTGTCAAATATCGTACGTCATCGTCCAGTAACAATCGACATTCTTTGTTCCGTTGGGACTGTAGCTTTTGGTCGTTTTCGTTGCGCTTGCCTTCCCCTCTTTGGTCTAGCCATAACCTTGAACCTTCCAAGTTTGAAGGCTGTTGGTTAGCGCTACGGAGATGTGTTGAAGCTAGTTGTCGGGACGTCGAATGTCTCAGTACTCTGTCAGTTTTGTGCCTAGTTATTGCACTTTTCTGACTGTATAAAGTACCATGTTACAGTGATGGAGAGTTACTCTTAACTCGTATCCATAATGTCTTTTTCCTTTCTCCAATAATATTATTGTAGAGGCTTTCCGGGCAATGTTTTTGATTTGTTCTTCACAATTTGAACTGCTTTATGTAGGTTCTGCCAGTTTCGTTGCTCCGTTTTGTTAGTCCAATCGGCAAGGGTCAGTTCGGAGAAGTGTTTCTTGGCCAGATGATGGTGGTAGAGAAAGAGCAAGACAGACAGCAGACGGTAGCAATCAAGACACTCAGATGTATGTACACCCTGTAAACATGGGTTGTTAGAGGATCAACGTGTGTTCTTGTGGCTTGTGAAGGGCGCAGTATGCATGTTTGTAAGGGATGAGGTGGATGTGTGTCAGGGGAAGGATTTACGCATGTGTGTGTGTGTTGGGGGGGGGGGGTGCATGTACATTGCATGTGAGGGGTGGTGTATGTGGGTGAGGCAAAGGGACTCAACACAACTGATCACACAGCATGAGGGGGAGGGGGTGTTCCCTCAACTACACTGAGACATACAACGTACATGTACATGCACTGCTCTAGTTGGTTCGGCCAGTGTGATTTTTTTAAACAATGCAACACAATATTGTGGAAAGGTCACAACACTAAGAGACAAGATCACTGCTCTAGTTACACCAACAACAAAAACAGAAACGACATTGGGGGTTGGGGGTGGGAGTTCACACGTGTGAGTTGGAAGCATGTGCGTGATGGCGCTTTGCAGCTTTTCTCCTCCTTGACAGGTTAAGTTAGGGTGGCAGACTACCCAAAAATTCGCTGAAAAATCGAATTTGTAAATTCATATTGAGTGCTACGTCAGTTGAAAGAGCATGAATAGCTGCAAATTCTCGGAAAATTGTGTCCCGATCTGACCAGGCGTTCAAGAGTTGTGGCCGAAAATGTGCCCTTGCAAGGAAAGATTTTTTTGTTGCACGCTGTCATTTGTTGGCAGCACTGTATTTGAATGTGAGCAGACCGTGCGCAACTTGTCGTATCATGGAAACACGTGAAAATGTGCAGAATTTTGCTCCAAGTCCAAAAAATCAGGTTTTTGAGCCACGTATTGGGCTGCACGGCGGAGCAGGACTTTTGCCAACACCCTCGTGACGTTGCAGATATGTGGCTTGATTATTGTAGTTGACGTTGATTTAGTGACTTTGGCAAGTTTGAGTCGTGTCAAGAAGTCAGGTAGGATTCAGTACTAGGCAGTAGTGAAACGTGAGTGGTAGTCTTTGCCGGTTTCTGAGGGTATCCTGGATTTGGTGTGCAGCGCTGTGGAAATGGCTTGCTGTGGAGGTCCCAGCACTGGATGTTGTATCAAAGGTACGACCTCGTAGCACGTGCTAAACCTAAAAAAATTCAAAAATTGACTTGGGTCTGTGGGAGTGTGTGAGAGAACGCCCACTCGTTCCGTTGTGACAGATTCCAGGGCCTCGTTGAGGGGCCCTACCACATCACCCATGGCTGCTTCTGGACTTGTTCTAGGTTTGAGTCCCGCGCACGAACAGAATGAGCACGAAAATGTGAAAAAATTGTAAATGCCTCTGTTTGGCTCCTGGGTGGCTCGCACACCGTGGCACTATGCCGGAAATTTGAGTTTTTCCGGCCTCCAGGAAAGCCTGTCAGTGAAGCGCAAGAACTTGTAAATCATGTCCTGAGGGCCAACATAGTGGCAGGAGTGTGTGGTGAAAATTTCACTCAAATCCATTGAGAAACACCAAAGTTACGGTCAATTGAATGCCATATGAAATTTATGGGTAGGCTGCACCCTTTAGTGCCTGTGTGTGTGTGTTCTCTTTCTGGTTTAGCAAGTATTGCTGACGACACGGCCAACACTGCACTGATTGAAGAGTATCTACTGCAGTGCAGCATTGGCAAACATTCCAACGTTGTCGACATTATCACGGGAGGGCTTTACAATGGTATGGGCGCAGAAATCTCAGATAGCTTTCAAATTTATTGTATTTCTCCATTATAAAAAATCTCGTAATTCAGCCCAATAAAGTCAGTTCGGCTCATACTCCGATGGTCAAATGAACAGTGATATACATGTACATGTACAGCAAAACCTGTAACTAAAGACCACCGTGACTAGCGACCAGCCTGGTACTACAGTAAAACCTGTAACTAAAGACCACCGTGACTAGCGACCAGCCTGGTACTACAGACCACTTCGCCAAGCAACTAAAGACCGCCTTCTCTGGCACCAAGGGGTGGTCGTTAGTCGCAGGTTTTACTGTATAACGTTAGGCTAGATGTCTGCGCAATGTAGTGGTGTATTTCATGACCAAATATCTGGTGTGCGCAGTTGGACTCAGGTGGAGAGCCAAGCATAAAATTATAAGAAGAAAGAAGGACCAAGGTGCCACAAGTTACGCTAGAATTGTACTTTTGAGATACCGAATTCAAATAAATCAATACCAATAGAATGTCCACTAACACCGCCCGTTACTGTACAATCAGCTCGTGCGGTAACGTTACACGTCACTGATCAACCGTATTCTAGCGTATCTTTGTTGCTCCTTGGTCCTCTTTTCGTCTTAACAAAAATATGGGTGCATATATTACCGGTATACTCCACTGCGGATTATGCTCTGTAAAATACGGTTACAGTGTGATCATAATTTCCGATTCAAAAGTTTAACCATTCGTTAGATATCTCCTCCCATACCTTTTCTGGCTGGCCTGCATGCATGTAGTTGTAATTGTACACGTCGTATTCGTAGTATTCGTACTCACCTTCCGTTCCGTTGGCCTGGGTAGCTACTTGCGCGCCCATATTGCCATAGCTACCCAGGCCCTTCATAGTCTCTTGTGGTCTCAGTCTCTCTCTCTCTCTCTCTAGTAATAAGGTAGTTGTTGTAGTTCGTCTTTGCCTCCGTCTCATCGTCATAAATGTTTCCCCCTACTCGCTCCCGTTGTCCGTTGCGTTGTGTCTGGAGAACTGAGTGAAAGCTATACTGAACACATTGAATAGAAAGCAACAGTCATCGAATTCTGAACACCGACCGTGCGGTGCTGCTTATGCTCCTTGGGTGGTTACCATAGTCCAGGACCTTCCTGCATATGATTACTAGCTAACAAAGGCAGACGAGAGCAGAGACAACCCGTTCGGTCTTTGTTGTAACGCTGCGTTTCATGCACATAGCAAACTTGGACCAGATGATGAACAGGTTATCAGTTGTCTGAGGATTGCCTTAGATTTGCTATGTGCATGAAACGCAGCGTTACAACAATGACCGGTTGTCTCTGTTCTCTTCTGCTTTTGTGGTAATGCTCCATCCTTGTGGCACTCTAGGTAATCTAGGAACTCTGGCTATTGTGATTTCTAGCTAACGGACTTTATTCATACAAACGGACTTTATTCATACAAATGGTGGAATACTGAGTGTGTGCAATTATGTTTCTATTGTGCATGCACAGGTCGTGCATGCCTCGTGATGGAGTATATGCCTGAAGGTGATCTACATTCGTACCTGGTGAAACTCAGAAAACGCGTGCCAGAAGCTCGGAGCGTCAATAGCTTTCTCGTGCCCACGGATCGATTGGACATCTGTCGACAGGTGGCAGTGGGGATGGAATTCCTCTCTTCGAAACAGGTCAGTTATGAACACGTTCTATCAAAAATCCTTGCATAATGCATTTGCCTCTTGATAATAGTAACGAAGATTCCTGATGAGTGTTGCACGAAAACTTGTTTGAATCCATATTTTTCTCTACACCATTTCTTCACATTTTCATCGTTTAATTGCACATTGTCTCCACAGTTTTACATTGCATGAATAAAGTGTACACAAATGTCGATTCAGCTTGTATTATTGATTGCGGTTATCAGATAATAGTCATGTTTCACGAACCCTACGGCACACTATACAAGCCATTGCACATCTGACGTACAACACGGCTACAACAGCTAACTTGTTACATGCACGTTTTGGCTATAAAGTACAGATGTTACGACCCCTTTGGTGTACATTACACTGATCTTTCACTGTATTTTTGCGGAAGCCTGTGGAGAAGAGACATATTCTCTTCATGACGGGATACCTTTGCAAGGCTAGTTGTCCCGTGTATTGATACGCCGCCATTGCAAAGGTTCTGCAAAACAAAAATTTGAACAAAGTTTCTGGACGAGCCTTGCGAAATATTTGTACGATTTTTCGCATGAACTTTGTGTTCTGCACATTTTCGTGGGTTAATTGCACACCTCATACCATGACTCGATCTCACGAAACTTCCCACGAAAGTTCATTTCGCGTTCCCCACAAGTTTCACGTCCAAAGTTGCGAAAGTTCGACCAAAGTTTCTCACTTCATGACGTAGAGCGAAAGTTTGCACACATTTTCGTTTTGCAGAAACTCTCTTTTACCGTCTTTTCAGTCCGCGTTTTGCTCACTGTTTCAAGCAGAGGTATAGATTGTTTCTGGTAATATCCTTGCTAGGCATCCGTATTAGAGCAATACGGATGCCTAATATTTGGTGGACCACATGCGATTTGTTTTCCTTCTATCTCGCTCACCGTAAGGCGCTGCTGGTGTGCCGCAGTATTTACCGGGTGTTAGCGGGCGTCGAGTTCCCTCAGGAACGGACCGACACCATTATCAATTTTACTTTGCTGTGTCTTCGCAGCACATTAACCTGGCCCTGTGTGTTCTGAATCCAGATTGTTCATCGTGATCTGGCGGCAAGGAATGTTTTGGTACGTGAGCACGATTCCGGACTGAAGGGGCGAAGGCTGGAGCTCAAGATCAGTGACCTGGGTCTGTCTCGGCGTGCCGCACAAGGCGGAAAATACACAGCGCAAACGACCGTGAGCCACATGATGTCTTGCAGTCCATTTTTACCTGTGCTGAGTGTGATCAAATATCCTACTCAGTGCCTATTAAATTTTATCAATATTATTGTTTATCACTCTTCTATATCGACCTCCACTAATTCTCGTGATCCTTGACTGGTCCTATATTACCCATATCGCCGCAATATCGACCGCTTATATCGACCGCTTTTATCGACCACTTAGGCATTGTAATCTTTCGACTTTGGAGGGACTTAGAATTTTTCTCTCCACTTCAAAAAGAAAAATTGAAAGGAAGAAGACAAAGGAAGAGAACAAGCAGGATTTGAACTCACAACAGTATGAATCTCAAGCAACCCCTTATACCACCCAGCCACTGTGCTGCAGATGATGAACTCTGTTGTTCTTACAGCCTTGTACCCAAAATAAGCAACATCCTATGTACACTATAGTACAAATGCTATACTAAAAAGGTTAAAATAGCTCCTAAAGGTTCAAATTTTGCGGTTATGGGAAAGGAGTCGTGATAAATAGGATATTGACCTCGAATTCGGTCTATATGGGAAAATGTAGACCTCGTATCCTATACCTATGCCGTTTAGATATTGCCAGCCGTTTTCCCTTTTTTCACTGCCCGTCGAACCATCACCAAGTAGCCTTGAAGTACATGTGCATGGGTGTTGAGCTATGTTCAAGCTCTTTCTAAGGAAACCTCGTCCAGTAAATTCGACGGTTAGTACTAGTTGACTGGGCGAACTAGTCATGCATGGAGTTTCAGCTCATTTCACTGAGAACACAAAGTCTATATCATACCTGCAGCGCATGGCTTGTGACAAGGTGTGCGTCAGGATTAGTTTGGGAAACATTGATGTCTAGATTTCTGCTGTGGTCGTCTTCCACTTACTTTGGTATTCTTCAGAGAATGCTGCCAATGAAGTGGATGGCAATAGAGAGCATCAACGATGGCTGCTTTTCGTCGAAAAGTGATGTGTGAGTTTGCAATGTACAAATGTGTTGATAACATAACAAGGACGTCACCTGTTTCTTTTAAAATGCCAACCTTTCAAAATCAACAGATTCATTAGGGCAACGACAAACTGGAGAGATATGCTGGTTACATCGGGCATTTGATTGTATTGTAGTGTCTTCGGTATTTGCTTTGCTGCAGATGGTCGTTTGGTGTGCTCATGTGGGAGGTAGAGACCTGTGGTAAGTCGCAACGGCTATAATACGTTTCCAGTGGCACTGCTTTGTCATGGGAAGTACAATATGGTCACACGTTCTACAGGTTTCTGTTATACATGTTGTTGATTGACAGCTTGTAACAAGGTGGAGGACATCGTGTTCGGAAAAAGTTTTTCTCTGCAAAATCCACATATCTCCAGACACTGGGGTGAATATTGGAGTGTGGTGGTGGGGCGCATTAAGCTCCGCCGACCAGAGGTCTCGGCTTCATAGCTCCATGGACGTAACCTGGTTCCTGTCATGTACCACCGTTGATTGCTGGCAATGCCTACGATTGGTTTGCAGGTTGGTTTCTACCTGTGTCCTGGTTTTGCAGGTGATATCCCTTATCATCAGACACCGAATGCTCTCCTTCCGCAGTTGATCACAAGAGGACATCGTCTAGAGCGTCCCACTGACTGTCCAGAAAATATGTAAGCTGCTTCTTACAGGTGTCATCCTAATTGGGAGGAGCGGTGATACGGTATACCACCACTGCCATAACCCTATATTATTTTGCGTCACTGGGAAGTGGTTGGCCGCATTTAGAATGATGGAGAGTGTCAAATTCTCTGTGAACTCACACTTTCCCCGGAGAATTGTTGTCAGGCTTCGTCCAATCTGAGCATACAAGTACATGAACTCGTTTTTACATTTTAGTTTGAACGGTTTCCAAGGGTGCTCCTAAGAAGTATCTCCACTTAAGGGTGATGATTGTTGGGGTCCCAAATATACCAGAATCCATTTGGGAAGTTTCAAAGATCACAACAGGAGGATGGGTACTGGCAAGATAATACTGATTCAACTCCTGAAAATGTCTCGCATTCACCTGTATGCATCTACGCTGATCTTGCTCAATTCATAGCTACTCGCTGATGATGAAATGCTGGAGCACAGACCCTGAGCAGAGACCGAAGTTTTCACATATCAAGTACAGCCTGGGACGGGATCTAGAGACTTCACTGGTGAGCATTTGGATTGGATTGGTTTATTTTAAAATATCGAAGAACAAGCAGGCAGTGTTGCCTTATTACATAAAATCGACTGGAGGCACACAAAGGAAAAAAGCAGAACATTTTGAACAGTCTCTGCTGGGATGACGGCTACACCTTAGCTCGGTGGTTAGGGTATCGCTGGCCTCCGGTGAAGGTCCCTCGTTCGAACCTTGGTGGTGACAGTCAAAACATTCTCTTCAGACCTTTCCCCTTTGTGTCTTTCCCTCAAACCAGTGAAAAAGGAAAAGATTACACGAAAAAGAAAGAAAGAAAAGAGCATGACCAGAGGTCATTGCTGTTTGGTTTTCCTGCTGCACGTACTCATGTTACCTTTGCTCTCGCTTGCCGCCTTTTGATTTGTGCTGGTGATTCATAGTAATTAATAAAGTCTTCTCTATGGACAGGTCAGCGGTCGGTGAGACTTGGGTTTCATCCAGCTGGTTAAATTCTGTCGTAGTTACCTGTCGAGCTCGCCTTCCTCTGGAAACTTCATAGGAGCTCAGTACTTTACACCCACAGACTTACACTAGGGCATCGTGTTCAGCTGTTCCCACTGTGAACTAAATCGCTTACAATACAAGTTATTCTGCTGTGGACTTCGCCAAGATATGGGCCAAAGGACATTTATTCCGGTTGCTGGCATTGCCATAGAAATAGAGTTCATTCCGCTTTGATAATGTGTAGCCATCGGCTGGTCTTTCACGGCATTTGTACTTGAATGAATCTTCCATCTGTCTTATTATCTTGGCAACTAGAGAATTTTTTCCTAATGTCACCGTTCGCATGCTGGGAATTTTTTTAACTGCAGGTTACTCAATCTGCGGACAGAACTGTTTCGTCTTTTTGTGGACTCATCAGAGGAAATGAGGCCGAACCTGATAGCAATGAAAATATACTTGAATTTCCAAAGCCAGATTCAGCTTAAACCAGGCCCGAACGTACCTTGCAGAGTGCTCAAACTGACAAGTCAGTTAACTTTGCAGGTTATGGCATTGTTCAGATTATTATATTTTTAACACGGGCTAGTCTTCCCAAGAGAAAAAATTGTTAGACAGCGGGTGATGGATCTCTTCTTCCGTGTTATACCATACTATGCCCAGGATTATATGCAGGTGGAAGACATCAAGCCTGAAGAACACAGCAGCACGGCACTGCGGAGAACAGCCCTGCCCTTCAGTCCTCACCATCAAGCTGCGCTGCATACACCAAGAGATGCTGCTCAGATCTCCGTGACAACTGAGGTAATGTACATGTAGATGTCGAATTCTGAAATGCTCATGGAGAGAGGCAGTAAAACCTGTAACTAAAGACCACCTTGACTAGCGACCAGCCTGGTACTACAGTAAAACCTGTAACTAAAGACCACCGTGACTAGCGACCAGCCTGGTACTACAGTAAAACCTGTAACTAAAGACCACCGTGACTAGCGACCAGCCTGCTACTACAGACCACCGTGATTAGCGACCAGCCTGGTACTACAAACCACTTCGCCAGGCAACTACGGTCTCACATTATGGTTGTGTGGTGCAAACCTCTCAGTGAGGACCACCTGCCACTAAAGACCGCTTTCTCTGGCCCCAGGGGGAGGTCGTTAGTTACAGGTTTCACTGTAGATTGAATGGTGAGAGGAAGGGGGGGGGGGGGTCAGCGGTGTGTGCTTTTCCCGCTTCTCAACCCTCAGTCCTGCAATCCTTCGGTCAATTCAGTGGATTGAAAAGTGATAGAATTCATGTAACACATGTTCATCAAAACGTTGTTCTTGCTCCCTATTCATCTAGGCATACGACGTACCTCAGTCAGCTGGAGTGAATTCAGTGTTTTTTGGTCGCGATTCGCCTGCAAGACTGTCTCAAGGAAGCCTTGAATTGACCTGCTCACCTCGTCGAACCACTGCAGATTTGGCATCAGAGCGCTATGTTCTGCGGGCGGTGAGTCATTCAGAACATCCAAGTTCACCGCCGGCTAAGTCAGCCCAAAGCAATTTAGGCGATGACTTACAAAGGCAGAAGAGACCAGATACAACTGGCTAGGTCACGGTTGTAACGCTGAGTTTCAATGGCTTACGTTGCCATGTTTTGATGTAAATATCGAGCCTGCATTCTTGACCAGCCAAGCCAATCACATCAACCACCGTTTAAATAATATAATCAATATAAATATATAATCTCATGGCGTATAATTTCACACAAAAAAGAGAACAAAATGAAATGATTATCTTCTATGTCATAGGGGCGTTAGTTAGCACTATCGATCCATGCTCAAGCTCAGCATTCTGCAATTGAAAGCCAAGGTGCTCACTTTTCTTTTTTTGTGCTAACTTCTTCACGTCTGATGGTTCAAGATCTGCTATAATTGGTCGAGTCTAGCACATAACCTGTGTTTCACATGTTTGCTCGAGTGTACTAGATACATGTAAGTGTGTCACGCCGCAGGCTGGTGCTGCATAACACGATGCCTGCACTCGTATTCGACCCACTTCTGTGTCTTGCTTTTTAAAAGTTTTGAGCACCATGGATGGACTGCAATTTTTATAGCGTAAACCTTTTCAGAAGTCATCAAAATTTACATGAATCCCTTTGCAGCATTAGAGTCATCTTTCACTGTAAAACACTGTTTTGATGCCGGACCGAGATTTGTGAACAGCACTCCGGGATTCCCGTTAATTCTGGTTGCAACATCAGTTATTCTGTATAAGATCTAGTATTCAATGCATTATGATACATTTCCCAATGTTTTCTCTGATGTCCAAAATTGTCTTTGTCAGGCCTCTGCTCTTTGCGAAGAGTCCAAAGACTTCAAAATATCAGCTGATCATAGCGTAATAAATGCTCCCACGCGGCATGTTCAATGCTGGTGACTGCGGCGGGTTTTCCTCTGGCGTATTAGCATGTTCATATACAGAAAACCTATTGATTGGATAACGACTTCGGGTATAACCACACCTCTCAACAATGACACAATCTTCAGAACTATATCGACGATAGGCAGCTTGCTTATCAATGTATTGAAGCCAAACGACTAGGCATTGGCGGATAATGCTCGAAAAGGTGGCAGATTCTGCTCGAAAAGCAGTGAAATTGGCAGAACAATACAAACCTTATGGCGGGCAATTCCTCGAATTCTGCTCCATTTCTTTATCCACATACCAAACATGCATGAAACTTACCAGAAAAAGTACCGAATTCTGCCAATTTTTCTGCCGGCATTATCCGCATATGCCTACAAACGACAATTCCCAATCACTGGTAGTAGATTACAGGTAAGCATGGTGACAAGACACAGAGGTGGAAATGTTTGCGTTGCTGCCCTGCGCGGCCCTGCACAGGACTTCTTCTTCTTTTATTAATAGGTTTTCTGGAAGTTTCCACCGGCACCAAAATCACTTTTTTTACACCTGTGCTGCCTCGTCGAGGGCCTAGAGGAACCTTTCGTCTGATGGTCTCTGTAAGCTCGCATCCGATCTGTCGAGACCCTGTAACCGTGTATTTTAACTTGTTCCGCTGAACGCTGTAGAATGGTATCCGGTGACTTGTGTTGGTTGTTACCTATCTTCAGTCACATGCTTTGAATAGACTAACGTCCAGCTAATCTACATGTAATTAATCTTCTATGGTTGATGAAACTTATCATCTCATGAGGACGGTCATGGCATGTAATTGGTTATTTGATGTTTTGCACCGCAAATGAGTGATCTACAGGTAGTTCAGATGATCGTCTTGCTATTCACAAGTCAAAATATTTGTCGCTTTCTTCATCTCGATACTGTCCATCCCTCGCGAGTTCGATCCTACAACTTACGGCAACCGGACAGCATAATAGTCAAACCTCTCTAGGACGAACACCAAGGGACCGGTGGTATTTGTTTGCAATAACGGGAGTTCTTCTTATCCATATTTTATACCCAGTGAATACACAGTGTTTAATCCAATAAAGTTATGAACACTAGTTCTTCTAAAGCGAAAGTTTGTCTTATCAGTGTTCTTATTAACGAGGTTTTACTGTGTGTGCTTGAAGTATGTACATGTACGTGAGTAGTGTGATAAGGGACCAGTAATGACGTTTGTTGCCTACGCTACCACTGTAGAATTGTGTGTTGCTCCCCGCGTGGGAGATTGCGCTACTCCTGCCGACTTGACTTCTCACTTGACTGACTCACGACTGCCATCCAGAGCGCACGAGAAGTCAATCGAACCTTCCACTCGGCAAACCTGCAAAAAAGCACCACTCCGTGCTCAATACACATGGTTTCGGGGAATTCACCCCTCATCAGTGGAGAGTCAGTCAAGTGAGAATTCAAATCGGCAGGAATGGCGCAAGCTCCCCCGTAGCGAGCAACACACAATTCCCCAATTATCGCCGAAATCGCACCGACCTCTTCTTCACTACTACTATTATACCGGTAGTATAATTTCAAAGTGTCCTCTTTTGGCCTTTCCATCTAGCTGTCTGCTTTGACGTTTCATTGGACTTGCGCTTCAGGAGTTTCCTTTCCCCGTGAAAGATCCCTTTATGGTCGGCAGGGCTAGGCATGTCCCATGCACTCCACCGTCTTCCTTGGAGTTGGTAGCTGCTTGCTGTGCGCTTAAAGGCCATCGCCTTTCTCATGGCCATCCAAAAAGCTGTCACTTTTGCGACTGAGCGTGCAGTCAGCATAGTACATTTCCAGCCAGTGCACTGCGAATGCGATTGTGCCTTGCATGCACAGCTTATTCATGTATTTGAAGTCAATTTTTGTCTGATGCCTTGCCATTTTTCCATCAAACTGCGAGTAACAACAATAAAAAGTTTGCGGCCATTGTAAACTTGTGCATGTCATTCTTGTTTAAACACATGTGTTCGTAACTTTTCAAAAGGTTCAAAGAAGTTGAGAAGAGGAAGCATGGCGGGTCTGTAGGTGTTCAGCATGAAAGAAATCCTTTCAATAGACAATCAATGCACCAGAATGTAGGGTGTCAACAGAACTGTTACTTTAAAAAAAGTACATCATCTTCAACTGTCAGCAACATGCACGGTATCAAACAATCATTCTCACTTCCTTGCTCAGATATCATTCTGGCTGGATTTCAAAGACGGCCGGCGATGGCATCCGGTACTCTTCTCGAACGTCCTCACAAGACCCTTGGTGTGAATGAACTGGAGGCTGCATTACGTACCTTGCCGACTCGACATCGTCAACCAAGACCGGCAGTGCAGCAGCTTCCTCAGGAGACATTGTGCGCAGGGCTATGGACAATGCGGCAGATTCCTGCGATGAGGAGAAGCTCCGAGCTCTGCCCATACCTGGTGTTGCGCTGTTCCCATGGAGACCGTTCCGGCTCAGGCAACTCCCCCACATGACGGGGATGAAGCCAGCAGCGCTGTGCCTGTGGCCATGCGAGAAGCCGTCAGCATTGAGCGAAATACTCAAGCCCAAGGCACTCTGGGGTGTCACAAGGTTGTGACCTGAGCAACTCAGACCTGTCTCAGGGGCCTCGATCTGGTAGCACACACATAATACATGTACGTGCGTGCGCATGCACACACCCACACACAGACACACATACACACATGTACACACACACAAGCACACATACACACACACACGCACACATCGCAACAATGCAGTAAATAGCGAGGGATGAACACACATCACTAAGAGAGGATTTGAAGACTACCGAGTGGATTTATAATCATATCCTTCTGGACGCATCATGTCTTAAAGGGGAAGTCCGGTGAAAACTTTAAATTTCAGGGTGGGTAGACTTTCGGGCGCTGAGTCGAATGGTGTTGGTCCCATGTGTCTCCGACAAAGCGTTCTCGAGATATTTCCGTTTGAAGAACTGAGTTTCGGGGCTGCGCCATGACGTCATGCGGCCGCGCCACACCCTCCGCAACGTCATAGCGTCCAGCTAGGTCAAAAGGAGTGCGTGAAAGCAAGAGTGCCAGTGCTTTTTCAAAATGATTTAGCGACCGATATTAGGTGGTGCAAGCGACCCCGAAGACGTAACTCCTTGTGATAGTGATGATGCAGCCATAGCTGGCTGACCTTCATGAGTTCGGTCTGGGGCTGAGAATCTCGGTATTCAGCTGGAGAAACGGCCGCGCGGGCCGGTCAAGAGTGAGCGCTGCTGAGTTTCCGACTGATAAAGAAGCAGCAGCTATTGCAGACGAGGCTGATATAATTATCAGATCGCTGGAGAGCAGAGTCGCCAAAATGGAGAAGAGTGATGCGAGTGCTCAAATGTTGTTAAATACCGATTCGCTTAGACTCCAGTAGCCTGCCACATGGTGATGTTTTGGTGTGAACTTGGTATATTTCGGACTCCTCAATTGGAGAACAGTGCAGGCTCTTTGTAATTTGTAATTTTTATTGTTTTTAAAAGGATTCCTTAAAGGCTTTCGCCTATCGAGGGGGTTTCCAAACTTTCCATAACACCAAATCTGTAAAAGAAGTGATGAGCAATAGGAGCGGAAAACTAAAATTTTCGTTCTCAAAGCACAACCACCGGCACCGGCAAGGAGAAACGCACTTTCTCTGACTACATGACTGTACAATACGACAGATACGAGTGTAGTACATGACAAATCCGTGTGTTGACTAGATTTCTGAGTCTTGTAGCTACCCCAGCACGGCAGTGCAGTGCGGGAGTAGTTCCGTGTGTGATGAGTTTGTTGACTGCACTACAGCTAGCATGCACGCGCAGAGCATTGCTAGATAGAGGCTAGGCGTAGAGGCATGCTGACGGAAAAAGTCCAACTCGGAAATGGCTAAAATACGGTATAACCTCGAGGTTTACCGAGCTGAAAATCACAGGGTACGTAGTGTTTGTAACACTGAATCGAATGGTCTTGGCCGAAGAAGCTGCGACAAACGGTTCTCCAATCGAACGCGCTCCGAATATGGCCATTTTGTACACAACTAGATGGTGTGGCTACCTGGCTGCACGCTGTGACGTCATCACCTGGATCTGTTTGATGCGCGCTCAAATTCGCACATGTTCGATTGGGCGTATCTGACGAAGCGTAGGCCGCAGCATCCTCGGACAAAGACCATTCGACTCAGCGACCCGAACTCTACGGACTGTGAAATTTAAATTGTTCACCGGACTTCCCCTTTAATGTGAACTGAATGAGAGGACCACAAATTAGCAATTACAGTACCTTTTAAAAAATGGGTTCCACATTCCTTTTTCACATCGCCAGGACTTATCTGCCACACTCACCTCTAGATGTTCAGTGGACTGTCGTATCCTCTCAAGAAGTGTCTCCAGTGCGGACGGCCGACGACCTGCGTCGGGCAACGACGCCGGAGTAATGCACATGTTGACGCCGCCTTCCTCCACTTGAATATAGTTCTACAAAAGCACAGGCATTGAAACAAGCACTTTGGACCATGAAAAACAATTCACGCCTCAGTTTTCGCATCTGTAGGAACTCCACCACTCTGAAGGATCAAGGCGCATTTCGAGCATTGACCGAATATAATCCAAACATCTCGCTAATGCATGGTATCAGGTTTCAGAAATTTGTAAATAACAACTCGGATGCTGAGCCAATAGCAATAAGGTTACCTCGTTACCTTTTTTTTGTATTGTATTGTATTTTATTATTTTACTTGGGCATTCCCAACAGACCCTAAGGTCTTCTTACAGGGTGCCCAAGATGAATGAAACTTACCTTGGTGGACTGTTAGTCACAACTCATAACTTATTGGTTCTTTCTCTGTACAGGACTGGAGGAAGAAGTTTTTGATCGGTCCGGCCATACCTTAGCCTTCCATATTTGGTGTATGATATGGCGGGTACCCACATAACCGCCTCAGCAATAAACACACGCTGGTTGCCAAAAGGTTGGTCCGGTCATGGCCTGACCAACCGGACCGGTTCGGCCGGGACTGCTTTACTTGAATAAAGGAATTTGGAAGTTGCGACTTCGGTGGTATTAGTGATGAAGTTGGTTGCTCCAACGAGGAACACACCCTTCCTGCTGAGCTGCTCCTCGTGCGCGCTGGATGGCAGTCGTGAGTTACTCAAGTGTCAAGTTCGGCAGGGAGCATGCGTACCTCGTTGGAACAACCAACTTCAACCAATAAATCTATATTAGCAAAAATAACAATTAACCCACATGCATGCACGCATACACACAACAAAACTTAAAACAAACAAAACATCATTATGCACATTTATCCAGACACGCTCTCACATACACACGCACGCATGTGTGTGCCAAACGTACAAAACGTGGACACATGTACACCAAGCAGACAGAACACAAGGAAGTGGGGTTTGCCGTAGGGTTTTTTTTTTCTTTCGATTTTGTCTGATAAATATTTACGAGGCTTTGCATCGAGCGACACCGTGGATAACATTGAGCCAAGAATTATGCAATAAACCAGAAGAGATATCTCTTCACAAGTAGGCAAATAAATGGGTAGGTGCCCGGCAACAGCAATCGGGCGAGTCACAGCAATGTACGTATTGCAACTTCAATGATACACATACACGGTTGACCACCCATGCCTCAAATCGGCGGGTCAACCACATGGTGGCCTGGCAACTTCAAACGGGAACACACCGATACAACAGACACAGTTGACCAACCATGCCTCAAACCGGCGGGTCAACCACATGGTGGCCCGGCAACTTCAAACGGGAACACACCGATACAACAGACACAGTTGACCGCCCATGCCTCAAACCGGCGGGTCAACCACACAACAACATACAGGTGTCACAACACTGAGACAGTACAGCACAACACTGAGAGGCAAATGCATTTGACCCTCCCAAAAACCAGTGTTCACGACCAAGCATTTCTCACGGCATCGCTCATTAGCATAACTTCCTACAAGTAACCATGGCAAACCCCTAAGTGATACCCACAGAGCCACCCGGCACAAGGACTGCACAACAAGCGGACGGCACAACACTGTACAACACTACAAATGTACCTCAGTTCTGTTCTCAACACCACATGGGCGTGGGCTGTTCCAGTCTTTGCTGCTAGCCATTGCACAGAGGGTATACCGGCTGCACGCCTGACATAGTGATCGGATGCTGCACTTCGCCAGCAGCCTGCATGGCATATGGCTGCTTCACAGACACTTGTACTCCGGTGAGCCATGAGTGTGGCCCTGCCAATGCGCCCAGAATGGGAGCTCACTCGGTTGCAGTTGAGGATCTTAGTCGAGCAAACTCGGGAGAAGTAGCCGCCGTCGACGAACACAAACACTGGCCGTGAGCTGCCGGCAGTAGCGGTCAGGGACCGGAACTCGGCCATAGCCGAAACTGGGTACATCAGATTATGTGTGCGCAAATACCGGGCTTAAAGGTCTGAGTCGCTCATGAGATCATTGCTGGCAGCAATCAGAGCGGCGAGTTCAGCGAAGGAGTTGGCACCAGGCATTGGTTGGCTGTGGAAGCCAGTTCTCGGAAGCGAATAATCACAATGGGTTCATGCTGCATCTCAGCGGCCCATTGCCCCAAAATGATTGTTCTTGATAGAAACCGCAGAAGCCAACATCAGATGCATCCGTGAATAGCTCAAGGTCAGGGGACTTTGAACACTCGACATCGTAGAAGAAGGGTTGGCGATTCCAGTTTGCGGCAAAGGAGCGCGACCATTCGATGTCCAAGTGAGCTTCTGTGTCGATGTTGACTACTGACTGAAGAGACTGAGAGAGTTGTCCAGCTAAGGTACAGGAGTTGACGGATGAAGGTCCTGCCAGGAGGAACCACCTTTGCGGCAAGGACAAGGTTCCGATCAGCGACAGCAGTTCCCGCGTTGTGTAGCTAGTGCGCGTGGACTATTCACTCAAAGCCGCTAGAAAGGCAAATAACTTCTTGTCAGGTAGCCGCATCACCTGGTCCTTGCTGTCGACTACTATGCCAAGTACCGTCACCACTGTTGCTGGGCCGACCACCTTGCTGAGGTTGTCGAAGACCTGCGGAACCGTTGCTTTCAGTTGAACTCATTCCATTGACCATCAAGCTCACGAACATAAGCACCTTGTTTAGTGCAGCGTATTGGTTCTTGTGCTGGCCTGCACAGCTATCAGGAATAGTTTTACCCAGAATGACTGGGTTGATGATTTCTCCCTGAGATAGGGTCATGCCACATGCACAGCAGATGTGGTGCATAACGAACGCACAGTGGGCATAGAATCTTCATATCCACATCAAAGGCCACAAGCGTTTGACAACCACACCTGATAGGTAGATGATCAACGATCGTCCCTGCACTCAACGTCGCTCCAGCAGTAGTAGCATGTTGCAAACCACCATCGTACGTTGTCCATGTAAATGCCTCTGCTATTTCACGGTCTACTTCTTTGGCTAGATTTTTCGACAGGTAATCACAGCCATTTCTGAATTGGCGTCAACGGCACTTGCCCTGTCGAGGCCTAAATAACTGGTCCTCTGCTTCGAGTAGTTCTTGCTTGGCATCATGAGCTCCAGGAAATTCACTACCGCGACCATGAGCTACTCTATCTGCCCACGCAACAAATTAATATTTCAACCAAGCGCGATCGATCGCTGTTTGAAGTTGTGAATTTTCAAGCGCTTCCAGCTCACACGAGTCAGCGCTTGTCTACGCAGACTAGCACAACTGATACTCTTGTACAGCTTGGCGGAGAGACAAAGGAGAAAACGGAGAAAACACAACCTTGAGTCATTTTGGCTAACTGGATGACAGAAATTGTTGACAAGGAAGTTGCTTTGCTGACACGATCGTACGAGGCAGGGCAAAGCGGCCACGCAAGATTTATTTTTTCATCCACCATTTTCGGAAAAAATATTTTTTATTCATGTGCCGCGTGACGAACCCGTGACAAAACACGTGCATGCGTGGGCTTTGCTGCTCAAAGCCGTCATATAGCTCTGCTATGATACTCAATCTGTGGACAGAACTGTTTCGTCCTTCGTGGACTCATCAGCGCAGCACAGAGAAATTGAGGCCGAGCCTGACAGCAAAGAAAACTAAATTTTCCAAAGCCAGATTTAAACCATGCCCGAATGTATCTGGCCAGAGTGCTGAAACTGATAAGTCAGTGAGCTCTGCATGACGCAAACAGCAAAGGCACTGCCCCACATAAGAGTGCTTAACTGCCACAAGAGCAGGAGCAAAATACTCAATCTGCGGACAGAACTGTTTCGTCCTTTTACAGATCTGCTATGATAAGAATGACATTTAAAGCAATCAAAATTTCCAAACTAACCAAATGCGACTCTAGTTCCTGAGAGAGCTCCTGGATTAGTGCAGAGAAGTCTGGTCGGCTGTTGGGATCTAAATCCCAGCACTGCATCATCAGAGAATATCTATGCAAGAATACAGAACAGACCACGACGAAGCAATAATGGTATCAGGGATTACAAAATTTTGCTACTTGAGGGTTGCCCAAACAACATTATAGCGTTCAACATTATTGAAGCACTACAACGTGTTCTGAAGCCTACTGCCCACCCAAAAGGTAACCTTCCTATGCATCCAATGGGGTATTCCACTATCCACCCAAAGGGGTATCCCACTATCCATCCAAACGGTTACATTACCATCCACCCAAAAGGTTACCCATGTGTCCACGCAAATGGTTAAAAAGAGCACAATATTTGCTTCTTGCGAACTTTGTAGGGGAACTTACATCCTGTCTGGACATCCAGTGGGTCTCTCCAGCCGATACCCCTTCAACAAGATATCGGCCAGTAGAGCATTAGGTTTTCCATCATAGGGCAAGTCACCTGAAATGATAACGAAACCACCAGCACAGTTTCAATCAATCCTTCAATCATAAAAATCAGCAAAAACACGTTCTGTCCTTTTCCAATCCAACAAGAAGAGAATGAGGGTATGATTTGCATAAAACTAGAGATGTGTTGCTGGTCAACTTGCAAAATAATATCATTATAGTTATTCTATTCGATTCCCAATGTGCACAACATCACTCCTATCTACTGACCCCGACCCCGGCAATAAGACCGCCTGTCATCATTAATGTACTGATGAGAGAGTGGAGAGACAAACAGGGAAAGAATGTGTTTGCAGGTGTGCGTGTGTTCTTATCATTCTGTTCATGTGAGGAGGGGTAACATACTATTTTTGAAAGGAAAGCAGAGTGAGAGCAAAACGGTTACCGGTACTGTAATTTCACAAATTACGGTGTACTTTTATTTTCGGTACTTTCGGTGCGTCTGCTTCATACCTAAAATTTCAATACACCGAACAAACACTAACACACATAATCTAATAGGGAAATGCTTCTCTGTACATAAAATTTCTGTTCACCTAACCTGGCCTTTTGCTCTCATGCCAAAAATATTGAGCACCTTCAATTTCTGAAATTAGAGTACACAAAACCGCTCTACTCACCGCAAGTCTCAACCTCCCACATGAGCACACCGAAAGACCAGCTGGAGAGGAGAAAAACAACAACAACAACAACAACAACAACAACAACAACAACAACAACAACAACAACAACAACAACAACAACAACAACAACAACAACAACAACAACAACAACAACAACAACAACAACAACAACAACAACAACAACAACAACAACAACAACAACAACAACAACAACAACAACAACAACAACAACAACAACAACAACAACAACAACAACAACAACAACAACAACAACAACAACAACAACAACAACAACAACAACAACAACAACAACAACAACAACAACAACAACAACAACAACAACAACAACAACAACAACAACAACAACAACAACAACAACAACAACAACAACAACAACAACAACAACAACAACAACAACAACAACAACAACAACAACAACAACAACAACAACAACAACAACAACAACAACAACAACAACAACAACAACAACAACAACAACAACAACAACAACAACAACAACAACAACAACAACAACATCAACAGCAGGACTGGAAGACGTTTTCACTCGATAATTATGCGTGGGTGTGAGCAGTCGTCAAAGGTTCCCTTGAGAACGGAGACAGGTATCACGGGCAAACAAACATTTTCTCTGGTATGCTATGTTGTTACAGGGGTGTATCTGGTCCCCCTTTCAGAGGGGTGCACGGCCCCATATGTGTACTTCAAAGTAGGATGGCTGGCGCGTGTCAGTCATAGTCATTGTGTGCATGATGAACATAGGTCGATTTTTAGGGGGGGGGGGGTGCATTTCACTAAGCAGCACTGTATGCTTTGCACATAGGCAGATAGTTACGTCAGGACAAGATTCATGGCAATTGAGTTTGATTCCGTACACATTGGCTGCTTATCGTGTTCATGTTTTGTCCATTTCGTTTTGCTTGTTCTGGGGAACATAGCCCCGGCAGTCGTGTTGAGGCAGTAATAACAAAATTCACGGTTCGCGTGAGACTCGGTTAGAGGCCAAATTTTCCGCATCCGTGGGAACGTTACCATCCTTCAAGGATCAAGGCGCAGATGCAGTTATTAAAGCGGAGAGCGGCGATAAAAAATTATTAAAAAATCCTTACACATCACTCTGTGATGAGAAGGATCCCGTTGTGATGCTCTCCACGGCTGTCCACTTGATTGGTAGCATCCTCTTCAGCAACAAACAGGCAACAATGCAACAAATTACGACAATGAGTAGAAATAAGAGCACATCAATTTAACAGATCTTATGGGAGACCAAAATGGAGATGAGGGGCGAGTGAGGGGCCGTTGATCATAACGATTTCCATCGTTTACAAATCATAGTCAGAAAGTGAAAAATCCTGAAGGGAACTGCATGATTTCCCAAGAAAACAACAGGGGATTAGTGCCCACCAAGCAGACATTTCATTATCAAAGAGAAGTTGATGTCGCAAGACAGGATTTAGAAGGTGAATTGGCTCTGCGTATCGTACTCCATGGTTTTTAGCGATACCAGATTTTATAAGAAGACGTGACAGTCACCAGGACTGTGCAGGAAACATTTAGCTAAACAGTGGACACAGCAATTTCATGCTTATTGTCTCAATGTCTATTGTACGCTATGTGTAACACATTAAATTCCCCCATCGATCCAGCAACACAAGTCTTACAACTATCCCCTGTGCTGTGTCTCACTTCAGAGCATTCACGCCTTACCGATGTCTGTGCTTCGTACTTTCCGTTGTGAATGGCGGCGCGCGACAACCCGAGATCGCTGATCTTCGCCTCCAGCTTTCCACGCAGCTTGTGATGTTCTCTGACAAGAACGTTGCGTGCGGCAAGATCTCGGTGAACAATCTAGCACGTAGAGAACACGGAGCACAGGAAACTAAAGTATAGCCTTTTCATTTCCAACTTGATCATAGCACAATTGAGATTTAGATGGAGCAACACTGGACAGAACAAATAAGTTATACTCTCAATAGGAAAGGTTTTTGCTCCCCACATCGGAGCTCGCACGTTTTCGCCGACTTGACTTGACACTTGACTGACTCACAACTGCCATCCATGCTGTCAATATCACAGCAAATTCTCACCTGTTTGGATGCCAGAAACTCCATTCCCAGCGCGATCTGCCTGCAGATGTCCAGCCGCTCATTGGGCATCAGGTGCGGGTCGGTGATGGGAGTCAAGGCCGTGTTCTTCTTGATATCCAAGAGAAACGAATGCAGGTCACCACCAGACATATACTCCATGACTATACAAGCATTACCTGTATGACAGGGAAAAGAAACAAGCGTGAGCGCACACACAAGTTCATCATGGTAAGCAGACCGTGCAAACTGACCATGCAATCATCATTAACTGAGGCTGGATTCACCCGCAGCACGTGTTCAACTCTATGTCTGGTACTTTCAATGCGTCAGATGTTCTTGTGCAAGGCAAAACATGGGAGCTTGAGAATATTAGCAAAGTTAGAAACTGTCCGCAATCCAATTCTTTGAAACTCGGGTATTGAGCCAATAATAAAAGTAGAAAGGAAAAGAACATATGGAAACGAGTTAAGAGTAACTCTCCACCACTGTAACTAGATACTATATACAGTCAGAAAGTGCAACAACTAGGCACAAAACTGACAGAGTACTGAGACATTTGACGTCCTGACACCTAGCTTCAACACATCTCCGTAGCGCTAACCGGCAGCCTTCCAACTTGGAAGGTTCAAGGTTATGGAAAGACCAAAGAGGGGAATGCAAGCGCAACGAAAACGAGCACAAGCTAACAAAGAATGTCGATTGTCACTGGACGATGACGAGACCAGTAGGCGATTTGACAAAGCGGTCTAACTACAATTCGAAGCAGCAAAGCAGCACACCACCCAACTTGCGTGGGTCAAAAATATCAAAGATACGTTAAGAAGGGGGAAGCATTGCGAGAACGAATTGTACAAGCCGAAATCTAAACTCCTACAGTGCTCCTCATGCATGACATTGTGATGGACTAGTTGACTACAAAACAAGTCGTTTCACACGACGTACGTTTCGCCGTATGGTTCGTGACGGCTCATCAGGTGTGCAAGTTGAAACTCGGGTATTGAGCCAATAATAAAAGTAGAAAGGAAAAGGACATATGGAAACGAGTTAAGAGTAACTCTCCACCACTGTAACTAGATACTATATACAGTCAGAAAGTGCAACAACTAGGCACAAAACTGACAGAGTACTGAGACATTCGACGTCCTGACACCTAGCTTCAACACATCTCCGTAGCGCTAACCGACAGCCTTCCAACTTGGAAGGTTCAAGGTTGTGGAAAGACCAAAGAGGGGAAGGCAAGCGCAACGAAAACGAGCACAAGCTACAGTACAACGGAACAAAGAATGTCGATTGTCACTGGACGATGACGAGACCAGTAGGCGATTTGACAAAGCGGTCTAACTACAATTCGAAGCAGCAAAGCAGCACACCACGAAACTTGGGTGGGTCAAAAATATCAAAGATAAGTTAAGAAGGGGGAAGCTTTGCGAGAACGAATTGTACAAGCCGAAATCTAAACTCCTACAGTACTCCTCATGCATGACATTGTGATGGACTAGTTGACTACAAAACAAGTTGTTTCACACGACGTACGTTTCGCCTTTGTTGCTTTGTTCCGTTGGGACTGTAGCTTGTGCTCGTTTTCGTTGCGCTTGCCTTCCCCTCTTTGGTCTTTCCATAACTTTGAACCTTCCAAGTTGGAAGGCTGTCGGTTAGCGCTACGGAGATGTGTTGAAGCTAGGTGTCAGGACGTCGAATGTCTCAGTACTCTGTCAGTTTTGTGCCTAGTTGTTGCACTTTCTGACTGTATATAGTATCTAGTTACAGTGGTGGAGAGTTACTCTTAACTCGTTTCCATATGTCCTTTTCCTTTCTACTTTTAATCCAATTCTTCCTTGTCCTTGTTCCATGTAGTTTCCACACTTTGTTATACATGTGGGGTTCATATATCAGCCGACAGTACAATCTACAGCCAGTACAGACAGCACGCAGTTGAAAAATGTGCGATACAGAATGACAACACGTTTTGACTTTGGCTTTGCCCGTCAAGTGCAGTACATGCAGAGAGCAATGGCAAGGTGGGTGCTAGATGGCACCAGTATGGCTACCCTGTAGCACTCAACTTCCCATTGTTCTCTATTGTCCTGATGATGGTTATTTTATGGCCGAAAAGTTGAATTCAAATTTTTGTATGATGAAAAAGGAGGACAACATGTTACGAGTTATGACTAACTGTCCACCAACGTAACCAGATCTTATACAGTCAGCTCGTAACATTTTGTCCTCCTTTTTTCACCATAATTTAATTGGCTCACCATCCAAGTCAAATGTTTTCGGAAATAAATTTGTGAAAAGCAGTTATTGAGTGTGAGCCAATGTTCCTCACAAGCCACTTTTGTCCTTTTTATGTTCTCCCATTGTCCCTTTCCCCGGGGGGCAGTGTTATTGAAGTAAAAAATATATACTACAAAAATGTACGGGTACTACTAGTGCAGTCAGACCTCACTTATGCGGTCCTCTTTTATCCGGATCTCTCGCCATCCGGAAGAAATTAGTTGGTTACCGATTTACAGCATATGGCATGCATACATACAGTATGTGTGTTCGATTATCCGGTTCCCTCGCCTATCCGGATATTTTTGTGGAAAACGGATGTGTGCGGTTATGCGAGGTCTGACTGCAGTGTAGTCACGTTCATTCACAATGTGATGTAGCACCGCGTATCCATGGCGACCTACCATTATACAGGCCGCCTGTGATGATGCTGACGACATTCGGGTGATCCCCTATGCTCTTCTGCAAGATGAGCTCCTCAATGAGTGAGTTGTGAGTAGCCTCATCAGAGTAGAGCACTGCAAACAAAATATTCACTGTTCGCATGAGACTCGGCTAGAGGGTGAATTTTCTGCATTCGTAGGAACGCCACCACCCTTCAAAGATCAAGGCTCAGACGCACACAAAATTATTTTGAATTTTTCACCATTCAAACTGAATGGGGCATACAAGATGTTTACCAATGGTTCAAAGGTTGAGAAGCACAACTGGAGTTCCAGCAAGAGTTTCCTTATTTATTTTGTCCCTCACACTAAACTGACAAAATACTAGAAGCACAGTACAACTGCAATTATGGATTTCTGAGCATGAAAAGTACACAAAAAAGTAGTCGAATGACACCAAACTGCC
Source organism: Sycon ciliatum (assembly GCF_964019385.1). Lineage (NCBI taxonomy): Eukaryota > Metazoa > Porifera > Calcarea > Leucosolenida > Sycettidae > Sycon > Sycon ciliatum. Next base: position 20,296,146 of record NC_088648.1, read on the forward strand.
TACATGCATTTCAAGCACAGTACGCTGTATCACTGGTTGATTCATGGCCAGCATTCGGAGTCTAAGCCGCAGGAGCCATTTTTGATTGTTTTAGGCTTTTCAACGTGCGGGTAACACTCCAGAAAATACCGTATCTATTTTGAGCAGTTTATGTTCCTCACAGCTCAAAACCAATTGTCACCCTTTTATTTATTTTTTATTCCAAGCAATTTATGGCTGGGGTAGCGAATGACCACTTCGCGAGGTGATTCTTACCATTGAGTGTCTTGATTGCTGCAATCTGCTCGATTTCCCGGTTCTTCTCATCACGACATGAAATCCAGCCAAGGTAGACTTCTCCAAACTGTCCCTTGCCAATGATCTTGCCTAGTTTCAGCAGAGACACTGGCAATACCTGCGAGAGGGATTACCAGAACACAAACACACACACAAACACACACACACACACACACACACAAACACACACACACACACAAACACACACACACACACACACAAACACACACACACACCAATAAATATTCTGGCAAAGGCGTGGGTGGGATTGATGGGACAAGAAGACACTTGAAAGTACACTGTATTGTTGTCCTAAAAGGAAGAAAATAGACTTGCAGTGCCCGCATTTTTGCTCAGACATGCCGATTATGAAGAACTGGGAGGGGGGGGGGGGGGAGTCAGCCTCCTATCCAAGACCATTCTCATTTTCATGTACATGTATTACAGTCTATGCAGAGTTGAGTGCAGTGTAAACGTTGGCATGCTGCGCTTGGTGAAGTTCTAGGCTGGTCGTTCTTCGGCGCTCTGTTCTTCGGCGCACACCAGCACTGTTCAAGAAAGAATATAACAGGGTGCAAGGTTTGCAAGCAACCAATGACCGAATGTCGAATTGCATACAGCAGTGTACAAGTGTGCAGTATGAAGCATCACATCGAGGACTGCACTCTGGCAAGGAGGCACACGCTGTGAAGGACCTGGCACCTGGCTAACTAGGCAATCCCAGGCCACATTCAAGACGCGTGTGAGCTCACAACTGAGGTCTGTCCCCGCGGTTTTCATCTCAGACGACAGACTGCATCTAAACACAACCGGCCGGTCTTTGCACGCCATGGCCAGATTGCAGACAGCAGATAGATACCTCGTTTATCAGGGCGGTCTGGTGCCAGGCACTGCCCGTAACTTTGAAATGTCCATAACTCCGAATCACATACATTTTCATGGGGACAGGCCATAGATATGGCATCTGACGTCACTGTTTCCACAAAAAGAGTGACAAACGAGTAGTAATATTTCCACTGAAATCTGCCCACCGGGTACCAGGTAGACTGACGTGCCCGTAACGTTGTGGTCCGGATAACCGACGTATGAGTATATGTAGAATAATGATGAGCTAACTTACGTTATGCAGAGCTCACTGACTTGTCAGTCTGAGCACTCTGGCAATGTACGTTCGGGCCTGGTTTAAATCTGGCCTTGGAAATTTTATTTTTCATTGCTACCAGGTTCAGCCTTATTTTCTCATTGCTGCGCTGACGAGTCTACAAAGGACGAAACAGTTCTTTCCGCAGATTGAGTAACTTAGTATGTAGAAATTCTGAAATCTCTACAAAGAGCCGCTTTTCTGTGCTCTGTGTGGCCGGCAACCGTTGACAGTTTTGACTAACAAACTCCTTTAATTGGACTCGGGTTTGGAGCCAAGGGATTAATCGATAAGAAGAAAAGAGGACCAAAGCAATAACATTGCACGACACTGACCAACGATTGCTAGTTAGGTGTGGAGCGTCAGTACCGTTGGTCAGTGTATTGTTACCGCATGAGCTGATTGTAAAGTCACAGGTGGTGTTAGTGGATATTTTGGCATCACTTGTAGCTCTTTTGGTCCTCCTTTCTTCTTATAAACTCTTTTAGCCTCTACAAATGCCAGCCATAGAGGCCAGCTTCCACTAACGCAGTATTGAGTAAAGTGTTAAATGTTTCTTTCCCGTGGTCAGCGTCAATACTTCTTACCGTGACAGACGTATTCACAGGCGCAGCCAACATTGCGGTAGCATGATTTGTCACGTCCTTTATGCTAGGCAACACCTCGCCACTGATTCCACCCTCAAGAGCGCACGATACCTGACATGAAACAGCGAAGGGAACACCCAGGAAAGGCAGGAGACGCACGTGACTGCAAAGAATTTCGGCACAAATTTAAAGCCAATATCCATGGCCTTGTGCGGACCAGATTTTCAATGCCAGGAAAGAGACCGATTTGTGCTGATGAGTCTTTTCAGCAGACAACGTTTTACTGTCAAACTGACTTCGACAAGTTGCTGTTGTGTGCTGTTCTGTTCACATGTACAAATTGTTGCAACTGCAAATCATGACGTCGTATAGACAAAATATCCATATTCACTCGATCAGAATCCGTGGCATCCACACTTAGACAAGATGCCCACACGTATTTCAGCTTATTCTTGCCACTGCTTACTGGATTCCTTGATTGCTTTCGCTTCCGGTATGCCTTGTGAATGATGAGTGATCCGATGATCAAGACTAGAAGGCAGACTGAGCCAGCTATTGCTGGTATGATCACGAATAGCTGAGAATCATCTGCGTGAGGAAAATGGCAAGAATCGTACATACAGTGGAATTCACCCTGATACATTCTAATATAAGACGCACACTTTGCCAGTACTGTAATTCATGGTTGATAAATATGGTGGTAAAGACACACCTGGCAATATGGCGGTAAACACACGCCTGCCCACACACGCTCTCTAGGCTGCAAAGTTCTGGCATAGAGCTCTCCTTCTCACCACCACCACCATCAGTTCGCGCCTGGCGCCTGGTCGATGCATGGCTGGCGGTATCCGGCATAGCAGGCTGGTACATCAAGTAGCGCATGGCACATAGATGATGACACAGCAACGACATAGCTCGATTGCGACGTACGTTTCGTCCCCGCTGGACTCATCAGGCAATCTTCTTCTTGGATGTCTTCATACGGAGCTTGACTCGGGAGAATGAAGTTGAAGACACCACTGCAGCTGTACTTATGGTTGATAAATATGGTGGTAAAGACACACCTGGCAATATGGCGGTAAACACACGCCTGCCCACACACGCTCTCTAGGCTGCAAAGTTCTGGCATAGAGCTCTCCTTCTCACCACCACCACCATCAGTTCGCGCCTGGCGCCTGGTCGATGCATGGCTGGCGGTATCCGGCATAGCATATTGCCAGGTGTGTCTTTACCACCATATTTATCAACCATAAGTACAGCTGCAGTGGTGTCTTCAACTTCATTCTCCCGAGTCAAGCTCCGTATGAAGACATCCAAGAAGAAGATTGCCTGATGAGTCCAGCGGGGACGAAACGTACGTCGCAATCGAGCTATGTCGTTGCTGTGTCATCATCTATGTGCCATGCGCTACTTGATGTACCAGCCTGCTATGCCGGATACCGCCAGCCATGCATCGACCAGGCGCCAGGCGCGAACTGATGGTGGTGGTGGTGAGAAGGAGAGCTCTATGCCAGAACTTTGCAGCCTAGAGAGCGTGTGTGGGCAGGCGTGTGTTTACCGCCATATTGCCAGGTGTGTCTTTACCACCATATTTATCAACCATAAGTACAGCTGCAGTGGTGTCTTCAACTTCATTCTACTGTAATTCATCAAATAATAAAAAATATTCGGCGCATACATATTTTCGAATATTCCCGGGCCAATTTGTTTTCAAGGTTCAAGGTGTCAGTATAGTCAGACACCCACTCCCCGACGAGCAAATTGTACTTCAAATGGCTAACCGTATCACACTAAAATATCTAGCGACGCCCCTGCTTATTAATGATCAGATACCTGAAGGTCCTTCCACAGGTGATGGCGTTCTGCTTGGCGTCGCACCAGATGTCTGAAAATCGGAAGACGACGCTTGGGTTTCGGTCGTGGCGCTTGTGGTAATTATAACGGATTCTGCCGCCTGGGTGACCGGGGGCTTGGTCGTCATAGCTGCTTGTGCTTCTGCTTCAGTTGTTGATGTTGTCGGAAATGTCGACGGTGATGTTGTTGGTTCGGGTTTCCATAAGCACTGGACAAAGTGAATCAGGATTGGGGAAAAAAATACAAAACCCGTTCAGTAAACAAATCATCACGGAACGAGATCACGGAACAGCAAACAGCCTTCTGTCACGCCAGTACAGGCCTGATGTACTTCAAAGTAGCTAATACCACAGTGCTGGCCAAAGGAATCCAACCCCATGAATAAAATAGCGTCGCCGGGCGCTACGCAGCCCTAGCCCTGCACGTACTGGTCCGTACACTCGAACGCAGCACTACCGTTCATTCATGAGGCTGGTTTTCTCTGGCCAGCACTGTACAATGCAATGACAAACTAAACTGTACTTATCTGCTGCGGGCTCATCAGAACCCGAATAGTTTGGCATTGATGGAGGATCAGTTTACTAGCACATACGTCTTGTTAGCAGCAAAGTGACTACCGTACTGGCAATATATGTTGCCGCAGGGAGGCTATGAAGCGTTACATTGGCACATGTTTGCCGCACGCAGGGCGTTACATGCAAAGTCGCACAGGAGCCGTTACACAGGTTTCTATATTGCCGCAGTCCTTTTTTTGCTATTGCCGCATCACTTTTTTGCTATTGCTGCATCATTTTTTTGCTATTGCCGCATCATTTTTTGCAAACTGCAATGAAAAGATCGCCGCACCCCGCCGGACGCGCGTTACGAACTCAACGAAAATTGTCGCACTAGCCTGGTCGTGCGTTACGCCGCACCCCCCCCCCCCCCTGCGTTACGCGTTACGCGGCAACATATATTGCCAGTACGGTATATCGTCAGTCTGGTGATAAATTATTAGTTGTTTTTTGATTTTTTTTGGGGGGGGGGGTGAGGGAGGGAGACCTGATGCTCTCCTATGGGGACCTGAGTTGTGTCAAATACGACACACATGAGGCGACTTTCACTGCTCACGTATCCAAGTTGCACTGCTCAAATAGTGTACAAATTAATATCCAAAGTTGCACTGCTCACATAGTGTACAAATATCCAAAGTTGCACTGCTCACACAGTGTACAAATATCCAAAGTGTCACTGCTCACACCGTGCTCAAACCTGTAGTACCTAGACTTTCAATGCTCACACTGTGCTGAATACCTAGACTTTCCCTGCTCACATAGTGCTCACATACCAAGACGTTGACTGCCCATACAAGTGCTCAACTACATGGGGCAGAGATTTTCTAAGACAGAAGCCAGAACAATTCATTGCAAGTTGCATCAAATGCCTTTGACTTTCATGCAAAATACGTCGCATAGAGAAGCCACTCTTATCATCAGTACCTGCTCATGAGGTCCAAAGTAATCTCTGCAGACGATGATTCCGTCGTCGAGCGCACACTGGTGACCAGAAGCCTGCTTCTTGCCGGCACTCTGCGTTTGTTGCGCAATGCCTTTGGCAATGGCACTCGTCATATGGGCCACTTTCCGGGAGCTGGCTGCCAAATCACTGATAGTCCATCGGTGAGCCCAGAACCACGATGGTACATCCCAGTATCTGCTTTCGGACGATGTCGAGACCGTTGCGCCGGGTACAACTTTATTGCGCATGCATGAGTTAAAGCCGGCCTCACTCGGATCAACACCGTATATCTGTGTGCCTTGGCTGCTTTCATGCTGTGTGATGTCAAATGGCAGAAGAAAGTGGTAGGAAACTGAACGGCATATAAACGTGTCGGGTATGATGTACGCCAAGATGCAGCCAGCAGGTTTATTAGTATTTGCTGATAGAAACACGACAGTGTCGTATCGACCGGAGCGCAGTGCTTTAATCTTCTCGGACAGGTGTATCAGGGCCGAGACGCCATTGCCCTCGTGAAGCGACGGAAATGGTAGCGAGCCGACAGCTTCCGCAACACGTTCTATGGGCACGGCCGTTGCCGATCCGGCCGTAGAGTGAACACTCGACGAGACCAGTCCGGAGGCATCAAATCCAAACACGCTGTAAAGGTTTCTCCTTGCGCTCGGTGAGGACGGAGCCTGGCCCACACCGCTGGCGACGAACCTCTCTTCCAGCTCGACAGCAAATCCAGGCAACATTTGTAGCAAACGGTAATTCTCTTCACCCAAATCCACAAGAAACAGTATATTGGCAGTGGCGAGTGCACAAGAACCGTTCAATGTTTGAGCCGAGTAGTCACGGCAGCCTGAGATGATGCACAAAATATACCAAAGCATTCCATATGAGCAAATGTTGAAAAAAATCAGTTAGACTGAACGGGACGTTAACACTTACCCCCCCCCCCCCACACACACACACACACTCACACATACACGTACACACGTACTTGTACTCGTTGCTCACTGCCAGAATTGGTCACGTGAGTCTCCCCGGGAGAGGGGAGAACGACTCAAAAGGAATCTTGGAAAGATGACTCAATTGGCTATTGAACCGCCCAACGGCCGACACCCCCTGAAATCCCCGAAACTCTGGGTGAACTTGAAAATGATCCCACTTATGGGCTCACCACACCTCAGTAAGTGAGTGAGGACTAGGAGCAGAAAAAGGATTGACGGCATCAGGGTATCCGTTCTGGAATCCAACTTCAGCTAGCCCTGCCCCCAGTGAAGGTAATACTCGCTGCTAGTGTGGGTGGCTAAAACAGAGTGGATCTGATCTAAGCGTCACTAGCACCATTGATTGCACAAGAGTTAATCTAGCGTACAAACGTACACACACACACACACACACACACATGCACACACACGCACACACACACACACACACACACACACACACACACACACACACATACACACACACTCACACACACACTCACACACACACTACACACTACACACTACACGCTACACACACAAACACACACACACACAGACACATACACAAGCGCTAGGTTATCCAGCCTGTCTGTGGCTATTGAGGTCTCTTTTCATGGCACATTTGCTTCGGAAAGTCTATTTGTGGCTGACCTCTTGTGAAAACCAATCCTGGAAGTCAATAAATATTCGGCGCATATTTAAAAAATTAAATTAAATTTCACGGTTCGCGTGAGACTCAGTTTTCCGAATCCGCCATGGGAACGCCACTACCCTCTAGGATCGAAGGCGCAGGCCTGAACGGTGGGAGCATATTATTTATTAGGGAGGTTTCGCTCTACGTTATTACGTATGAAAATCCGTATTTCGTACACGCCAGGGAGCGAGGGCAACTTTCATACGTAAATCTCTCTACGGATTCGCGTAGGAAACCTCTTTCTTACGTTGGGTCCTCCGTAGGACTTTTTGAAATATTTTTTCCGCATTTCCGCATTTGTCCATGGCAACGTTCAAGCCGCGCGAAACACAAGGTACACATACCGTACACCACGCGCAAAATAAAATGGAAAACGCGGTTTCGGTTCATGGTGCATGCGGTGGGCTCATGCAGCCAACGTGTCTCCAAAGCAACAACGCATGTGTACGCGTGGAGACGCTTTCCACCGCACATCAGAAAGCGAAACGACAACTTACTTGCTCGTCTTCTCAAGAACTCTCATTCCCAACAACGAAGACACTGCACTGGCGCACGCAAAGCTACGTGGCACACAGCGCTCCAAAGAAGAAATGCGTAGATCACGTGCATGCATATGAGAAAAACAATGATGTCACGCTGCCATGACGATACACAAGCTGTACTGTACTGGCACGCAGTGGACAAAAAATCAAGAAAAGTCAGAAAATAATACGGAGGATTAGCAAGACGAAATTCGCGTTCCCGTTCGCTCTCCAAGGAAAGTCGAACTCAGTGACGGAATTCGCGTTATGAGAAGGATTAGCAAACAGAATTCGCACATGCATGATGTTGACACGACGTACATTGTCTACAGACAGTACAGCGTGGTAAATTTATGACTGCCCTGACACGAATCCGCGATTCGTGTTCCGACTACTTTTCCGAACGAAAAATGCGAAAGTTCGCAATGCAGTTCGCAAACTGAAAAATGTTTGCGAACGCGAACGCGAATTTCGTCTTGCTAATCCTCCGTAATACAAACAGTGAAATTCGAAAGTAGAAGTCAAAGGAAGTTCAAAGAACAAGGAAAACGAAGATCTGTGCTGATAGGAACTCAAAGCAATTTCAACCATGTCCTGTCAGAGAGTGTTAGCACCCACAGGGTGAAGGCAAGCCTTGTCAGAGCAGAACCTACACTAGGACGGACTAGAGCTGCAGAACGGACTTTCTGAAGGAATGCAAAGATAAGTAACAATTCAAATTCGAGATAATCAACTTAGAAACAACACCAGCTGTTTTGTAACCTCTGTAAACTGCTTGTAACAATCAGTGATGTACTAGTAACTAACTCCTAGTAAACGCTTTGACTGTGCTCTCGGAAGAACGAAGGATTAACAAAATATAGAATAAACACAGTAGATAAATAATAGTGACACTCGTAAATTCTACAATATCTGGAGTCTTCTGCACAGTACATGAAGAACACACAGATCGCACAGGGAATACACAAGAGAACAGAGCGCACACAGATCGCACAAAGATCGCACAGAAAACACACAGAACGCACACCACTGCATACTGTCTTCTGAACAGCATGTTTAGCAGTCGTGGAGAAATCACGTAGAGCGAAACCCAACAGCTCTGATTTTCACGTATGAAAATTCCGTGCAGTTCCTGCGTTATTTTCATACGTGATTGCGTAGAGCGAAACCTCCCTATTATCGGCTTTTATCGGCTATTTTCGGCCTTGTCATGTTTGGATGAAAATTCGTTGCAGCTGAAATTTTGTTGTGCAAGGTTTTGTGTGATAGTGTATACAGGCGGCAGCAGGACAGGCCGAAACTTTGATGCTGTAAAAATGGGTTTTAGCCCTGGGAGGCCGAAATTTGAATGGGCCAAAAATTTGGAGACTTAAAGTAGCCTTTATCGAGATATGGAGAGACTGAAATTACATGGATCATCACTGCAGCTACTGCAAATCAATTATATTTCGTATTCGTTTAATTGCGGAAATTTTGTATATTAAAACGCTTACTAAAAATGTGTCACATTCACTGTACCGTACTGTATGCATACACATAGTAGCCCCAGATCGATGGCATTTACGAACGTTTGATGACTATACACTTTCCATTTCTCAGTTTATGAATATTATTCGATTGCAAAAATATAATTGATTGTAAGTTACAGCAGTGCCCGGAACTCGTACCAGTTTCATTGAGATACGACTCAGCCTCTTCCGCTTCTTCTTCACTCCGCTTGGCCACCTAAACACACCAAAATCCATCAGAGCAGTCGGAAAAAGTGTGAGATGAACAAAAACGATTGAAAAGGTTGTGACAGTTTCTGAATGCAGAGAATGTGAACCGTTTATGCTAAACAGTACATGTTATTAACTTAAAATAAAAGATTGGTAAAATGATGTAGGGTGACAAAGTGAAAACGTGGACTGAACATAGAACTGAACTGTATAAACTAAGGAGAAGGTGTGAGCGTAGCAACGGTATACTTCAAACTGTGTGCAAGAGGCAGTCTGCCAAACCTGCGTGCGTGTGTTTACGTGAGAGCGTTCAGCCCATTATGTACGCTGAATGACACGAGTGCTTCTAAAAGTGAGCTTGATAAGTTCATTTGAGGAGGTGTGAATGTGCATTTGAGAAACCTCAAGCTTCTTCATGAACTCACTGCATACTGGAGACGCCCAAAACCATTATACTGCCTAGAGTGATTTGCGACATGAGACCACCGAAGGAAATGTACTATCAGTACAACAAGGCGTATAGGAACAATCATAATCACAGGTTAAAGCTTTTTCATAGTAAAGAAAAAAGGACCAAGAAACTACGTGTTACGCTATAATGTCCACTAGCACCGGGTAGTTGTAGAACGCCAGTACCGTGGGTCAGTGCGCTGCAATGTTATTTGCATGAGCTGATTGTTTAGTAACTGGTGGTGTTAGTGGACATTATAGCGTAACTTGTAGTTTCTTGGTCCTTTTTTTCTTTACTATAAATTTAGACTTGGCTCTCCATCTGAGTCCTTTCTTGCACACCTGAAAAGCTTTTTTGTTGGTCTTTACACTATCCACAACTGCTCTTACCATTCTCGCGTTTTCCTCTTCCTGAACTTCTTTGCACTTTGTCTCGTTGCACGGGAAGCAATGGAAGATCAAATGATAAGGATTGGACGGGTAGACTTCATCAGGCACGCTGCAAGTGCACGGCAGAACCCGATGGTATCTTTCCTCCGCAAGCTGAGCGAGAACTATGGGCATGTACGCTAGGAATCCCGGGTAGTCGTTGGTAAACTGTTCGATACTCCAGGCCGAACCTTTCGAGCCCAGGGCCAGCACACCGATATTGGTGAAAGTGCCGCTCAGGCCACCGCGGACGTCCACCGGATCCTTTCCGATCATCGTTAGATTGCTCGCAAACGTATATTTGAACAGGCGGTGATCCGTCCCAAACGTTTCCTGACCCAGGCTGGTAAATCGGTTGTAAATGACCGAGTGCAAAGCGATTTCGTAGCACTTAAGCATCATCTCGACGTCGGACGGTTCCAAGATCCGAGAGCATTCCCATTTGCGATCCATAACGAGCAGAATGTTTCGCACAGCATTCCGTCGCCATGGAGTGTTAGCGATGGCGAATGACAGGGTGGCAAGCGTGTCTAACCGTGGATTATAGCCTCTCTGGCTCTCGGTACGGTGTATCAACTGGCGTGCTGCACTCGCTACGCACTCGGCGGGGTACAGATATGCCGCCGAACACGAGGAGAGCAGAAACCGTCCATGAACGCCCTCGCTGGAACCCATGCCGACAATAGTGTAGAGATTCCGCGACTGATCCGCACCGAAGCCACGCTGCCGTAGGCTCCTCTCAATCTCCATCACCAGTCCGGCTATCTTGCGGTGCACGTTTCGCAGCGACGGTGCCTCCTCCACAATGATCACTACTACGTCGGCGACGCGCCGAGGTTGGTTGTAGGTTATGGTGGAAGGGTCAACGAGTGGACAATCCCATCCCAGCACGAACGGAGCTGAAGAAACACAGACACAGAAGTAGAATATCCTTCCACAAGTAGCCGCACTAAATAGACTCAACCATTGAACTTGGCTGACACCAAAAAGACTAGAATAGAAGAACTCTCACAAAGTCGATGTAATGCTACAACAGAACATCGGGTGCATGCACTGCGAACGACATTATGAATACTGTAAGACCAGAGAGTATAACGTCAACGATCTCCGGATTTTTGTGGGCTAGCGAGGTGAAATTCTAACAAATTCTGTCCGCCAAAACCGGCAAATAACTGTACATGTACGTATCGTTTTCTACATATTAAACGAAAAATCGTTAGAAGTAAAGGTTGGTTAACATTACGAGTCCTGCAGTAGACTAGGGTACACGGGAACATATTTACTTAAAAGATATCATTCATGCATGATAATCGCAATCAATAAAATTTAACTGAACCGACATTTGTGTACTTTGTTCACGCAATGTAAAAACGGAGGAGTCGATGTGCAATAAAATGATGAAAATATGAAGAAATGGTGTAGAAATAATCTACGTGGAGATAAAAGTTTAATAATAGCTATGAAAAGTATGAATGCCGCAGACATCACCACGCAACATGACAATTTGTTCAAGGTTTGGTTTTGTGTGTTTCCAAAATCGATTTTCACGCTCCGATCATCAGTGGAAATACGGAACTAAAGAGATCAAGGAAAAAACAAAGGTTAAAAATCCAAAGAAGTGTGACACATGACGGGTAACTTGTGGTAAGTAGTAATGGTGTAGAGAAAAAAATATGGATTCAAACAAGTTTTCGTACAACACTCATCAGGAATCGTCGTTGTACTAAAGGACACTGAAATAAAATTGAACTATTATAGAAAATCTAAGTTAGAGAAATAACATTGCATAAAATACACAAAATTAATTTCGGTTCGGCTAATTTTATTGATTGCGGTTATCAAATTATTGTCTCCTCGCCATTTAGTCATGCATGAACATGATTTTTCTCACAGCTCTACCTATGTTGTACCTTCTTAGTAGCTGTTGTGGTCTATACAACATGTTCGTTATTGACAATTTGACAGTTCTTTTAGGATACTGCGTGGCAAAAACGCGTCTGAAAGTCAACCGTCGGCCAATTTACGGCCAAAAGCACGGTGATCACCGTTTTCTGATTTGGCTGAGCTCACGACGGGTAATATTACAGCATCTGCTACAGAACCGGGTCACCTGGGTCAGCGACCTGGTTGGGGTACTAGGACCCGTTTGGAAAAAGAACACCGTGTCAAGTGTGACGCGGTTGGGACTCAACCAGGGAGTTTTAACATAATTATTATCACGAGTCCCTGCTGTACAGTAGCTGCACTTGAACATACCTGACCCTGACCCGGTTGCAAGAGTTGTACCAGGTACACGTGTACCCGTTAGTTCAAATTCCTAGAGCAGACACTGCACTAGCACGAAATGGTAGCACTAGTAGCGACTTCGGCGATGATTGACGTTTAGTAAAGTGTTTGCCCCCATGCAGGAGCTCTCTCTATTCCGCCGACTTAACTTTTTTTTTTACAGAATGCACCTCCTACTGATAAACCATAACAAAGAGAGACGAGGAAGAAGACAAAAGAAAATAATGATCTAGACAACAAAGGAGAAAGACAGATAATTGTACTAGTTCCCGTAGCTATGCAGAAGACGTTACTTCAGTAACGTCTGGCGTTAGCCAGGGTCCACACAGCTTTAATTTGGTGTTTGTTTCTTTGTGTGTGTCACGCCTGGCGTTATCCCGTATCTGTCCCGTACCGTACTGTACCATCAAAGACAGCTGGCCAGAAACAGCTGGCCACAATATTATTATTATTATTATTATTCTTCTTCTTCTGCAACGGTATCAAAACAAAGATGCTAGAAATAGAGACAATTGAAAGGACGATAAATATCTGATTGTTGCTCAACCGAAACAGTAGAAAGGTGCCAGAAGTAAAATAAATAAAATAAATACTAGAGGCCTGTATGGGAGCTAAGCTTCAAATAGTTTGTGTCCAATCCATTTGCTGATTACTAGTATAAAGTCTTGGCAAGGACTTAGAGCAGTCCTTCCAATTGCAGGAACTGAACGACCTGTGATGGCTCGGTCAGGATGGCTTCTCGTACAGCTGCAAACGCAGCTAAATTCGAGAGATCTCTGCTAGTCTTCCGGGACGGCCATTTGAGCAGTAGGTGGTCAGCGTTCTCAGCAGTCCCTACACACGACTCGCAGTCTAGTGAGGGTCGTGCCGAGATTCGATGGAGGTACTCGTTAAGTAGACTGCTGTGTCTTAAGCGTAGACGTTGTTTTGCGCCCAGTGTTGTCTGGCCCAAGCTTCTTGATCTTAAGGAGTGGTCTCGGTTAGGCAGTGGCATTGCCGATGAATGACTTGGCTGCTTGAACAGGCAGGTCGATGTTACCTTGATCACCATCGCACCCCAGCTTGGCAAGATGATCTGCCCTGTCGTTGCCCTTGATGCCACAATGACTGCTGACCCACACCACGTGAGTAGATCTGGCCTGTTCCGCAACATCGGACAATGCGGAGTAGAATGAGCTCATATGGTATGGAGCACTGATGTGACCTCACACTTGTATATGCAAATGCAAGATCATAACGTGAAGCAACTTGGAAGAATGAGTATGAATGCGAAGTGTATAGGGTAATTATACATGTAGGGCGATTGTGCGGGTTCGAATCCCAGGATATGCCTTGAAAAAAAAAGGAGAATTGAAAAATTTATAACATCCCTCTGCTTTTTTTGCCTAGGTCATCAAGGGGGTAGACGTTGTTGTATTACCCTCGACCGTACCTGTCCCGTACCGTACCGTACCATCAAAGACGGCTGGCCACAAACAGTTGGCCACAATATTCAAATAGGGCTTTCATATGCAAGATCATAACATGAAGCAACTTGGAAGAATTAGTATGTACGCGAAGTGTATCGGGGAATGCATGCAGGGCGATAGTGTGGGTTCGAATCCCAGGTTATGTCTTGAAAAAAATAGGAGAAATGAAAAATGTATAACATCCCTATGCTTTTTTTGCCTAGGTCATCAAGGCAAAAAAGCATAGCGTAGGGCCCTGAGCTTCCAAGCTCTCTCGTTGGGGCTCTCAGGGAGCCTGTTCCGGGGAGGCGGGACTAGCAACGCCGACCTAGGGTGTCGGCCTTAGCGCTATCCAGCGCACCATGACAAATTTTCGTTGCGTTCGTAACGCGCGTCCGGCGGGGTGCGGCGATCTTTTCATTGCAGTTTGCACTGCAAAGGCTGAAAACTGTGAAAGCACGTGTACCGCGTGGCAAAAAAAGGACTGTGGCAATATAGAAACCTGTGTAACGGCTCCTGTGCGACTTTGCATGTAACGCCCTGCGTGCGGTAAACATGTGCCAATGTAACGCTTCATGGCCTCACTGCGACCATATATATTGCCAGTACGGTAGAATTATAAGTATTGAAATCCAGTACCCTCAACAAGTACACATGTGGCACAAGAAGTACAGTTTGCTCTCAGTACAGTGGTGTTCGGCAGTACTTACGACCATTCCTCAACACTCGATAACTACCCGATGATTCACGATGGCAGGAAGAATAGAATATGAACTTATAGTTACTATTGCGGATTGTTACGGCACCGTCCGATGGCTGGCCTGTAAAGTGTACGCAAAAAAAACACAGAAAAAACAAAGAATTTGCAGGCGGAATCACCGTCGAACATGCTAGGGCACGTACACACACACACACACACACACACACACACACACACACACACACACACACACACACACACACACACACTCACATACATACATGTACATACACAATCTGAGTTTACATGTACATAAATACATACAAACATACAGACATACATGTACAAAGACCTTCACACCTTCACACACACACACACACACATACACACACACACACACACACACACACACACACACAACCACCCATGCACAGAACGGCAGCTTGACCATTGTGCTGCCACGATCAATAATAATATAGGCCGCGATCAGCTAAAACATATCTTTGGGATTTTGTACAAAAGTTGAGAAAAGACGGAATGAAAAAATGTTTGATCGAGTGCGTTCACACTGCGCTCCATTCATGAACAGGTGGCAATCATCTTCTGAACACTCGTTTGGAGGTCTAGTTCAAGTAGCTGGCGAGCGAAGACTGACTATGTTCGTATCTAGTGACACTAGTGCAGCTCGCAGAGCCAGACGATCGCTGTGCATGGCGCAGGTTGGTCAGGTGTCAGCAAGTCCGTGGCAGCGGGTCTGTAGAGCGACTCTGATTATTTTTGGGATCTCAGTGATGTTGATGATGACAGCAAAGCTGAATCGTCCCCGTCGTGCCCAGTAGCAAAAAGGCACAAGTTGCAGTTAGTTGTGGGTGACTACATTAGGCGACATACTGCCTTACGACGGTACATGCAGTTCAGCTCTCATGAGTTGTCTGGCGCAGTCTCGGAAGCGCAGGTGACAATTAAAAGGTGTCACCGTCAGAATCGACAGAGTGCAACGTCGCCCAGAGCACCGTGGTGCTTTCCAGGAAGAACTAAGTCTTAGTCCATGACTTGGAACTGATGTCGTTGGCATGCTGAAGTTTGTGTCATCATCTTTGTTCCTTTGTATTGTGCTCCTCCGTGAAAGCCACTAAGTAGGTGCGAAAACTGTGATCTTCTATTTCAAAGTATACGATTTGAAAGAGGTGTTTTGGGGCACTTTTAGACTACTTTAGTGCACTCTACCACCTTCAAGAGGTCAAGTAAGGTCCCAAAAACTGTTTTCTGGAGGAAAACGAAATTTGAAAAATTTCACTGGAAAACACGTTTTAGCTGGTTGTGGCCCATATCACATCCATGTCTGTTGAATGGCACCAGGATAATGAATTAGAAGCTATGTGTAAGTGTTTAATTAAACCACTACCAGAAAGGTATCATGTACAAGGGACATTTTTTGCTTGCAAAAAGCATTTCTACTTGCCTTCGCAAAATTCAGAACATCCTCTATCCTGGATCGGGAGGATGTGCCACCTTGCAAACGGGGAAGGTGGCTTCCATGGATGGCTTGGCGGATGATCCGTGAGCAGGACGGGATCTAGGCGCTGATCACTACACCGACATTGGCTCTCCAGAAGTTCGTTTGGTGTTTCACCTATGATCAGGCGGGCTAGGGTTTCGGCGATGACGAACCAGATGCGTGATGGGTGCTCTTTACCGCTGCTCGGTGATAGGAGTTCGGTTTCGGGGAGCTGCGACCTGAATATCATGCCCCCTGTGTCGAACACCGCTTTGCCCAAGTCACCGGTCGCGTTCAGTATCGACTGTCTCAGCGACTCGTCCATGCTTTTCCAGTAGGGAGTGGCCGGTGGTGCATCCGGGTCAACGGAGAGATAGCGCTCCCTGCCGTAGCCCACGCCCCAGTGTCCAGGCTCCAGATCGGTGTACTCGTACAGTGGCATAATGGCATGCAGGGTGCAGTTCCACGCCTGAAGGAGCTCCTTGTGGTAGTTCGGATTGGGCCGGAACTCACCCTTGGCGGGAAAGATGAAGTAACCGCTACTGGGCACCACTGCTAGGATGATGCACTTGCGCTGCGGGCTGAGCTCGCGCTCTCGGCCAAGAATCAAATCGGTTACTGTGGTGAAATCGACGTCCACCTGATGTGTCATAATACCGCTGTCCTGACTCCTGTCGATCGCGGCGACTGCCTGGCCCAGATACGATTCGTCGGCGCTTTCCACCTTGTCCAGGAGAGCTTGTTGCATAACTCCATTAGCGTCGCCCGACACAAGTATAGGATCTTCTGCATGCGGCAGCAGCTGACTGTGGTCTTCAGAGATGCCCCATGCTGAGTACGCCAAGCCGAAGCTGTCAGAGTCCACCCCTGCTATTTCCAGTAGGCGATGCACGTGGAACTGCACGCTGCTGAGCAGGCTTTGCATGGCATCTCTTGCCGTGGGCTCGGCGACTACCACTGACACGGATGTGCTGGTTGGCCAGGACAAGCAGGATCCTGCCTGGATCGCAGGCTGGCTGCCGTCTCCTGTAAACATGGACTTGGGCCAAGCTGCTTTGCTAACACAATTGGCTGTTCGGTTGTAATCTGCAAACACAAGCACACTGAGAAGATCACCATAATGCAGCATTTGCAGAGTACTGTAATTTCACAAATTTTCTGTGTACTTTTATTTTCGGTACTTTCGGTGCGTCTGTTACTCTGTTTCATACCTAAATTTTCAATACACCAAACAAACGCTAACACACGTAATCCAATAGGAAGCTGCTTCTCTGTACCTAAAATTTCTGTTCGACTGACCTGGCGTTTTGCCCTCATACCGAAAATACTGAGCACCTAAAATTTCTGAAATATGAGTATTCCTAACCTAAAAACAATCTGGTACAACAATAAAAATCATACAAAGCATCTGAAAGCAATGATGGTCGCGTGATGTGACAATGAACACTTGTACCAATGCAGTTTAAAAATCTATCCAAGTATATCACATAGATCCTTATTGTATTGCAGAGGTCAAACAAATCAGATTAGAATTGTGTACCTTGGTGGAATTTGTACAGGTGATGCCAATTGCGGTTTGTTGCTGGTAGCGACTGTTACTTTTAAAGTACGAGGTGGAAGTCAAACAGGGCATTAGTGTCTCCTTCCAAACTTATGCCCGTAGGGAAGCTGCAGAACCGAGCCACTGTTGACAAACATCAGAGACGTTCAAGTACTGTGATTTCACAAATATTCAGTGTGCTTTTATTTTCAGTACTTTCGGTGCTTCCGTTTCCTGCCTACAATGTCAATACACCGAACAAACACTAACGCATATAATCCAAAAGCGAACTGCTTCTCTGTACCTACAAATTTCTGTTCACCTAACATGGCCTTTTTGCAATTTTGAGCACCTTAACTCTCTGCAATTACAGTACCCGTGGTTCCATAATCTGGACTGCTCTACCTGCACATTCTCATACAGTGCATGTGCTTACACAGCTCGCGCTCCTCTTGCAGCAGGCTCTCGGATAGCCTCTCGAGACAAAGACTGGAGTTAATTTCGTCCCCGTGCAAATTGAATGTTTGCCGCTTGCAAGCCAAAGTCTCTGAACAGGGGCAACTGCACACACATGTTAAAAAAAGGAGGACAAAATGTTACCAGTTATGACTAACTGTCCACCAACATAACCAGAGCATATACAGCCAGCGAGTGCGACAATATGGCACAAAAATGACAAGGAGTACTGACACATTCGGCGACCTGACAACTGAAAACTAGCTCCAACACTTCTCCAAGGCGCAAACCAACAACCTTCCAACTTGGAATGTCTCAGTACTCCTTGTCAGTTTTGTGCCATTTTGTTGCTCGAAGTCCGGACACTTTTACAGTGTGTGTTTGCCGAGCTGAAACTCATACTAGCAATGATCACTTGCCAGAATCCTGCTCGTGGATGGAAGGTATCTTTTTCAAGTTTGTTTTGAGGCCAGGCTCGATTGAACTAGGCCATCTTTCGATCCGATCTGTTTCTCTGGAGTTCGCTGATTTTTCATATCAAATTTTGGTGTCGCAGAGGGTGCTCTAAGTCCGTACAGTTCAGAGGTGACTCGAAAAACACACATACTGTATGTGAATCCTGTACGGCAACCGAGCCTGTCGCGTTGGGGGATCTCGGCGGTGAGTCTCGCCTCGCCTGCATACATGGACATTGCAACATCATAATAATAAACAACATACATGTACTTTCCATTGGCATCAGTATTCCGCGTAAGATTTTCGTCGCCTGTGTGGTGTGTTTCTCCACCAATGAGCGAGTACTATGATTATTTATCGCTGTTCTCACACTTTACCATTTTAGCAGCTTGCATATGCCATTGATATATGTGGAAAGCGCGCACTTGCGCCATTTCTGGTGTATAAGAATGATCATTCCTCCATTATCATCATTATCATCCTCTACTGATGAGCTCCGACAGGGAGCGAAACAGCTGTCTAGAGGCGTGGAGCAATATTATCTCTCAAAGGAAGTGTCCTTGCTGTGTCTGTATGGTTCGGCCGAAGAGCGCGTTGTTGTGATGAGTTGGGAATGCAATGAATTGAGAATATGGCCGAAAGCTCTGTCGCAATGTTTAAAAATACAATAACAGAACCTGAAATTATGGGTGTACGGACTTAGGATACCATATCCGGACTTCAAACACTTGGTCCACTACAATAGTAGTAGTCTCTCAGAAACAATACCTGCACTCGCCAATCTATTTTGTATTGTATTGATTTATTTTTTATTCGGTATCTCAACAGTACATTGTACAAGTTGGGAAGATCCGAATGACATAGATACATTAACGTAAAAGTGGAGTATGTGCTACAGCTGATCATATCTCAACAGGTCCCTTCACAAACAACACCACTCTTTTTAGTTGTAAATACTCCTTTCTACATTCACGCATTTCACTGTTTTGTAAAACTGTCAAAACCTTTTGATGATATAGCATACCAAAATCGATTCTGTGAGTACCAGAATGAATTACTTGTCGGCGGACAATCTGCTCAGCAAAAACCAGCATCAAACCCTTTAATTCTACATCCACTTCAAATCCCTCCAAAAGAAGTGACTTACATTCGCTTTGCTTGACCGCGCTTTCCTGTCCCACCAGAGTCGCTGCTACGATGTGTAGGTAAATGGGGAGGTTGCTTAGGTAGCGTTTCCGAAAATAGGTTGGGAGGTAGGTCTAGAGTTGCAGTGGCAAATGTCTTGGCCAGCGTGACAATTACGCTGAGAAGGAAGTGATGGTGACCACTCGCCATTGTGGTATCGCGTGGAGCCGAGGAAGGTCAAGGTCACCTGGCGACGAAGTCGATGGTGAAACACACAACCACCTGTCTCCTGGTTCAAGCCCGCTCGGTCAATCACCGTACTTTCTCGCCTGAGTCTGAGGAGACACACGATTTAGACGTGCCTCGCTATACTAGCTTTGGAACCGCCTACGACCGAGCGTGTGCTACATGCTCGGTAGTCAACTTTACTTGCCCAGGAGACGAGTTTGCCTCCAGCTAAAATGTTACTCATGTGCACGGGACCTTTGTCGTATCTGGAACACTCAACTGAGCGGTGGAGCGCCAGTATCAGTTCTATCACTACTTAGTCTTTGATAAACTACATGTAGATACTGTAGGACCTGAAGAAAGGCTCCTTTCGCGCTGAGCAAATTTTGGGATAGAGTTGTGCACCACACTGCCCAGAGCTCCTGTCGAAACTATGTTTTATCACGATCAGCTCACAGTAAATTCAGTCCAATCGGCAAGTGCCCTTCCTTCATCAAGTGGCTCGTGTCATCCTAGAGCTTTCAAGGTCCGTATGATAACGTTCTGGTTGCGCACCAAGCCAAGGATCGATCCACAGTGTGGAAGTGTGCTCGAGACTACATCGACCGTTTAAGTTCCACATTTCACAATTCCTCTAACTGGATCACACGGTTCGTCGGAAATCTCCAGTGGCAGTGGGCTTGCCTTTGGTAGCTCCCATCACGACCACTCAGCTGGGCTTTCGAGTCCGCGACTATCAGAACAGGAGGTAGATCTATGGAGCATCAGAAGGTCGAATTTTTGGCTCGATAACGCGCGTGGATCTAGCATAATCTACTGTAGATGGCTTTACTTTTTTCTCTCGAGATGGTTGAGTCCTGCGCGCGCCAGCGCGATACGAAGAGAGAAGTGTGTGCACCGTGCTCGCCATCAGAAATGCAATCAAACCAGTCTTGTTCATGTTCCGTCGATATGCGCTTACAATCGTTGTATTGGTGCATGTCAGAATAATGATGAAAACATAGATCTACTCTTGTTCGATCAGCCTAATCACCATGGTCACAGCCTTTCGACGTTTCGTGTGTCCCCGGGCTAAGGCCTCACACTATCTACTCAGTCTTGCTTCAACGTTACTCACTGGACGTTGCGCTGGTATAGCCGATGTAGTGATGATCCTACTCACAGAGGTTCGAGGTTGTGTCCTCGACTCCTCGCCGAGTCCTCGGACGTACGTATGCTTGCAGAGCCTCTTCAATAAACTTTAATACTAGTACTATACTAGTCTTAGGCTCTTTGTCACCTAAGATTCTTTAGTAGTAGTGCAGATCCGCAGCGGTCCTGTAAGAGAGCCTCCTTCAAGAAGTAGTTATGAATGAATTGGGTCGTTCAATTTACATTCCTCTGCGCTGCGTTCTGGCGTGTGAGCATACAATCATGTACATGTACATGCATGTGCCTACACTACAGTCCATTTCAAAATTATAGACGCGTACCTAGGCAAAAACCGTTATGCCAGCATCTATACCACATAAAATCTGTGATCACTTTGTGCATATTTTTTTCCAAATTGGGCGTCTGTTATCCAATCGTTTAGAAACTATATGTTGGACTTGGAGTTTGTGAGCTTTTATGAAACCTCATAAAAGCTCACAAACTCCAAGTCCAACAGCTCCATTGTACAGACCCCGACCACTACATCAGTACATGTATGTGATATTATTTTTATCTGAAGAGATTGACACGGTTGTGGGCTGGCTACATGCCTGCACATGAAGTCCATCGAACCTTCGACTCGGCAAACCTGCAAGAAATCACCACTCCCTGCTCACAGTGTTTCGGGGAATTCACCCCTCATCAGTTTAGTTGAATTAATAGTAGCACTTGGACTTCTTGTGTGCTCTGGAAGGCAGTCTAGTCGCGAGTCAGTCAAGTGATCGGATACTTCACCTACATGATTGTACATTTGTGTGACAGTTCAACTACTCTACATGACTACTACTACTACTAGTACTAGTCCTTTCTTGAGTTGCCCATGAAATGGACATCCCCTAATTCCACAACTGCTCAAAAATACACTCCTTCTGGCAATACGGGCCTTGGGCTGAAACCAGTTACTAGTACATGTACAATGTCATGTAGTACAATGCACGATACGGGCTTGGATCATTCACCACGGTCACTGCGCGGACTGTGTACAATACAGTGTAGGCCCGGCAGACAGGACTGTATAAAAATTTGTTCGTACTTGTACTTGTCTTGTAGATCTTACGACGTGATCTTCAGCGCGCACAGTCTGCATGGTCCGGGTTACCATGGTTACGACTAGATTTCCGGCGCGTCCGCGGCAAGACCGCAATCATCTACACGACTGTAGTGGGTAGGCATATGCGGATAATGCCGGCAGAAAAATTGGCAGAATTCGGTACGTTTTCTGGTAAGTTTCATGCATGTTTGGTATGTGGATAAAGAAATGCAGCAGAATTCGAGGAATTGCCCGCCAACGTTTGCATGGTTCTGCCAATTTCACTGCTTTTCGAGCAGAACCCGCAAATGCCTAGTAGTGAGGTCACCGAGGTACTGCCACAATCATGTACATCTACAGAGCGGCATAGTCCGTGGTAGGTCTACCATGGTCTACGATCGACAAACCTTATGTGGCTAGCTATCATGGCGATGCATCACGATCTTCCGATCACAAGACCTTCTTCCTTCTTGTACTTGTAGATTCATCCGTCAGCTGCACGAGTTGGCCGTCCTGTTCGAGACGTGCACGCACGAAGGAGCCTTAATAGCCGCGGAGAATTATTTTGGACAGGTGGTTGGGTCAGAGAAATGAAACAGCGCAAGCCCGTGGTTCGGTTGGTCTACAATACGTTTATTTATTTATTTATTTTATTTTTACTGAATACCACAGAGCCATGAGATGCTGCACAGCGGGGGCGGTGGCATATTGGATGGAAGTGGGGGCGGGGCAAAAGTAACTCCTCCAACCAAAGGTCTCGGAATCATCGTTACTCCTGTGCGCCGATACATAGGAGAAAAGTAACATGTGCATCCAAGAGGGAAGCACCGGCTTTGCAAACGATAATGGGGAGAATTTGAGATTGAGACAGGACAAAACAATGGTAAACGCAGTGCACCGTAGGAAGATGGAGAGAACTGATAATCGGATATTAAGGCTGAGCGAAGGGGATCAAAGAGGGGTAGAAGGGAGCTGGAGTGCGGTCAGTATAATTACTAATTAGGCTGGTGTGGTGGCTGCGATGGAGAGATCATAGCCTGTCTGTGGCCCACTCCAACTTGTTGCGCCGCAAGTGGTCGTTGACATTTTACTTGAACGTGTGCATACCTCTGCGAGAAGGGGGAGACTGCAGAAGGGTAGGTGGGAGCTGATTCCACGTTGCGATGAGGGAGTGGGGAAATGAGCGGAGCGTGTTGTTTCGTGACTGAGGAGGAAGGATACTGGTGAGTTGTGATGGATGAAGTGCTGCAGATCCGGTTGTCTCACGAGTAGACATGCGGCATTACGGTGCGGCTGCTGATGGTGGCAGAATGGCTTTCACCATTTCCGGACCCTCCACAAAGTGCAGCTTGTACAGAAAGCAGAGCCCTGCTACGGTACGGCGAATGTCGAGGCTCGGGAGGTATGATCCATCTCCAATTATGTGCAGGGCACGGTGCTGGATGGCAGTGAGGCGGGTCAAGGCGGTGGGGGCTGCGCTCATCCACACCAGCATGCCATACTCTAACACAGGGCGGACAAAACCACGGTACACGATTGCGCAGTGCTTTGGGTCTAGCACAGCCGATGCCTTACGGAGGAAGCCGAGCCCGCTGGGCTCCGCGTCTTGCAAGCTGTCGGATATGGCTGCGGAATGCCAGCTGCCTGTCGAAGGTGACGCCAAGAAGCTTGAGCTCCTCTACTTCTGGCACGTGCTTGACGGGTTGGCACGGTGCGTGCATTGCTGGCTCAGGCTGAGACCGCTGACTTGGCAACTTCCCAAGATCCAAGACCATATTCGCCGACGATGGAGCAAGACGGCCAAGAAATGCATGTCGCCACCAGTCGCAAGCAGTTCGTCCGAATCAGTGCTTGCTTGCGGGAGCAGAAAAATCTCTGCCACCATGAAGGTTCTAGCAGCTCTCCTGGTCGTCGTCGCTGTGGGCGAGGTACGTTGGTAGTTGCCAAAGAACTCCCATTTTACTCATGAATGATCTCCGCTGGGTCCGGAAAATTTATTGCCAACTTGACTTCTCACTTGACTGACTCACGACTGCCATCCAGAGCACACGAGAAGTCCATCGAACCTTCCACTCGGCAAACCTGCAAGAAAGCACCACTCCCTGCTCAATACACAGTGTTTCGGGGAATTCACCCTTCATCAGTGGAGAGTCAGTCAAGTGAGAATTCAAATCGGCAGGAATGGCGCAAGCTCCCACGTAGCGAGCAACACACAATTCCCCAAATATCGCCGAAATCGCACACACAACCTCTTCCTCACTACTACTACTACCACACTATTACAGTATAATTTCAAAGTGTCCTCTTTTGGCCTTTCCATCTAGCTGTCTACTTTGACGGTTCATTGGGCTTGCGCTTCAGGAGTTTCCTTTTAGTCTTCGGGGTGCTGAGTCGAATGGTCTTGGTCCGAGAAAGCTGAGACGCCCCCTTCCTACTTGAATCCCAATCGAACTCGCGCACTTCCACCGAAACTGGGTGACTGCGCCCTACTACTGTACTAGCTAGGGATTTGTATGCAAAATGTCACTAAAAGCGCCATTTCGTTCTTATTAAAGCACGGGTGACCGCGATTGGCCCATATGTTGTAGTCTTTTGGACGCTGAATCGACTGGTTTTGGTCCGAAAAGGCTGTGATGCAGCGTTCCTCCTTTATTCCCAATCGAACATGGTTGAACAAGCGGTCACGTGCTCCTGGGTGCCCAAATCACCTGGTCACCACGCCAGCAGGCGACAACTTTCACAGCAAGGTTCAACTCGAGTTCAACTCGAGTGACAGGACTGCACCCAAAAATTTCAAACAGGCTAGTAAGTTGTACCCTGCAGGCACGATGACCAGGTGAGTGGCGAGTCTGGCGTACCCAGGAGCACGTGACGGCTTGTTCAACCATGTTCGATTGGGAATAAAGGAGGAACGCTGCATCGCAGCCTTTTAGGACCAAAACCAATCGACTCAGCGTCCAAAAGACTACAACATATGGGCCAATCGCGGTCATCCATGCTTTTATAAGAACGAAATGGCGCTTTTAGTGACATTTTGCATACAAATCCCTAGCTAGTACAGTAGTAGGGCGCAGTCACCCAGTTTCGGTGGAAGTGCGCGAGTTCGATTGGGATTCAAGTAGGAAGGGAGCGTCTCAGCTTCCTCGGACCACGACCATTCGACTCAGCACCCCGAAGACTACAACTGGTGAATTTTTTTAATTTTTGCCTTTACTTCCCCTTTAAAAGGCCATCGCTTTTCTCTTGGCCATCCAAAAAGCTGTCACTTTGGCGACTGAGCGTGCAGTCAGCAGAGGACATTTCCAGCCAATGCACTGAGAATGCGATTGTGCCTCGCATGCATAGCTTGTTCGTGTAGTCAATTTTTGTCTGATGACTGGCCATTCTGCCATGAAACGTCGAGTAACAACAATACAAAATTTGCCGCCACTGTCAACTTGTGCATGGCATTCTTGTTTATATACATTTGTTCGAAACTTTTCATAAGGTTAAAAGAAGTTGAAAAGAGGAAGCATGGCGGGACTGTAGGTGTTCAGCATGAAAGAAATCCTTTCAATAGACAATCAATGCACCAGTTCATGTATCTAGAGTGTCAACCGAACTGTTGCTTCAAAAAAAAATACATCATCTTCAACTGGTAGCAACACCCAAGCGCTTTGCCTGTGCAGACGCCGAGACCACCAAGGTCGGCTGAGTAGAATGGCCCCGCCACCACTTTCCGCGTTCATTCGGGAGAATAGTGGACTTAGTAAAACACACACACACACACATGGCATCAATCAAAAAGAAACTAATTGCTTGACACATAGATTGTGGGCAGCTGAACACACTAATCAAAGTTCTTCCAATGGCTCGGGTTAACTCGGGGACTAGGGTCTTGGTCACGGACAAGCAGCAGTCTCACTTCCTCGCTCAGATATCATTCTGGCTGGATTTCAAAGACGGCCGGCGATGGCATACGGTAATCTTCTCTAACATCCTCGCGAGACCCGTGGTGTGAATGAACTGGAGGCTGCATTACGTACCTTGCCGACTCGACATCGTCAACCAAGACCGGCAGTGCAGCAGGTTCCTTAGGAGACATTGTGCGCAGGGCTATGGACAATGCGGCAGATTCCTGCGATGAGGAGAAGCTCCGAGCTCTGCCCATACCTGGTGTTGCGCTGTTCCCAAGGAGACCGTTCCGGCTCAGGCAACTCCCCGACACGTCGGGGATGAAGCCAGCAGCGCTGTGCCTGTGGCCATGCGAGAAGCCGTCAGCAGTGAGCGAAATACTCAAGCCCAAGGCACTCTGGGGTGTCACAAGGTTGTGACCTGAGCAACTCAGACCTGTCTCAGGGGCCTCGATCTGGTAGCACACACACATATACATGTAAGTGCGTGCGCATGCACACACCCACACACAGACACACATACACACACATGTACACACACACAAACACA
The DNA here is from genome assembly GCF_964019385.1 of Sycon ciliatum. Taxonomy (NCBI): domain Eukaryota; kingdom Metazoa; phylum Porifera; class Calcarea; order Leucosolenida; family Sycettidae; genus Sycon; species Sycon ciliatum. The sequence goes on from NC_088648.1 coordinate 20,322,691, forward strand.
CATACACACACACACACACACACACACACACAATGCAGTACATAGCGAGGGATGAATAAACATCACTAAGAGAGGATTTGAAGACCACCGAGTAGATATATCCGTGGGTAATCACATCCTTCTGGACGCATCATGTCTTAAAGGGGAAGTCCGGTGAAAAATTTAAATTTCAGGGTTGGTAGACTTTCGGGCGCTGAGTCGAACGGTGTTGGTCCCACGTGTCTCCGACAAAGCGTTCTCAAGATATTTCCGTTTGAAAAACTGAGTTTCGGGGACTGCGCCATGACGTCATGCGGCCGCGCGACACCCTCCACAACGTTATAGCGTGCAGCTAGGTCAAAAGGAGTGCGTGAAAGCAATAGTGTCAGTGATATTTCAAAATGATTTAGCGACCGATATTAGGTGGTGCAAGCGACCCCGAAGACGTTACTCCTTGTGAGTGTGAGGATGCAGCCATGGCTGACCTTCATGAGTTCGGGCTGGGGCTGAGAACCTCGGTATTCAGCTGAAGAAATGGCCGCGTGGGCCGGTCAAGAGTGACTGCTGCTGAGTTTCCGACTGATGAAGAAGCAGCAGCTATTGCAGACGAGGCTGATACAATTATCAGATAGCTGGAGAGCAAGTCGCCAAAATGGAGAAGAGTGATGCGAGTGCTCTAAATGTTGTTCCATACCGATTCGCTTAGACTCCAGTAGCCTGCCACATGGTGATGTTTTGGTGCGAACTTGGTATATTTCGGACTACTCAATTGGAGAACAGTGCAGGCTCTTTGAACCACGGGCACGACTCTTCGCTCGCAACTCTACGGAATCTGAAAGTTCTAGGTCCGCGAGCTATTCGCTGTTTTGTCACTTGTCACGGTTGTGCACTCATCGCTGTATCGTAACATCATGAGGCGGGAGCGGAAAACTAAAATTTTCGTTCTCAAAGCACAACCACCGGCACCGGCAAGGAGAAACGCACTTTCTCTGACTACATGACTGTACAATACGACTAGTTTTCTGAGTCTTGTAGCTACCCCAGCACGGCAGTGCAGTGCGGGAGTAGTTCCGTGTGTGATGAATTTGTTGACTGCACTACAGCTAGCATGCACGCGCAGAGCATTGCTAGATAGAGGCTAGGCGTAGAGGCATGCCGACGGAAAAAGTCCAACTCGGAAATGGCTAAAATATGGTATAACCTCGAGGTTTACCGAGCTGAAAATCACAGGGTACGTAGTGTTTGTAACACTGAATCGAATGGTCTTGGTCCGAAGAAGCTGCGACAAACGGTTCCCCAATCGAACGCGCTCCGAATATGGCCATTTTGTACACAACTAGATGGTGTGGCTACCTGGCTGCACTCTGTGACGTCATCACCTGGATCTGTGTGATGCGCGCTCAAATTCGCACATGTTCGATTGGGCGTATCTGACGAACCGTAGGCCCCAGCCTCCTCGGACAAAGACCATTCAACTCAGCGACCCGAACTCTACGGACTGTGAAATTTAAATATTTCACCGGACTTCCCCTTTAATGTGAACTGAATGAGAGGAACACAATTATTAGCAATTACAGTACTTTAATGGGTTCCACATTCCTTTTTCACATCGACAGGACTTATCTGCCACACTCACCTCTAGATGTTCAGTGGACTGTCGTATCCTCTCCAGAAGTGTCTCCAGTGCGGACGGCCGACGATCTGTGTCGGGCAACGACGCCGGAGTAATGCACATGTTGACGCCGCCTTCCTCCACTTGAATATAGTTCTACAAGAGCACAGGCATTGAAACAAGCACTTTGGACCATGAAAAACAATTCACGCCTCAGTTTTCGCATCAGTAGGAACGCCACCACTCTGTAGGATCAAGGCGCATTCGGAGCATTGAACGAATTAAATCCAAACATCTCGCTAATGCATGGTATCAGGTTTCAGAAGTTAGTTAATTACAACTCGGATGCTGAGCCAATAGCAATAAGGCACCTCTTTACCTTGGTGAACTGTTAGTCACAACTCGTAACTAATTGGTTCTTACTCTTTACTTGAATAAATGAATTTAGAAGTCGCGACTTCGGTGGTATTAGTGGTGAAGTTGGTTGCTCCAACGAGGAACACACGCTTCCTGCTGATCTGCTCCTCGTGTGCTTCGGATGGTAGTCGTGAGTCAGTCAAGTGTCAAGTTTGGCAGGAAGCGTGTGTTCCTAGTTGGAGCAACCACCTTCATTAAATAAATCAATGTTAACAAATAACAAAATAGAATCGGATGGAGAGCCAAGGATAAATTTATAGAAAAGAAGAAGGACCAAGGAACTACAAGTTATGTTGTAATGTCCACTAACACCACCAGTTACAAAACAATCAGTGGCATGCAATGTTATCGCATCAGCTGATTGTTTAGTAACTGGTGGTGTTAGTGGACATTGTAGCATAACTTGTATTTCCTAGGTCCTTCTTCTTTTCTATAAATAACAACATAGCTCTGTTATGATACGAATGACGTTTGAAGCAATCAAAAAGTTACAAACTAACCAAATGCGACTCCAATTCCTGAGAGAGCTCCTGGATAAGTGCAGAGAAGTCTGGTCGGCTGTTGGGGTCTAAATCCCAGCACTGCATCATCAGAGAATATCTATGCAAGAATACAGAACAGACCACGACGAAGCAGTAATGTTATCAGTGATTGGCGATTTTGCTACTTGAGGGTTGCCCAAACATCATCATAGCGTTCAACATTATTGAAGCGCTACAATATGTTCTGAAGCCTACTGCCCACCCAATAGGTAACCTTACTATCCACCCAAAGGGGTATCCCACTATCCACCCAAAGGGGTATCCCCCTATCCACCTAAAGGGGTATCGCACTATCCACCCAAAGGGGTATCCCACTATCCACCCAAAGGGGTATCCCACTATCCACCCAAAGGGTATCCCCCTATCCACCCAAAGGGGTATCCCACTATCCACCCAAAGGGGTATCCCACTATCCACCCAAAGGGTATCCCCCTATCCACCCAAAGGGGCATCCCACTATCCACCCAAAAGGGTATCCCCTATCCACCCAAAGGGGTATCCCACTATCCACCCAAAGGGGTATCCCACTATCCACCCAAAGGGGTATCCCACTATCCACCCAAAGGGGTATCCCACTATCCACCCAAAGGGGTATCCCACTATCCACCCAAAGGGGTATCCCACTATCCACCCAAAGGGGTATCCCACTATCCACCCAAAGGGGTATCCCACTATCCACCCAAAGGGGTATCCCACTATCCACCCAAAGGGGTATCCACTCACGGGAACTTACATCCTTTCTGGACATCCAGTCGGCCTCTCCAGCCGATACCCCTTCAACAAGATATCGGCCAGCAGAGCATTAGGTTTTCCATCATAGGGCAAGTCACCTGAAATGACAAAGAAACCACCAGCACAGTTTCAATCAATTCTTCAATTAGAAAAATCAGCGAAAGCACATTGTGTCCTTTTCCAATCCACCAGGAGAGATAGAGGGTATGATCTAACGCATTAAACTAGAGATACGTTGCTGGTCAACTTGCTAAATATGTCATTATGGTTCTGCTATCGGATTCTCAATGTGGATCAGCATCACAGCATCACTCCTACACCTACTGACCCCGACCCCGTCAATTAGACCGCCTGTCATCATCAATGGCATAATGAGAGAGTGGAGAGACAAACAGGGAAAGAATGTGCATGCGCGTGTGCGCGCGTGTTCTTATCTGTTCATGTGAGGAGGGGTAACATGCTACAGTCAGTATCGCCTATAGCGTTGGTGTTTGATTTTGAGCATTTTATCACTATAAGCGATATTATTACTATGACCGATACTGCATGCATGTGCAACGTATGCGAGTGGGGTGTCAAACGACTCAGCGCGCCATGCACAAACGCACTACATACAATGTACAATGTCATGTAGCTGGCTGTAGTTCCTGACACACAAAATCAGCATTTCCTCATGATGAAGGCATATTTTGGCACGTCAGGCGAAATTACTGGTCAGTCGGCGACACGCATTATTCACAAAAATTTGCGTTTCACCTGCTGGGAGAGTATGCGTGTATACATGTACTCGAGTCTCATCCTGAGCACGTTTTTCTTCTTCTTTTTTCAGCTCCAGTATAGCTGTATTTTTCATTGCAAAGCCGTCCTCGATTGTTGTGTTCGTTGTTCAAACGAAGTGGACATTCAATCATGAAGGCAGAGGACATAGGAACCTGATTGGAGTTTCTCGTGGCATAGGACGGCCACACAGAGACACTTTGGGATTTTCTGAATATAAAATACCGTACGCACGATGCTGAGATCAATTTGTGCGATATCACATTGTTTGTGATCTACCACATCGAGCAGAACGGGATCCAAACACAAGCTTACCGACGGTTAGGCTGCCTACCTGACTGGACTAATGATCCCTGGCTTCACCAGACGCCAGAAGTCGGATACCATGTCCTTTGCCGCGACGTCCATCTCCAAAAAGAACTCCATCTTCGTCGTGAAAAGGCTTGAAATACTCAATATTCAACCAAGATTCGCGGTCTCACCCTTTCTCAGATCGAATCATTTTTTTGTTGTAGCAGTGGCAGGGCAGATCCCCGCCACTACTTCAACAGGCGATGGCTCCAAAGCATGCCTGGAACAAGCCATATCGAGGTTGCAAGCCACCCCTCTCAGCAAAAAATTCGAAGAAATTCGAAATTTCAATGGTGGAAGATATACTATGAAGAGAATTTCAAAAATTGTGTTTCGCGGAGCGATCGCTCAACCAACGTCATTCAAACTTTGCAGGATGGTTCAGACGTACATGCTAGGCATGGAACCACAGAAGATGATATCATGGCTGACACACAGAGTCACACACACAGCAGATTCGTGTGCACAGATACTAAATTAGTGGACGTCGTCATCTTCTTCCCGCTGATCTCGAATGTACTATGACGTGCTATTTCGCCTGACGACTTGTACGAGCAAAACTCACCAAAAAACACTCACTGGACAAGTTCTTCACGAAGAAGTAATACCCTGTTCTCCTCTGACATCGCTTGATCTTACATCAATCACTATAACCGATGCAAAAATAATGGTAATAAAGGTCTTTTGAAATATGAATTTGATCACTATAAGCGATATTACTATAGACGATTATTTCTATACACGATAACTGTGTATACTTAGCTATGGCAAATGAAAATGAATTTGAGAAATTGATCACTATATCCGGTATATTTCTATAGCCGCCAACCTTATAGGCGATACGGACTGTATCTTGAAAGGAAGGCAGAGCCAGAGCAAAACGAATGCACTAATATGGCTCTACTCACCGCAAGTCTCCACCTCCCACATTAGCACACCGAATGACCAGCTGGAGAGCAAAAATACAGCACGGCAGGAAGATACTTTTAGTCAATAATTGTGTGTGTGTGCGCGTGCGCGTGCGTGCGTGTGTGTGTACATGAAGGGAACCAATGGTTCACAGTTGTGGGATGCTTGCTTTGCAGTACAGGCATTTCTTGAGGTGAGTCACTGCTTGAATAGCAGCAGGCTCTGTTGTCAAGTAGGACAAAGGTTCCCTTGGGACTAGTTTCACTGATGGGGCTCTATTCAAGAGAGGGCACTATTTTTTCAATGCTGGTACATTCGCATCATCCAGCATAAAACAAAACAAAACAGAGCTGTAAACTATCGCAGCTCAACAGAAAATGGCAACAAGAACTGCGATCTTGATCCTGAAACCACCAGTGCAATAACATGGACAAGAACATTAGCAAAAGAACATCATACTTGCACATGCGCTCGGGGGGGGGGGGGGGCACTATTCAAGAGAGGGCTTTATTTGTTCACTGGCTCTTAGGGACTGGGGCACTATTTGAGATAGGGCACTATTCAAGATAGGGCTTTCGAGTGCGGCATGCGTGTTTGATTATCCGGCTCCCTTGCCTACCCGAATATTTTTGTGGAAAACGTATGTGTGCGGATAAGCGAGGTCTGACTGCACTGTAAAACGGGACAATTCCGGTGGAGACATATCGGCGGTTACTTCGGTACAGGTGATTTTTAGCTAAAATATAATGCAACCTAAAATTCAACAGTGTCATGCCACACTGTGTGCGTAATGCATTTTTGGATCTGGAAAACTGATTTAACAGAGTTTTCGCGCTACCGAAACGCTGACTTTGTGAAAAGCTGAAAATACTACACCAGCGAAAATTCACGTTTTACAGTAGTTTTGAAGTTAGCTTGATTCCTTACACATCACTCTGTGATGAGAAGGAGCCCGTTGTGATGCTCTCCACGGCTGTCCACTTGATCGGCAGCATCCTCTTCAGCCACAAACAGGTAACAATGCAACACATTACGACAATGAGTAGAGAACACACATTTATGGATCGTATTTCCTGGAGTGGAGATGAGGGGCTATTGAGAGGCCGTTGATCATAACGATTTCCATCGTTTACAAATCATAGTCAGAAAGTGAAAAATCCTGAAGGGAACTGCATGATTTCCCTAGAAAACAACAGGGGATTAGTGCCCACCAAGCAGACATTTCATTATCAAAGAGAAGTTGATGTTGCAAGACAGGATTTTAGAAGGTGAATTTGCTCTGCGTATCGTACTCCGTGGTTGTTAGCGATATCAGATCTTATCAGAAGACGTGACAGTCCCCAGGACTGCCTGGAAGTTTGTGCAGGAAACATTTAGCAAAACAGTGGACACAGCAATTTCATGCGTATTGTCTCAATGTCTATTGTACGCTATGTGTAACATATTAAATTCCCCCATCGATCCACGAACACAAGTCTTACACCTGTCCCCTGTGCTGTATCTCACTTCAGAGTATTCACGACTTACCGATGTCTGTGCTTCGTACTTCCCGTTGTGAATGGCGGCGCGCGACAACCCGAGATCGCTGATCTTAGCCTCCAGCTTTCCACGCAGCTTGTGATGTTCTCTGACAAGAACGTTGCGTGCGGCAAGATCTCGGTGAACAATCTAGCACACAGAGAACACGGAGCACAGGAAACTAAAGTATAGCCTTTTCATTTCCAACTTGATAATAGCACAATTGAGATTTGGATGGAGCAACACTGGACTGAACAAATAAGTTATACTCTCAATAGGAAAGGTGTTTGCTCCCCACACTGGAGCTCGCACGTTTCCGCCGACTTTACGCGACACTTGACTGACTCACAACTGCCATCCATATGCTGTCAATATCACTTCAAATCCTCACCTGTTTTGATGCCAGAAACTCCATTCCCAGCGCGATCTGCCTGCAGATGTCCAGTCGCTCATTGGGCATCAGGTGCGGGTCGGTGATGGGAGTCAGGGCCGTGTTCTTCTTGATATCCAAGAGAAACGAATGCAGATCACCTCCGGACATATACTCCATGACTATACAAGCATTACCTGTATGACAGGGAAAATAAACAAGCGTGAACGCACACACAAGTTCATCATGGTAAGCAGACCGTGCAAACTGACCATGCAATCATCATTGACTGAGGCTGTATTCACCCGCCGCACGTGTTCAACTCTATGTCTGGTACTTTCAATGCGTCAGGTGTTCTTGTGCAAGGCAAAACATGAGAGCTTGAGAATATTTATAGCAAAGTTAGACCCCACACCCGCCATGACGTGCTTTGCACTTCTCTACGCGCGCTGTCACTATGTACCGCGCTTTGCTTGCTTGCCTCCTTCTTTTATACTGCTGTTCTTTCCATGTCCACTTCATTCCTGATGATGGTCATAAAGACCGAAACGTTGTAACGATACCAATGGATTTGTGTGAAATGCAGTGCTCTCTTGAGTGTAGGCAGGTTGCCTGCAAACAATTCAAAGTTAGAAACTTTCCGCAATCTAAATTCTTCCTTGTCCTTGTTCCATATAGTTTCCACACTTTGTTATACATGTCGGGTTCATATATCAGCCGGCAGTACAATCTACAGCCAGTAAAGACAGCATGCAGTTGAAAAATGTGCGATACAGAATGACCACACGGTTTGACTTTGGCTTTACCCGTCAAGTGCGCTACATGTAGAAAGCAATGAGAAGGTGGGTGCTAGATGGAACCAATATGGCTACCCTGTAGCACCCAACTTCCCATTGTTCTCTCTTGTCCTGATGATGGTTATTTATGACCGAAAAGTTGAATTCATATTATTTCATATGGATACGAGTTAAGTTTTTTTTCGTAGTTTTTTTTCTCTTCCACATTTATTTATGGCTCAACATCCGAGTTTCATATTATTTCGGAAATAAATTTATGAAAAGCAGTGATGAGTGTGAGCCAATGTTGCTCACAAGCCAATTTTGTCCTTTTTATGTTCTCCAATTGTCCCTTTCCTCGGGGGGGGGGCAGTGTTATCATGTGTGAAGTAAAATAATTATATACTACAAAAATGTACGGGCACTACTAGTTCAGTCAGACCTCGCTTATCCGGTCCTCTTTTATCCGGATCCCTCGGCATCCGGAAGAAATTCGTTGGTTACCGATTTACAGCATATGGCATGCATACGTCCAGTTTGTGTGTTTGATTATCCGGTTCCCTCGCCTATCCGGATAGTTTGGTCTGACTGTAGTCACGTTCATTCACAATGTGATGTAGCACTGTGTATCCATGACGACCTACCATTATACAGGCCGCCTGTGATGATGCTGACGACATTCGGGTGATCCCCTATGCTCTTCTGCAAGATGAGCTCCTCAATGAGTGAGTTGTGAGTAGCCTCATCAGAGCAGAGCACTACAAACACACGTGAACATTTAAAAAATAAATTCACTGTTCGCGTGAGACTCGGCTAGAGGCCGAGTTTTCCGCATCCGTAGGAACTTCACCACCCTTCAAGGATCAAGGCTCAGATGCACACAGATACCATATAGAAAACAACAAAGAGATCAAGGCACAAGAGCATAGTGAGATTAAAATCCGGACCATATTAATTTGCTTGATCCACTTCATCTAGGGCTTTCAGTACACTCGTTGCATTTCCTACAGTCAAGTTGAGAAGCACGACTGAAGTTCCCCGCAAAGGTTTATTTATTTGTCCCTCGCACTGAACTGACAACATTGTAGAAGCATAGCACAACTGCAATTATGGATTTTTGGGCATGAAAAGTACATGAAAAGTGGTCGAATGACACCATACTGCATACATGCATTTCATGCATAGTACGCTCTATCACTGGTTGATTCACGGCCGGCATTCGGAGTCCAAGACACAGGAGCCATTCTTGATTGTTTTAGGATTTTCAGCATGCGGCTAACACCCCAAAAAACGTGGTATCTATTTTGAGCAGTTCATGTTCCTCACAGGGCAAAACCAACTTTCACCTTACCATTCAGTGTCTTGATTGCTGCAATTTGCTCGATTTCCCGGTTCTGCTCATCACGACATGAAATCCAGCCAAGGTAGACTTCTCCAAACTGTCCCTTGCCAATGATCTTGCCTAGTTTCAGCAACGATACTGGCAATACCTACGCGAGGAATTTACCAGAACACAAACACACCAACAAGGATTCTGGCATTGGCATGGGTGGGATTGACAGGGCAAGAAGATATTTGAAAGTACACTGTATGTTGTCCTGACAAGAAGAAAATAGACTTGCGGGGCCGGCATGTTTGGCCAGACATGCTGTTATTGCTGGACTTCAGCACTGTGGAACACGAAGAACAGGGGGGGGGGGAGAGGGGGATGGGGGGGGGGGAGAGAGGGGGAGAGGGGGGGGGGGTCAGCCTCCTATCCAAGACCTTTCTTATTTCCATGTCCATGTGTTGCAGTCTATGCAGAGTTAAGTGCAGTGTATACGTTGGCATGCTGTGCTAGGTGAAATTCTAGGCTGGTCGTTCTTTGGCGCTCCGTTCTTCAGCGACCGACAGTACTATACAAAGAAGAATATAACTGGGTGAAAGGTTTGCAAGCAACCAATGTCGAATTGCATACAGCAGTGTACAATTGTGCAGTATAAAGCATCACATCGAAGACTGCACTCTGGCAAAGTAGGCACATGCTGTGAAGGACCTGGCACCTGGCTAACTAGGCAATCCCAGGCCACATTCAAGATGTGTGTGTGTGTGTGCGTGCGTGCGTGTGCGTGTTTGTGTGTGTGTGTGTGTGTGTGTGTGTGTTTGTGTGTGTGTGTGCATAACTGAGGTCTGTCCCCGGTTTCACTTCAGATGACAGATTGCATCTTAACTTCACCGGCCGGTCTTTTCACGCCATGGCCAGATTGCAGACAGCAGATAGTAGAGAGATTCTGCTATACGTGAAACGTAGAGAAATCACGTAGAGAGCAGGTGTCTGGGTTAGAGTCTACGGCTTCGCGTGTTTCGGCTCCAGATTTCTACGCGGAGATGAGGTTCTCTACATTGTGGCACACGCAGAGAAAATGCGTACGGATTTGCTGGGTATCGATCAACTGCATGCAGAAAACTGCCAAATATGGAAGGGGAAATTCCCAGTACACATTCCACGTGACTTCTCTAGGTGAAACGTAGAGCAGAACAGGATTTCTTTCTTTACGAAAGTTCCCGTGATTCTTTGCGTCGCGTTCCCAAAACGTAGAGAAGAACCTCCCTAGTGAACTACACCCACACCTCATTTTGTCCGGGCGGTCAGGGGCCGGGCACTGCCCGTAACTTTGCAATTTCCGTAACTCCGAATCACATACTTTTTTGATGGGTACAGGCCATAGATATGGTGGCATCTGACGTCACTATTTCCACAAAAAAGTGACAAAAGAGTAGTAATATTTCCACTGAAATCTGCCCACCGGGTGCGGGGTAGACTGAAGTGCCCGTAACTTCGGGGTCCGGATAACCGAGGTGTGAGTGTATGTAGAATAATGCCCCGGTAACTAACGTTATGCAGAGCTCACTGACTTGTCAGTTTGAACACTCTAGCAAGGTACGTTAGGGCCTGGTTTAAATCTTGGAAAATTAATTTTTCATTGCTACCAGGTTTGGCCTCATTTCCTCTGTGCTGCGCTGACGACTCTACAAAGGACGAAACAGTTCTGTCCGCAGATTGATTGAGTAACTTGGTAAGTAGAAAGTCTGAAATCTCTACAAAGAGCAGCTTTTCTGTGCTCTGTGTGGCTGGCAACCTTTGACAGTTTTGACTAGAAAACTCCTTTAATTAGCCTCGCATAGAGAGCCAAGGATTAATTTATAAGGAGAAAAGAGGACCAAAGCGATAACATTGCACGACACTGACCAACGATTGCCAGTTAGGTGTAGAACGTCAGTACCGTTGGTCAGTGTAATGTTACCGCATGAGCTGATTGTAAAGTAACTGGTGGTGTTAGTGGATATTATGGCATAACATGTAGCTCTTTTGGTCTTCTTTTATTCTTATAAACTCTTTTAACCTCTACAAATGCCACCCATAGAGGCCAGCTTCCACTAACGCAGTATTAAGTAAAGTGTCTAAATGTTTCTTTCCCGTGGTCAGCGTCAATACTTCTTACCGTGACAGACGTATTCACAGGCGCAGCCAACATTGCGGTAGCATGATTTGTCACGTCCTTTATGCTGGGCAGCACCTCGGCACTGATTCCACCCTCAAGAGCGCACGATACCTGACATGAAACAGCGAAGAAAACATACAGGAAAGGCAGGAGGTGCACGTGACTGCAAAGAATTTCGGCACAAATTAAAAGCCAATATCCATGGCCCTGTGCGGACCAGATTTACAATGCCAGGGAAGAGAACGATCTGTGCTGATGAGTCTTTTCACCTGACAAAGTGTTACTGTCAAACTGACTCCGAAAAGGTGCTGTTGTGTGCTGTTCTGGTTACATGTACAAATTGTTGCAACTGCAAATCATGACGTCGTGTAGACAAAATATCCATATTCACACGATCAGAATCAGTGGCATCCACACTCAGACAAGATGCCCACGCGTATTTCAGATTATTCTTGCCACTGCTTACTGGATTCCTTGATTGCTTTCGCTTCCGGTATGCCTTGTGAATGATGAGTGATCCGATGATCAAGACAAGAAGGCAGACTGAGCCAGCTATTGCTGGTATGATCACGAGTAGCTGAGAACCATCTGGGTGAGGAAAATGGCAAGAATCGTACATACAGTGGAATTCACCCTAGTACATTATAATATAAGACGCACACCTTGCCAGTACTGTAATTCATCAAAATACTTAATAATAAAACATATTCGGCGCGTGCATATTCAAGGTGACAGTATATACAGGCACCCCCTCCCCGACGAGCAAGTTGTACTTCAGGTGGCTAACCGTATCACACAAAATACCTGCCGACGCCCCTGCTTATTAATGATCAGATACCTGAAGGTCCTTCCACAGGTGATGGCGTTCTGCTTGGCGTCGCACGAGATGTCTGAAAATCGGAAGTCGACGCTTGGGTTTCGGTCGTGGCGCTTGTGGTAATTATAACCGATTCTGGCGCCTGGGTGACCGGGGGCTTGGTCGTCCTAGCTGCTTGTGCTTCTGCTTCCGTTGTTGATGTTGTCGGAAATGTCGACGGCGATGTTGTTGGGTCGGGTTTCCATAAGCACTGGACAAAGTGAATCAGGATTGGGGAAAAAAATACAGAACACGTTCAATAAACAAAATTATTGTCCACGAGATCACGGGACAGCAAACAGCCTTCCGTCCCACCAGTACAGGTCTGATGTACTTCAAATTAGCTAATACCATAGTGCTGGCCAATGAAATCCAACCTCATGAATAAAATAGCACCGGGCGAAACGCAGCTCCAGCCCTGCACGTACTGGTCCGTGCACTCTATACCGGCACTACTTCATTCATGAGGCTGGATTTCTCTGGCCAACACTGAACAATACATTGACAAACTGTACTTATCTGCTGCGGGTTCATCAGAACTCGAATAGTTTGGCATGAATGGAGGATCAGTTTACTAGCATACGTCTTGTTACCAGCAAAGTGACGATATCTTCAGTCTAGTGATATATTCGTTTTGTTGTTGTTGTTGTTTTTTTTGGGGGGGGGGGTGGAGGGAGACCTAATGCTCTCCTATCAGGACCTGAGTTGTGTCAAATACGACACACAGGAGGCAATTTTCACTGCGCACACAGTGCTCAAATATCCAAAAGTTTCACTGCTCACACAGTGCTCAAATATCCAAAATTTTCACTGCTCACACAGTGTACAGATATCCAAAGTTTCACTGCTCACATAGTGTACAAATATCCAAAGTTTCACTGCTCACACCGTGCTCAGTACTGCAGTACCTAGACTTTCAATGCTCACACTGTGCTCAATACCTAGACGTTCACTGCTCACGTAGTGCTCAAATACCAAGACGTTGACTGCCCACACAAGTGTTCAAGTACAAGTACACGGGGCAGAGATTTCTAAGACAGAAGTCAGAACGATTCATTGCAAGTTGTATCAAATGCCTGTGACTTTCATGCCAAATACGTCGCATATGGAAGCCACTCTAACATCAGTACCTCCTCATCAGGTCCGAAGTAATCTCTGCAGACGATGATTCCGTCGTCGAGCGCACACTGGTGACCAGAAGCCTGCTTCTCGCCAGCACTCTGCGTTTGTTGCGCAATGCCTTTGGCAATGGCACTCGTCATACGGGTCACTTTCCGGGAGCTGGCTGCCAAATCACTGATAGTCCATCGGTGAGCCCCAAACCATGATGATGGATCCCAGTATCTGCTTTCGGACGATGTCGAGACCGTTGCGCCGGGTACAACTTTATTACCTATGCATGCGTTGAGGCCTGCACCACTCGGATCAACACCGTACATTTGTGTATCTTGGCTGCTTTCAGGCTGTGTGATGTCAAATGGCAAAAGAAAGTGATAGGAAACTGAACGGCATATATACGGGTGGGGTAGGACGTACTCCAAGATGCAGCCAGCAGGTTTCTTAGTATTTGCTGATAAAAACACAACAGTGTCGTATCGACCAGTGCGCAATGATTTAATCTTCTCAGGAAGGTCCGTCAGGGCCGTGATCCCGTTGCCCTCATGACGCGACGGAAACGGTAGCGAGCCGACAGCTTCCGCAACGCGTTCTACGGGCACGGCCGTTGCCGATCCGGCCGTAGAGTGAACACTCGACGAGACCAGTCCGGACGCATCGAATCCAAACACGCTGTAAAGGTTTCTTCTTGCGCTCGGTGAGGACTGAGCCTGGCCCACACCTCTGGCGACGAACCTCTCTTCCAGCTCGGCAGCAAATCCAGGCAACAATTGTAGCAAACGATAATTCTCTTCACCCAAATCCACTAGAAACAGTATATTGGCGGTGGCCAGTGCACAAGATCCGTTCAATGTTTGAGCCGAGTAGTCACTGCAGCCTGAAATGATGCACAAAATGGAACACAGCATTCCATATCAGCAAATGTTCAAAAACATAAAATAGACTGAACAGGACGTTAACACATACCCCCTACCCCCCCCCCCCCCACCTCAGACCTGCCCATCGCTGAAGCGATGATAGCGAACAGCTATGTTAGACATAGCAACTCGTGCTGGGATTACACCATTCAACAGCTTGCAAGGTGGATGAATTGAATTTATCATCAGCCCTCCCCCCCCCCCCCCCACACACACAGACACAGACACACATAAACATACACATACACATACACACACACACACACACATACACACACACACATACACACGCAGACACGTACACAAACACACACACACACACACACACACAAACACACACGCACACACTACACACACTACACACACACACACACACACACAAGCGTTAGGTGAGCCAGCCTGTCTGTGGCTATTGGGGTCTCTTTTCATGGCACATTTGCATCGGACAGTCTATTTTGTGGCTGACCTGATGTGAAAACCAATACTGGAAGACAACAAGCATACTCGGCGCATAGCTATTATCGGCCATTTTCGGCCTGGTCATGTTTGGATGAAAATTTGTTGCAGCCGAAATTTTGTTGTGCAAGTTTCAGTGTGACAGTGTATACAGGCGGCAGCAGTACAGGCCGAAAATTTGATGCTATAAAAATGGGTTTTAGCCCTGGGAGGCCGAAATTTGAATGGGCTGAAAATCTGTAGACTTACAGTAGCCTTTATGGACAAATCCGTTGATCCCCGAGCTGCAGAGAGTGCTCAATGTCAGAGACAGAGCTTAGCATCCCAACCAACCTGAACGTCCTCCACTGAGTCTGCTATGATTGTAGCCTTTATCTAGTTTTGGAGACACTGAAATTACATGGATCATCACTGAGGCTACTGTAAGCCAATTAACTTTCGTAGTCATTTAATTTCGTAAATTTCGCAAGCCTCCGGCCACTCACGAAATTAGAACGCTAACTAAAATGTGTCACACTCACTGCACAGTACTGTCTGTATGTATGCACATATTAGTAGCCCCAGATCGATGGCATTTACGAAAGTTTTCATTTCTCAGTTTGCGAATATTATTCGCTTGCAAAAATATAATTGATTTTCAGCAGTTCCCGGAACTCGTACCAGTTTCATTGAGATACGACTCAGCCTCTTCCGCCTCTTCCTCACGCAGCTTGGCCACCTAAAAAACACCAAGATCCATCAGAGCAGTCGGAACAAGTGTGAGATGAACAAAAATGATTGAAAAGGTTGTGACAGTTTCTGAATGCAGAGAATGTGAACCGTTTATGCTAAACAGTACATGTTACAATTGAAGTAACTTTAAAAAAAATACAAGATTGGTAAAATGATGTAAGATGACAAAGTGAAAACGTGGACTGAACATAGAACTGAGCTGTCACATTGTAAACTAAGGGGAAAGTGTGAGTGTAGTGATGGTATCTTTCAAACTTTGTGCAAGAGGGAGTCTGACAACCCTGTTTGTATGTGTTTACGTGAGAGCTTTCCACCCCCCATGTACGCTGAATGACACGAGTGCTTCTAAAAGTTGGCGTAATGAGAGAGCTTGAAAGCTCACGGCCCTCGCTATGCTTTTTTGCTTAGGTCATCATGCATGTTATTCGACCGGATAGAAACGTTTTTGCAATACAATGATCAGAAGAAAAATCCACCCGCCCTCCCCAATATTTCTGAAAAACGTTGCGATTCAATTCGAACCGCACTATCGCCCTGCATGCATTCCCCCGATGCACTTCACATACATACACATTCTTCCAAGTTGCTTCACGTTACGATCTTGAAGTTGAAACCCCTATTCGAAAAATGTGGCCAGCTGTCTTTTACAATGATAAAGACATATATACCCGGCCTCCCTCCCCATTTTTTTCCGAAGAAAAAAAGGATGATCATGAAGTATATTCTTTAGCTTGGCCCAAGATGGGATTTCTAACCCGCACTGTCGCCCTGCATGCATTCCCCCCATGCACTTTGCATACATACACATTCATCCAAATTGCTTTACGTTACGATCTTGAAGTTGAATGCCCTATTTGAATCAGGTGGCCAGCTGTCTTTGATGGTACGGTACGGGACATGTACGGGATAGCGCCAGGCGCCAGGCATGCCCGGCGACACAACAAACAGATACCGAAGTAAAGCTGTGTGGACGCTGGGTAGCGCCAGACGTTACTCAAGTAACGTCTTTCGCATAGCTACGGGAATAAGCTCATTTGAGGAGGTGTGAATGTACATTTGAGAAACTTCAAGCTTGTTCATGAACTCACTGCATACTGGAGACGCTCAAAACCATTACACTGCCTACTAGTTACACCATAATGTCGACTAACACCAGTTAGTTGCAGAACGTCCATACCATCGGTCAGTATCGTGCAATGTTATCGCATGAGCTGATTGTTTAGTAACTGGTGGTGTTAGTGGACATTATAGCGTAAATTGTAGTTTCTTGGTCCATTTTTTTCTTTACTATAAATTTTGCCTTCGCTCTACATCCGAGTCCTTTTTTGCACACCTGAAAAGCTTTTTTGATGGTCTTTACACTGTTCACAACTGCTCTTACAATTCTCGCGTTTTCCTCTTCCTGAACTTCTTTGCACTTCGTCTTGTTGCACGGGAAGCAATGGTGGATGCCATGATATGGATTGGACGGGTAGACTTCATCAGGCACGCTGCAAGTGCACGGCAGAATCTGAAGATACCTTTCCTCCGCAAGCTGAGCGAGAACTACGGGCATGTAAGCTAGGAATCCCGGGTAGTCGTTGGTAAACTGTTCGATACTCCAGGCCGAACCGTTGGAGTTCAGGGCCAGCGTACCGATATTGTCGTAAGTGGCGCTCAGGCCACCGCGAATGTCCACCGGATCCTTTCCGATTCTCGTTAGATTGCTCGCAAACGTATATTTGAACCGGTGGTGATCCGTGCCAAACGTTTCCTCACCCAGGCTGGTAAATCGGTTGTAGATGACCGAGTGCAAAGCAATTTTGTAGCACTCAAGCATCATCTCGATGTCAGGCGGTCCCAAGATCCGAGAGTATTCCCAGTTGCGATCCATAACGAGCAGAATGTTACGCACAGCATTCCTTCGCCATGGAGTGTTAGCGATGGCGAATGACAGGGCGGCAAGTGTGTCTAACCGTGGAATATAGCCTCTCTGGTTCTCGGTACGGTGTATCAACTGGCGCGTTGCACTCGCTACGCACTCGGCGGGGTACAGATATGCCGCCGAACACGAGGAGAGCAGAAACCGTCCATGAACGCCCTCGCTGGAGCCCATGCCGACAATAGTGTAGAGATTCCGCGACTGATCCGCACCGAAGCCACGCTGCCGTAGGCTCTTGTCAATCTCCATTACCAGTCCGGCCATCTTGCGGTGCGCGTTTCGCAGTGACGGTGCCTCCTCCACAATGATCACTACGTCGGCGACGCGCCGAGGCTGGTTGTAGGTTATGGTGGAAGGGTCAATGAGTGGACAATCCCATTCCAGCACGAATGGAGCTGAAAAAACACAGACACAGAAGTAAAATATCCTTCCACAAATAGGCGCAATAAAGAGACTCATCCACTGAACTCGTCTTACACCAAAAAGACTCCAAAGCGAGAAAGGTTTTTGACGAGAATAGAAGAACTCTCACAAAGCCGATGTAATGCTACAACAGGACATCAGGTGCATGCACTGCGAACGCCATTACGAATACTGTTAGACCAGAGAATATAACTAGGCGTCAATTAACGATCTCCACATTTTTGTTGGTTGGCGAGGTGAAATTCTAACGAATTCTGTCCGCCAAAACCGGCAAATGACTGTACATGTACATATCGTTTTCTACATAACGAAAATCGTTAGAAGTAAAGGTTCGTTAGCATTATGGGTCTTCCAATAGACTAGGGTACACGGGCACATATTTACTTAAAAGATATCATTCATGCATGATAATCGCAATCAATAAATTAGCTGAACCGACATTTGTGTACTTTGTTCATGCAATGTAAAAATGGAGGAGACGATGTGCAATAAAACGATGAAAATATGAAGAAATGGTGTAGAGAAAAATATGGATTCAAACAAGTTTTCTTACAACACTCATCAGGAATCGTCGTAGTACTAAAGGACACTGACACAAAATTGAACTATTATAGAAAATCTAAGTTAGAGAAATAACATTGCATAAAATACACAAATGTCGGATCAGCTAATTTTATTGATTGCGGTTATCAAATTATTGTCTCCTCGCCGTTTATTCATGCACGAACATGATTTTTCTCACAGCACTACCTATGTTGTACCTTCTTAGTAGCTATTGTGGTCTATACAACATGTTCGTTATTGACAATTTGACAGTCCTTTTAGGATACTGCGTGGCAAAAACGTATCTGAAGGTCAACCGTCGACCAATTTACGGCCAAAAGCAAGGTGATCACCGTTTTCTGATTTGGCTGAGCTCACGACAGGTAATAGTACAGCATCTGCTACAGAGCCGGGTCACCCGGGTAAGCGACCCGCTTGGGGTACTAGGACCCGTTTGGAAAAAGAACACCGGGTCATATGTGACCCGGGTGGGACTCAACCAGGGAGCTTTAACACATTTTCACCAGTCCCTGATGTACAGTAGCTGCACTTGAACATACCCGACCCTGACCCGGTCGCAAGAGTTGTGCCAGGTACACGTGTACCCGGTAAGATCGAATTCCTAGAGCGGACACTGCACTGGTACGAAATAATGGTAGCGACTTCGGCGATGATTCACGGTTAGGAAAGGGTTTGCCCCCATGCAGGAGCTCTCTCTATTCCGCCGACTTGACTTGAGACTTGACTTACTCACAACTGACATCCAGAGCACGCAAGAAGTCCGTCAAACCTCCCACTCGGCAAATATGCCAGAAAGCACCACTCCCTGCTCAATACACTGTGTTTCGGGGTGCAGTAGTGCCATTATTATTATTATTATAATTAAAAGTATTGAAATCCAGTACCCTCAACAAGTACACATGTGGCACAAGAAGTACAGTGTGCTCTCAGCACAGTGATGTCCGGCAGTACTTACGACTATTTCTCACCACTTGAGAACTACCCGGTGATGCACGACGGCAGGAAGAGTAGAATACGGATTTATAGTTGTTATCGCGGATTGGTAGGGCACTGTCCGATGGTTGGCCTGTAGCATGTGCGCGAAACACAAGGGGGGGGGGGGGAGCGTTTGCAGCGGCAATCACGGTCGAACATGCTAGGACACGTACAGACACACACACGTACACACACACGTACACATATACACACACACCTTCAAACACACTCACACACACACACAACCACCCATTCAGGGGACGGCAGCTTGACCATTGTGCTGCCACGATCAATATATCGCATCCATATGTCTGTTGAATAGGGCGTCGAAGTGCCTACGTCACGCTGCCTGAAAACTCGTAGTGACACATAGTTACAAGGCCAAGTGGTGACAAACAAAAGTCGCGTCACCTGCACTTGTCGTGTTTCCAACGGTCACAGCATCACTTTGACTGGGGCGCGCTGGTGCAAGATAGCGACTTCAAATTTTTTTACTTCAAGAAGTTTCTCCTTCGCTCTCAAGCCATCATGCAGTGTTTTCCTGCTGAGTGTTCACCAGCATCTGAGAGATAGGAGTTCTGATTTTCGCTTGTCGCTGGACAAGGAAACGAGCCCCAAGTTGGTTGGTCTCAGAACTAAAAAAATCAGCGATCGCTGTGATGGCCTACAACAGAGACACCCATCGTTGCTTCTTGGCCGGCGACTGCATGTAAAGCCGAACGACAGTACAGGCACAGCAGTCGCCAAGAAAAAATCAGCTACAGCTTCTCCTTCGCTTCTCTACAAGGCGAAAACTTCAAACTCGGCGACAAGTAGCAGTTTATTTGAAAAGTCTCACTCGCGCGCTCCTCAGTCAAAATGATGCTGTAGCTGTATTCACTGCATGCTGCTGTCACTCGAAACACGACAAGTGCAGGTGACGTGACTTTTGTTTGTCACCACTTTGCCAAGTAACTACGCGTTGTCAAGAAGCTGTGACGTCGGACTTCGACGGCCTATGGAACCAGAATAATAAATAAGAAACTATATGTAGGTATTTAAACCAGTACCAGAAAAATATCACGTACAAGGGATATTTTGCTTGTCGAAAGCATTTTCTACTTGCCTTCACAAAATTCAGAACATCCCCTATCCTGGATCGGGAGGACGTGCCACCTTGCAAACGGGGAAGGTGGCTTCCATGGATGGCTTGGCGGATGATCCGTGAGCAGGATGGGATCTTGACGCTGATCGCTGCACCGACATTGGCTCTCCAGAAGTTCGTTCGGTGTTTCACCTATGATCAGGCGGGCAAGGGTTTCGGCGATGACGAACCAGATGCGCGATGGGTGCTCTTTACCGCTGCTCGGTGATAGGCGTTCGGTTTCGGGGAGCTGCGACCTGAATATCATGCCCCCTGTGTCGAACACCGCTTTGCCCAAGTCGCCGGTCGCGTTTAGTATCGACTGTGTAAGCGACTCGTCCATGCTTTTCCAGTAGGGAGTGGCCGGTGGTGCATCCGGGTCAACAGAGATATAGCGCTCCCTGCCGTAGCCCACGCCCCAGTGTCCAGGCTCCAGATCGGTGTACTCGTACAGTGGCATAATGGCATGCAGGGTGCAGTTCCACGCCTGAAGGAGCTCCTTGTGGTAGTTCGGATTGGGCCAGAACTCACCCTTGGCGGGAAAGATGAAGTAACCGCTACTGGGCACCACTGCTAGGATGATGCACTTGCGCTGCGGGCTGAGCTCGCGCTCCCGGCCGAGAATCAAATCCGTTACCGTGGTGAAATCGACGTCCACCGGATTTGTCAGAATATCGCTGTACTGACTCCTGTCAATCGCGGCGACTGCCTGGCCAAGATACGATTCGTCGGCGCTTTCCACCTTGTCCAGGAGGGCTTGTTGCATGACTCCCTTAGTGTCGCCCGACACAAAGATAGGATCTGCTGCATGCGGCAGTAGCTGAGTGTGGTCTTCAGAGATTCCCCATGCTGAGTACGCCAAGCCGAAGCTGTCAGAGTCCACCCCTGCTATTTCCAGCAGGCGATGCACGTGGAACTGCACGCTGCTGAGCAGGCTTTGCATGGCATCTCTTGCTGTGGGCTCGGCGACTACCACTGACACGGATGTGCTGGTTGGCCAGGACAAGCAGGATCCAGCCTGGATCGCAGACTGGCTGCCGTCTCCTGTAAACATGGACTTGGGCCAAGCTGCTTTGCTAACGCAATTTTCTGTTTGGTTGTAATCTGCCAACACGATCACACAGAGAAGATCACCAGAATCCAGCATTTGCAGTGTACTGTAATTTCACAAATGTTCTGTGTACTTTTATTTTCGGTACTTTCGGTGTGTCTGTTTCATACCTAAAATTTCCATACACCGAACAAACGCTAACACATGTAATCCAATAGGAAGCTGCTTCTCTGTGCCTAAATGTTCTGTTCAACTGACCTGGCGTTTTGCCCTCATACCGATAATATTGAGCACCTAAAATTTCTGAAATCAGCGTATTACTAAGCTATAGCCAGGTTGGTACAACAAAAATCATACAAAGCTTCTGAAAGCAATGATGGTCGCGTGATGTGACAATGAACACTCTTGTACCAATGCAGTTTAAAAATCTATCCAAGTATGTCTTATGCATCCTTATTGTATTGTAGAGGTCACACAAAT
Source organism: Sycon ciliatum (assembly GCF_964019385.1). Taxonomy (NCBI): domain Eukaryota; kingdom Metazoa; phylum Porifera; class Calcarea; order Leucosolenida; family Sycettidae; genus Sycon; species Sycon ciliatum. The sequence continues at coordinate 20,344,770 of NC_088648.1, forward strand.
CAGTACAGAATTGTGTTCCTTGGTGGAATTTGTACAGGTAATGCCAAATAGGGGCTGATGCTGTTAGTGACTGTTTCGAGGTGGAAGTCAAACAAGGCATTAGTGTCTCCTTCCAAACTTATGCCGGTAGGAAAGCTGCAGAACCAAGCCACTGCTGACAAACATCAGAGAAGTTCAAGTACTGCAATTTCACAGATATTCTGCGTGCTTTTGTTTTCAGTACTTTCGGTGCTTCCGTTTCCTGCCTAAACTGCCAATGCAATTGTTGAATACGAGAAAGGACGACTGACGACACATTATCCAGACATTACAACGGGAACAGGTAGGTTGGTGGAACGACATTTATTAGAGACGGGACAAGAGACCAAGACGAACGAAACGACTACATTGTGATTATTGAAGAGTGAGAAAAGAGAGCAAGTCTGAACAGCAAGATAAAGGGCCTGGGTAGCTATGGCAATTATGGGCGCGCAAGTAGCTACCCAGGCCAACGGAACAAAAGGAGACAAAAGGTGAGTACGCAAGTGCATGCAGGCCAGCTAGAAAAGGTACGGGAGGAGGTACCTAACACAATAGACAAACACTAACGCACATAATCCAAAAGGGAACTGATTCTCTGTACCTGAAAATTTCTGTTCACCTAACATGGCCTTTTTGCAATCTGGAGCATCTAAACTCTCTGCAATTACAGTAATATGGACTGCTCTAACCCCACACTCTCGTGCAGTGCATGTGCTTACACGCCTCGCGCTCCTCTTGCAGCAGGCTCTCGGATAGCTTCTCGAGACAACGACTGAAGTTAATTTCGTCCCCGGGCAAATTGAATGTTTGCCGCTTGCAAGCCAAAGTCTCTGAACAAGGGCAACTGGATACACATGTTAAAAAATGAGAAGGACAAAATGTTGGAAAAAGAAAGAAAAAAAAGGACAAAATGTTGCCAGTTATGACTGACTGCCCACCAACGTAACCAGATCATGCACAGCGAAGAGCGACAATATGGCACAAAAGTGACAAGAAGTACTGACACATTTGGCTACCTGACAACTGAAAACTAGCTCCAACACTTCTCCAAGGCGCAAACCAACAACCTTCCGACTTGGAATGCCTCAGTACTCCTTGTCCGTTTTGTGCCATTTTGTCGCACTCGCTGACTGCATATGATCTGGTCACTTTGATGGACAGTAGTCATAACTCGTAACATTTTGTTCTTCTCCTTTTTTTATCATAATTAAATTGGCTCACCATTCGAGTTCAGCACACCCATGTACATGAACAATAAAAGAAGAACGGCAAAGAGACTCCCTCCATTTAGCCTAAGGCTTGTGGAGAATTCATAAATACAAATACAAATACAAAGAGATACTGTGCAGCCCATTTCTTCACTGCCGTAGTTGAGGGCACAAAGAGGATAGGGAGTAAAAAATTCGGCAAGGTTCTACGCATTGGATCAGGTATACCATGACAACAGGTCTGGAGAAGCAGATCCCAGGCGCAGATCCGGTGAAATTAGAGTGGGTTTTCGTGAGTGAATTCGGCCGAATCGGGCTTTCAAAAGCCATTGCTACTATCCTACGGAAATGGGCTGCAGTTACGAGAGTCGAAAGTTGGATTTATAGTGTATCACCAGGGTGATATTTAAAAATTTCGAATCATGGGCTTGCGCACTGAGCAATCCTCAGTTCCTCACGTACCCCCCACCCCCTCCACACACACGCACACACCTACATTTTCTCTTTCGGGTAATTGGTCAGAAACAATATCTAGACTCACCAATCTCATCAGGTTCCTTCACAAACAACGTCACTCTTTTCAATAGTAATTATTTACTCCTTTCTGCATTCATGCATTTCACTATTAATTTTTGTAAACTTGTTACTTTTCGATGATACAGAAATTACATACGAAAATCGATTCTGTGAGTACCAGAATGAATTACTTGTCAGTGGACAAACTGGTCGGCAAAAATCAGCGTTAAACCAACTAATTACAATGCATCTCAACCTCAAAACCCTCCAAAAGAAACCACTTACATTCGCTTTGCATGACCGCGCGTTGCTTGACCGCGCTTTGCTGTCCCAACAGAGCCGCTACTGCGATGCGTAGGTAAATGAGGCGGTCCCGTAGGTAGCGTTTCCGTAGATAAGTTGGGAGGTAGGTCTGTAGTTGCAGTGGCAGATGTCTTGGCCAGCGTGACAATTACGCTGAGCAGGAAAACATGGTGACTACTCGCCATTGTGGTATCGCGTGGAGCCGAGGAAGGCCAAGGTCACCTGGCCACGAACTCGATGGTGAACCACACAACCACCTGTCTCCTGGTTCAAGCCCGCTCGGTCAATCCCCGTACTTTCTCGCCTGAGCCTGAGGAGGCACACGATTTTGCCGCCCCTCGCTAGCCTTGGAACCGGCTACTAGTACTACTAGCGAGCGTGTGCTACATGCTCGGAAGTCAAGCTTACTTGCCCAGGAGACGAGTTTGCTTCCAGCTAAAATGTTACTCTTGTGCACGCGCACGGGACCTTGGTCGTATCTGGAAGAGCGATAGAGCGTCAGTATCAGTGCTATCACTACTTTGATAAACTAGTACCTGACGAGAGGCTCCTTTCGCGCTGAGCAATTAAATTATTTTTGGGATAGAGTTGTGAAGCACAGTGCCCAGAGCTCCTGTCGAGACCATGTTTTATCACGATCATCTCACAGTAAATTCAGTCCAATCGACAAGTGCCCTTCCTTCATCAAGTGGCTCGTGTCATCCTAGAGCTTTCAAGGTCCGGATGATAAAGTTCTGGTTGCGAACCAAGCCAAGGATCGATCCACAGTGTGGAAGTGTGCTCGAGACTACATCGACCGTTCCACATTAATTTTCATATCACCCTCGAACTGGATCACACGGTCCGTCGGAAATCTCCAGTGGCAGTGGGCTTGCCTATGGCTTTGGTAGCTCCAATCACGACCGCCCAGCTGGGCTTTCGAGTCCGCGAATATCAGGACTAAACAGGAGAGATAGTGGATCTATGGTCCATCAGAAGGTCGAATTTTCGGTTCGATAACGCGCGTGGATCTAGCATATCTAGCTGGCTTTACTTTTTTTCTCGAGATGGCTGAGTCCTGCGTCAGCGCGATACGAAGAGAGAAGTGTGTGCTCAGTGCAGTGCTCACCATCAGAAATGCAATCAAACCAGTTAGTCTTGTTCTTGTTCATGTTCCGTCGATATGCGCTTACAATCGTTGGTGCACGATCAAAACATAGATCTCTTGTTCGATCAGCCTAATCACCATGATCACAGCCTTTCGACGTTTCGTGTTTCGCGGGGCGGGCGTAAAGGCGATCTCACACTATCCACTTTCATTCAACGCGACTCCCTGGGCCTTGCGCTGATGTAGTGATGATCCTACTCACAGAGGTTCGAGGTTGTGTCCTCGGACGTACATGTATGCTTGCAGAGCCTCTTCACTATAAACTCTAGTCTTAGGCTCTTTATAGTGCAAATCCGCAGCGGTACAATGCAGTGAGAACCTCCTTCAAGAAGTAGTTATGAATGAATTGGGTCGTTCAACATTCCTCTCCGCTGCGTTCTGGCGTGTGAGCATACAATCATGTACATGTACGTGCATGTACCTTTTGATTACAAAATACAAGTACTAGTGCATGCATAGTTATCCTGTGTGACAAGGGCCTACTACATAATCATTGTAGGATGTTTTCAAACCTCATAAAACTAAAAGCTCACAAACTCCAAGTCCAACAGCTCCACTGTACAAACCCCGACCACTAGTGCACTGTGATATCTTATCTAAAGTCGTAAAGACACGGTTGTGGGCTGGCTACATGCCTGCACATGAAGTCCATCGAACCTTCGACTCAGCAAACCTGCAAGAAATCACCACCCCCTGCTCAATACACAGTGTTTCGGGGAATTCACCCCTCATCAGTTGAACGAACTAAAGACGGAGTTTACGTTACTTGGACTTCTCGTGTGCTCTGCATGGCAGTCGCGAGTCAGTCAAGTGATCGGATATTTCACCTTAGGGGTCGTCCGTAATTTTCGAAAAATTAAAAAATCCGTCCTCGTGCAAAATTGTCTCTGACCCACCCACCCACCCCCCAATTTTTCCCATTAATTTTTTGATTTTTACCGATGCCCAGCTCGAAAATAAGAACTCCTGACCCCACGTTTTCTGACTGCACCTGTGTTAGTACTACAGCATAGCTAAGTACAGTGAGTAGTAGGTCTACCGACGTCACGGCCATGCATGCACCGTCCTACAACTAGATGAAAAGTCATGTATCATAGTAGATACTGGTGTTTGCGACAATCGATCCTACACTACAAAAAAATTGTACGTCTACAGCACAGTATACACAGTCAGCTATAATTACTGTACTTGCATCAGTGCAACAAGTGTATGAAACTGAGTCACTGGCGAAAAAAAAAAAAAAAAAAAAAAAAGTACGAAAAATCAAAAAATTAAATTCCGCCAGCACTCTTGACCACCCACCCCCTTTTTGCCTGAGGACGGATTTTTTAATTTTTCGAAAAATACGGACGACCCCTTACATAATTATACTAGTGACCTTCATGACTGTACAGATTCCCCCAGAATGACAATCATTGTGTGACAGTTCAACTACTGCGCACGTACCAGGGACGGATACAGGGGGGGGGGGGTTCAGGGGGTTCGGACGAACCCCCTAAAATAATTTCGACCATGGCATGGGTCCAGTCGATTTTTCTGTGATCTCCACGTGCGCAGGTCACTTCACCGTGTAACGCGAAGTGTAGCGTAGATATGCAGCGTAGCCAGTACTGGCAGTAGACTTCACTGCAAGTAGTCACGTACAGGCAGTGCAGGTACTAGGTCACTGCATGCATGCAGTGATCGGGACTGTTGTACGCGTACCGTTCGAATCGAAGGGTCTGTACGCGTATCATGTGACTTGAAACGATCGACAGTTCAAGTGGTGGAGCAAAAGGAGGAAAAACTGCCACTTTTCCTCCTTCCTCGTCGTTTTTTTTTCGCGCTGGCTGGACTGTAGGTTTCCTCCGTCGCAGTACGAAGATTTGTGTTTGTCGTGTAGTTTGCCATGTCGCGACGTCTGCCAAAGAGGCGAGCGGCCGATCAGTTGCCATTGAGCTTGGCTTCGTTCCGCCATGTACGGCGCGAATGTGACGACACGGAGTCCCAGCCGGAGGACAGTCAGAGAACTAATTACTTCGCCTTCCGTCAGTTCGGAAAATGCTGCAGTCACGGCCTTAGTTTCTGCCTGTGCTGCACCTTTGTACTTTGTAAGGCTCTAAACGCATTACCCTTGCCTTATTGCCAATATTGGCCAAGCAATGCAAGGGCTACCGTGACGATTTTGCAACTCCCGGTGTAGTGAACGAACCGAAAACAGTTTGAAGCGAATTAGACCAATCCCGAAAAGATTGTCTGGGTTCGAAAGGGGGCATGTCAACTGAGAGTACACTGTACAACACATACATGGCACTACCTGATCAGCACGCGGCACAGGACGTGTTTGATAGTTCGCGTGTGAATGCGAGGGTAAGTACACGATTTTCTCGTTAGTTGCATGCAAGAGAGACGATGCGACAGAAAGCGAAGCCCTTTGTAGTTTTCTCTCTCGCACTGGTAATGGTCTGCTGTTGGAGTTGAAATGCTAAGACAATCCTTGTTTCGCTCTTCTGTGTAGTGTGAAGAGGTCAACGAACATGTAGAGCTCACTTTGATGAAGTAGGCAAGGCTGTGAGCGCTGTGGCTCAAAGCGATAGGCCCTAAATCTTACGAGATATTTCGAGTGCTACTGTTTGTTGCGAACGCTTCGTCTTCGATGAGTCCTGCCTCTTTCCTGGCAGCTGCCCTCCTATAGGACGAACCACGAAGTGACTGTACTCATCTGCAGCCGATCAATGTTATATTGCACAAGAAGATATCGTTTTCGCCAAGCCAGTGCCCCGCCAAAGACCATCGCCGTGTCACACCGTCGGAACGAGTTCATGATGAGAAACATCATTCGCGCGAGCGTGATGAAGAACTATTTCGAAAGACTTTACCCCCGGGACGACAACTATGTGCACGTCCTGCAAGGGGAGAATGTCACCAGCGACATCAACGAAGACGACGGCAGTATTTCGGAAACCTGGAGTCAGCGGAGGTCGTCAAGCTCCTCCGCGACCCGGTACATGTACAGTATAGGTGATATGTCGACACGAGCGTGCGGAAACACAGCATACACTGTAGTAATGTTGCGAGAGTTTGCGGAAGGAGTCCAAGTCGGGAAATCCATCAGCTCCAAAAGCTACCTGTGGGTGGGCGATGAGACTCCAGCTTCAGACTACAACAGTCAGGACTTGTAAATAGTTGAACTTTGTGAAGCAGCAGATCGAGAAGTTCGCTGAAACCGTAGCTGTTGCAGTATGTCGGCGCTATGTAGCTTGCATTTTTTACGGAGAGTCGATCGCCACGCGAATGTTTCTCTCCTCACCGAGAGCTATCTGGCCTCCAAACTCCGTCAGGGTCTGCCTAAGGTACCGAAGGTCCTTTGACTAGCTGCTGGCAGGACTCCATCAAATCCTTTAGCTTCAGCTCGGCGAGCAAAAGTCTCTCTCTCCTCCGCCATGAGCTGACACACACAAACTGAATACAAAACGATGCACTTCACACGTGCTGGCTTGCACGCGTGCCCCCTTTCACGAACCCAGACAATCTTTTCGGGATTGGTCTATTCTGTGCATTCGAAAAAATTTGAACCCCCCCCCTGAAAAATTCCTGGATCCGCCCCTGCGTACTAGTCGGTAGTAGTCCTTTCTTGAGTTGCCAGTGAAATGGGCATCCCCTAATTCCCCACCTGCTCAAACATACACTCCTTGAAGTCCTTCTTCTTTCACCTTACATAATAATACTAGTAGTGACCTACAGATTCCCCCAGAATGACAATCATTGTGTGACAGTTCAACCGGAACCGGAACGGACAGTGGAGTCGGGTGCTTACGTGGTTGGCCACGCTTTGGTCGGGAGGACCTAGCCGCCTGTGACAATAGTGAGAGCGGCACGTGTTGTTTGATACGTTCGGACAGATGGTTTATTACCTGTGCAAATTGTTCCTAGGTTTGTGCAATTTTTCTTACTATGCTTGTATCCTTGCTGTTCCACTCCAAGTGTATAAATCCTATTGTAGTTTCATCATTCTCTTTAGTCACGAATTCCATTGATAATTGTGACAAGAAAACGTTCTGGAATACATGATTCGTCCCCATGGTTGTGATATGAGTGCGCATTTAGTTATATTCATTGCATTAATTAATAAAAAAATTGTTCGCAGTATGCACTTGTAAGTTGTAGTTGTACAGTGGTCCCTCTCTAATCCGGCACTTGTTTATCCAGTGCCCTTGCAAACCAGCACACTTTCTGGCAAGACGGATTTTTCAGTTCATTTTCTACGCTTTAATCCGGCAATTGAATTCCGCCTCCAGCAGCGATTTTTGCAACAAATCACTCAAACTGTACATAATTCGATTTTCTAATCCAGCAGTTGTACATCGCAGACTGTCAGGGACCATTGTAACATACACAACACATGCAACATACACTTGGGAATATCCCATGCCAGTACATAGGATATTCCTAAGTGTAATGTACATGTATGTTATAGACATGCATTCCACAAAGTACTTGGTTTGACACAGAAAATCCCTACGTTTTGACGTACGACACAAACATGTCTGATAACAGTCATGTAGGCGGGGTTGGAGGGCAGGATTTGATAATCCAGCACCCTTGTTTATCCAGCAGAAAATGCCGCTGCAAAAAGGTGCCGGATTAGAGAGGGACGACTGTACTTCAGAGCGCACAGTCTGCATGGTCCGGGTTACCATGGTTACGACCAGATTTCCGGAGCGTGTGGTGTGCGCGGCAAGACGGCAACCATCTACACATGTGTGTACATGATGTATAATACGTAGACCAGGTAGACCAGATCAGAGAGAGGCTCTACCACTACTACTTACTAGTACTACTACAAATAGTACAATCATGTACAGGTACATGTCACGTGTCTACAGAGCGGCATAGTCCGTGGTAGGTCTACCATGGTCTACCAGTCCCTGGTCCATGGTCTACGATCGACCGGCAAACCTTATGTGGCCAGCTATCATGGCGATGCATCACGATCTGATCACAAGACCTTCTTCTTGTAGCTTCATCCGTCATGACGTCAGCTGCACGAGTTGGCCGTCCTGTTCGAGACGTGCACGAACGAAGGAGCTCGCTGCAAGCCAGTGAACTGTGAAGCCACAGAGAATTATTTTTGACAGGTGGTTGAGTCAGAAAATGAAACAGCGCTAGCGCGCGTGGTTCGGTTGGTCTTCAACACGTGCTTGACGGGTTGGCACGGTGCGTGCATTGCTGGCTCAGGCTGAGACCGCTGACTTGGCACCTTCCCGAGATCCAAGACCAGATTCGCCGACGACGGAGCAAGACGGCCAAGAAATGCGTGTCGCCACCAGTCGCCAGCAGTTCGTCAGAATCAGTGCTTGTTTGCGGGAGCAGAAAAAATCTCTGCCACCATGAAGGTTCTAGCAGCTCTCCTGGTTGTCGTCGCTGTGTGTGAGGTACGTTGGTGGCTTGCGAAAGAACTCCAATTTACTCATGAATGATCTCCACTGGGTCCGGAAAATGTATTATGATTATCGATTCCGCAGTGTTGCCTGCCTGAGGACCCTGGCGATACCGAACCACTGTGGTTTCAGGCACTTGATCGTATTCTTCTCATTTGCACCGGTGACTTGCTGTATAACTAACCTTGGCCGGATCACTAGTGCCGTGAGTGATATCTGTGTTTCAAACTCTCTACCGTGTTCCGCACAGGCACGACACCATCACTCGCACCATGAGCGTGAGTTCAACAAGACCCAGTGCGTCGGAAAGTGCGTCGAAGGACGTAAGTAGCGGACACTGCTGCATGCTTGCATGGCCGAGTGACTTGTCACTTTGAGTTTCCGAGGCTATCCAAGCACCGACCGTACTGGTATAAATCGATCTCAGCACGGCTGTCAACGTAACGTTGCGAATACAGAAAATTCATTCGCACCCTCTTTGAGATGAGTTTCAAACGTTCAAGAAAACCTCCCCCAGTGCAACATTTGCAGCCACACGCATGGGTCCACTTCTATGAGGAATGCCCAACACTACCACCTAGAGTTTGGGTTTGAGAAAATGTATAATTATGGCTTCCAAGGACTTGGGCTCCTGGTCTCATCTGAATTCAAATGATTAGGGTCTAGACCATAGCTAGTTTCACATGCACTGGGCGCTGTTGAGATAAGTAAGTTGGTATCTTGCACCGCAATTTGAAGCAGGCAGTCGTGGCCATGGTGTGGTGGTCACGATGGTGCCTCCGTCTGCTGATGTCTGCTGATGTCTCCCGGCTTACATATGAGTATTCGTAATGTGCTCTGTTCTCATGTTTACAGCTGAGGCGTTCCACATGCCAGAGGTGATGAAGCTGAAGGAGAAGGCCTATGCGGAGTGCCATGCCGAGGGCAAGTGCCCCCTGAACAAGCCGTCAATCCGTCAACGATCACCGTGTGTAGACGGCAAGAGTGCTGGCGAGTATGATTGCTCCAACATTGACATGATGTCGTATGTTTCCCTTCGTGACATGGGCAGCAATGTGAGTAGCTCCTTTGCCTGCTATACTAGCGTAGCTGTACTAGAGAGAGCGTGTTCACCTCGAATGGCCATAGACACAGGCAATTGGCTTTCCTTTTTGATGGCAAGGGATGTGAAATTGTCTGTGTGATATTGACAGATCCATGTAATAAAAGCGAAAGAACCCTGAATACTCGCAAGATGTTTGCAAGCACATAAGCGTTTGAAGGTGCTACGTCACCGCGTTGCAGAAGCTATTGCAATGCTTACCTTTCCGTCAGTTTGGATATAGTGTTTGCGTGTTCAACGGATGCCAATATATCCGCCGGTTTCGACTGACTGGGCCTTCCCAAACAGGAACCTGCACCTGGTGCTTTTAAGTACTGGCTCCTGTTTTAAAATGTCAGACTTCATTGGAGTCTGGTTCATTGCGTAGTATTCACTGAGTTCTGTCATCATCACATCTGCCCTATCAGAGATACTAACGAAGCAGAGATTATGTGTTGACTATGGTAATAAACGAAAAAAAACTCACTTTTTGTTATATTTGAATAGGCGACCTGGAGATAATAACCGTAAAATAGCTATGAACAAAATTAAATCCGGGCTCTTGTCAAACAACAAAGTAGCAAAAGGTTTCGTTCCAGAACGTTTTTCTTGTCACATCCGTCATGCAATGGAATCTCGTGACTCATAATCCTTTCACTTGTGTGCATATATGTAGGACTCAGTATAGAGTCCATGCACTATATGATGTCCAGCACCCTATATAGAGTCCATTGGTCCAAAATCCACTATACAGAGTCCAGGAGTCCACTCAGTTTTGATCAGCTTCATCCTGCCGCGCAATCCCCTATAAGGAGTACACTTTTTCTACAAGTCCCCTATTCACAGTCCAGGAGTCCAGTTTATCCAGTCACGCCGTCCTGTGTGTTGTGCCCGAAAGAGAACAAACACATTTTCAGTTTTGCTTGCCTCGTGGCAGCGCATTCCTTTCTTCACTTCAGCCATGGCTGCCAGTTCTGCTGTGCAGTTGCTGACAGTAATCTGTCTCGAGGTAACCAAGGAGGATAAGGAGAAGTTCAAAATCAAATCTGGAAAGCGTCTTGTGGTTCTCTGAAGACGTTTCATCAGTGCGCGGGATGAAAGCAGAAATTGCAGAACGAGAAAAAGTTCAGCACAGTTCAAATCTGACGAGTCGGGTACACTGACACTCTCTTTCGTTCGACGCCACAAGGATCCCCTGTTTGGCTGGCCATTGCTGCCAGTAAGACGTTTGAACGGTTTCATCAGAGCGAGGGATGAAAGCAGAAAGCGGAGAAAGAGAAAGGTTCAGCACAGTTCCAATCTGACGAGTCAGATACACTGACATTCTCTTTCGTTTGACGCCACAAGGATACCCCTGTTTGACTGGACAAGAGCTGCCTGTACCACCGTGTCAAAAGGCTGTCCAACTACATGGCAGGACGATGACTGAGGTAAGGAAGCTTTTACTTGTTTCGATTGGTCTGCTGTTCTGTCGTTATGCTTGAATTTGTTTCCATTTTCAAGGAGCGTATCGTGTTTGTTTCATGTTGCTTGAATGAATGCCCTAAAAGTAATCAACCACTTCGTAATAGTCCTCAAGGACTGCAAGGACTTTGCATCAATCGTATACGATCGTCTAGCTATCATCAATTATTATAATTATTTCATGAGAAATGTATTTTTATCCCTGTGAAAATTATGTGAAACTCCACGACACTCTTCCTCTACAAATTATAGTATGATGTCAAATACAATGGGATCCACAAACGCAGTGCCAGTGTACTAGTAGTAGTAGGAGGATTGCTTGTATGCCAATGACAAGAAAAAGCTTCTCAAGCTAATACTCGTATTCCCTGAAGTAACCGTTTTGATGTCACGAACATGACATTGTGTCAGTGAAACTGCCTCGTGACAACAAATCATTGCATTTCCATCTTGGGGAAGACTGACTGACGGCAACGCGGTACAGATTGTTCAAATCATCTCATTTCAATTTACTTCGAAGTAGTTGCAGTGAAACACTGTGTACACTACATGTATGGTGGTGTGTCCGTGCGTCTTGAGTGTGCACAAACGATCTTATTCCTCGTATTACTAATAGATTATTGTCCCCACCGTCACCTGTTCACAGGTCTTTGAGTGGATTGATTTTCATTGAGCATCACATTCGTTGAGAACTTGGTAGTTGTGTGCTCCCATGCATCATTACGTTAATAGGCGTATCCTTGTGCTATCTATTTGTTGCAGGTGTGCTGATCTTCAGAAGCTTGCGGAACTGAGTGCTGCTGAACATTTGCATGGCCATGAGCAATGGTGAAGCTTGCTATTGCACTCTCAGCATGTGCTAGTATTATGCTGACCACTGCACTATGTTACTCTCTTACACTACTACATGTATGTAAACGTGCGTGTACCCGTCCCCGTATGCATTCGTTTCGTATAATTATTTGTTATCCCTCTTGACTTTACGTGTAAATGGGTGGACGTTTGCATGGCTGTTGGAGTTGCGTGTGTATTGTGTCTCTACTCTTTTCTTGGCGTTGTATAAGTTTGTGTGTGTGTGTGTGTGTGTGTGTGTGTGTGTGTGTGTGTGCGCGCGCGCGCGCGCAATAGTTTGAAAACAAATAATTAATCCTGGGCTCTCCATTATTCTCTTTCGATTCTTGTTTTTTTCTAGGTATTTTCTTGGCGTTGTGTGGGTGTGTGCATGTGTGTGTGTGCGTGCACAATAATTTGGCAACACTGCATGATTGAGATATTGTAATTTGCAGCGTCTGCGAAGAGACCACTTGATTTGAGGATGGTGTTTGTAGGGTTTTTCATGTAGTGAAGTGGCTGCAGTGGCGCCTCAATACATATTTTTTATCTTGAGAAGTGAATGATGTAAAGGATTAAAGGGAGAGGCCGTTTTCTGGTTAATATTCACTGCTTACAGCAGATCCTATGTCTAATTTCGAACTCGATAGGGGATGCCTAATTGGCTGGACTTTATACAGGGAGTGTTGTCCACATAAAGACTCTTTAATCTTTATAGTTGATTTCAAAATTTGGACTCCGTACAGTTGATTTTGGACCAATGGACTCTATATAGGGGTGAAGCCAATTGGCTGGACTCTATACAGGGAGTGATGTCCATCTAAACTGAGCTCACAGTTGATTCCAATTTTGGACTCTGTACAGTGGATTTTGGACCAATGGACTCTATATAGGGGTTGGACATCATATAGGGGCTGGACGCTCTACTGAGTCCAACATATACATTCTGGCTGTAGGGTGACGGTAACGATATCTGGGGATGGACTGATGAGCCCGAACCCGGTCTTCGCTTCGAGTATGCCATTGTCGGTGAGTGTGGTGATGAATTGTAGTAGCTGGTTTTACAGATCAGTATGTCGATGCGTAATGGACACCAGGATGCAAACTAGTGCATGTAGGCTCAAGATAAATGTGTGTTATCATTATCAGACTCACTTTGCATTTGCCTATTGCACAAGTTGATGATCAGTACATGTCCTTAAGATTCCTCACAGGTTGACGGTACTAGAGTATCCTTGAACAACGCTGTTCGTCCTTGTCCTCTGATTAACTCATGCAGTAAAACTTTGAGCAGCTGGCCAAAGGCCCTAATTGTCTTTTTTTATTTTTCAACTTTTGCTAAAAGCTCTATCCTGCATTACGTAACTACTGTTTCAAGACAAGTGCAGCTTGGCTTTTCACCTGTACCGCCTTCGTAAAGTGAACTTAGTTACTGAATGCTTGCTTTGCTAAAAAGGTATGGCCGATGGCACTGCTTTCGTCGACGTCACCGAAGCCGAATCACCTGTCGTTCTCGGCATGCTGCCAACGCACACGTTCAGCAGCTCGTGGCGTGACATCAAGGTCTACAAGAACCACGCTTTCATCGTGAGCGAGGCCACCAGCCATGGAATGCAGGTAAGCCAGTGCAGTGCTTGACTTGGCAACAGGATATGCGATGGCGCGTGATACAACAGTGCTGCTCAGTGAAATCCAGTCGCGTCCCTCAAGCACGCGCCGGGCGTTGCGCACCGCGAGACCTGCGAACGCTGGGCTGCAACAATGGTGCAAGGCGCAAACTTGAGTGACGAGACTGGATTGCATTGTATAGAAAAAGCTACTGTTATTATTTTTCCGCTATGGAGAGAATCAGTACACAGTGATAGCTATACACAAGCAAGCAGACACTGGTCTTTTTTATACAGCTTTCTTGGTGGACGTAGTTTCAAGGTGATAATTTAAATCAGGATTGCCAATGGCTGCAGAGAATCTTATTGATTGGAAGAGGAAATGCACAGAAATCTTGCCAAAATTCCTTACAAGTCTGCGTTATGCTCATACTTGGTGGGTATACCTTCATGAGAAAGACGAGAAAGCTGCATGTGGGTCCGTGGCACTCCGTGATAACGTTAGGGATGACGGTGACTTTGTGCGTGTGATCTGGCATATTTTAGGTATTCAACCTGCTGCGTCTGCGCGACCGACCGCCACCAGGAACCGTTCCTCGTTTGACCGCCGATGCCCACTACGGAATGGTGAGTCAGCTTTAACGTCATTTCATCATAAAGGTTTTGCATGTCCATGCAGTTCTTAACCCCCCCCCCCCCCCTTGTCGTAGCCACTAAGTTCTCTTAGTCGAACCGCCCATGTATTGATACGTCTATTAAAGTCTGAGGAAGGTGGGACACCTGTGTCACTCAAGTGGCAAGTTGCGTTGTTTGTTTGTTTGTTTGTTTGTGACGGAAACCGGGTGTTCTGTTCAGTTTGGCAGCAAATTATCTCTGCGTTTCACCATGCTATTGCACTGGTTGCTGTGTGTGTGTCTGTTCTCAGGTCGGCAACACTCACAACATTGTTATCAACGAGGAGACTGGCTATGCTTATCTCGTCGGTAGTACTCGCAGCGGCAGCGGCTATCGCGTGTGCTCCGGTGGTCTGCACATCGTGGACATCCGTGAGCCTCTGACCCCGGTGTTCTCTACCTGCTATGGCGGTGATGGTACGTAACTACTACAACATACTGCTTCAAGTACCCCAAACAGTACTTTCTGTTGAACTCGGATGGTGAGCCAATTCCATGATGGTAAAAAAAGGACAAGGGCAAAATGTTACGAGTTATGACTAACTGTCCATGAACGTAATCGATCATAATTATACAGTCAGCGAGTGCGACAAAGTGGCACAAAACTGACAGAAATTGGTGGGCAGTTAGTCATAACTCGTAACATGTTGTCCTTCTCCTTTTTTACCATAGTAGTCTTTCTGTCTACGGTTAAAATAACGCTGATCTCCCACACTTTGAGTCACTTCCCAGCTGGTTTATCGCAGGGGGCGGGAATCAGGCCCAGGCTCTCAAGTGCAGTCTGATGTATAACAATGCAGAGGATCAGACATACCACGCTTGACTTTGCATAGTTCCATCCAGAGGGCATACCTGCGCTAGCACGCTCTGTGCACAGAGGTGCGCGCAAAAGTTTAACACCGGACTGTGACGCATATTTTCAAAACTACTGCGCAGTTAGACGAGTGACTGGGGAGGGAGGTGGGGGGGGGGGAGGTGGGGGGAGGGGGGGGGGGGGGTGGGGGTGGAGAGAGACGAACAACACTGCTTTACAGTACGCGTACTACTGTTACTGTAGGTATTTCTTAGTTTGATTGATGTACACGCCAACTGGTTCATGTACACAAATCTGCCCAGAAGCCAAGGTATTGTGCGTCAGGTATCAGGTGGTGGAATGTCAGTATAACATCAGTCAGTTTTGTGCTGATTCATGCACATTTTGACTCACCATTATCCTGCTTAAAATCGATAGTGTTGGGCTAAACGGGTAACTTGTAAAGTTATGGTCCTTTTTACTCCTTGGCTCTCCACCCGAGTTTAATTTGTAAATTTTGTTTCCTGTTTTTATCGTTATCCCCACAGGTTATACTCACGATGCCCAGTGCGTCATCTACCATGGACCGGATGTGCGTTACCATGACCACGAGATCTGCTTTGCCTACAACGAGAACACACTGACTGTCGTCGACGTCACCAACAAGAACAGCATTGTCATGCTGTCGCGTACGCCGTACCAGGATGTCTCCTATTCCCACCAGGTATGTAGTGCTCGAGTCCTGAATCTCAAGTGTTGCCATGGCACCAGCGTCAATGGATAATAAACATGAAAGGGGAAAAATACCCTAAAATCAAAATTTCACCAGTTGTAGTCTTTGGGGTCCTGAGTCGAATGGTCTTGGTCCGAGGAAGCTGAGACGCTCCCTTCCTCCTTTGTTCTCAATCAACACCAGTTTAGAGGGGGGGGGGGGTGCACGTGCCCCCCCCCCCATGCCCATGCGGGGTACGCCCCTGCCTGTGTTTTCCGGACCCCGTGCCGATCGGAATCCCCGCATTCTTCGGTCACGTGCTCATGGTCCAAAACGTTGTGGATGGAACGTGCATCCCTGGATGATGCCGAGGGTGTCCGGTGTAATCAGGAGAATTTCCGCTGCACTTAGGGTGTCCGGTTAGGGCAGGTGTGTGTTACTGTACATTATTTCAGTGAAATCTGATGTCTGATACGCCGTCTTTTTTCGCAAGCCCTTCACACGTGGAGAGTTGCGTACCCCATGCATGGAGGCCAGGTGGAGAGAACGTTGTTATGCTGAAGAATGGCATGCATTGACATTGCTCCATGCCATCAATGGTAGACCGTGTTTTTGAACTTATCTGTGTGCGGATACATCGTTTCTTATTGCTTCGTAATCAATGTCTGGTGCTAAGAGTGTTTACCGTGTGCTTGCAGGGTTGGTTGACGGAGGATCACGCCTACGCCATCTTGAACGACGAACTCGACGAGATGTACACGTCTGAGAAGCGCACCCGCAGTCTGCTCTGGGACGTCAAGAACCTGGAAGCACCCGTTCACTACAGCTCGTTCCTGTCCACGGAGAGATCCGTCGATCACAACCTCTACATTGTGTAAGTGATCACGATTGGTGTTTTATTTCTAAAATCCAAAAACGAGTTTCCTCCTAGTAAAAAGGTAGGAGAGAGATAAGAGAAGAGAGGGAAGTAGCATGCACATACATGTACGCAACATCCGGTTGAGTGTGTATAGAGCTATTGCATAAGTATCACAAGACCACACCGGGCATCCACGTTCGGTTCAACTCTTGTCGATCACTGCCTCAATAGGTTACCTGTTTTCGGTCATGTTGGCTCCAACTCCAATCATTCTCTGCATCTAGGGATCACATGATATCCATCGTGTTTCTTCCACTGCCCACATGCCATGTACTGTAGAGGCAGAAAATTTCGTCGGTCAATAATTTCGTCCAACTCCAAAGAAAGGGATTTCGTCCGATTGAAAATTTAGTCCATGGACTATAACAATGATTTGAAACCCTGGACAAATTGACATCTGTCCGGCACTTAATTTAGTCCCAAAGCTCCTTGGACGAAAAAGACGAAATTAAATTCCAGACGAATATTTCTGCTTGTACAGTACTCTTTACACCCGTGTGTACTCACGTGACAAATATGTGAAACTGTTCCAATAGTGTCCTGTCAGCGAGACGCAACACCACCCGGAGTATAAGCCGAACCCCTTGTTTTTGCCACGAAGCACAGACATCCACCCTGGTTATTACCGTTAATTTGATCATCGGAGTATAAGCCGCACCTCCAAACCCCCCCCCCCCCTTTCGTTGGGTGAATTTGAGTGTTCAAAGTGCGGCTTAAAGTCCGGGAAATATTTCGTATGATCAGTCTACAATGCCGTGTGGGAAGTGATATCATATATTATGCTGCTGACATCAGCATCACATAGGCCACGAACCGTATTACTGGTACAGGTCTGCCCTCGCTAGTTTGACATCGGTTACAAGATAAACCTCGTTAGTAGACAATGATACAAATCCCATGACGCCTGAAACAGAGAGTAGATATAATACTTGTAAGATTTTGAAACTCGTTGCATTTTGAAACCCCCGGGGTTGTCCACAATGGTATGGCGAAGGCGAGGACTTACTCTGTTTATGCCGGGTTGTGTGTTTCTCCTGTCAACGCGCCAGGGGAAATCTGGCCTATGAGGCTAACTACTGCGCCGGCCTTCGCATCCTGGACGTCGCCGCCATCGAGGGTGGTGCCGAGCAAGTGCAGGAGGTGGCTTACTTCGACGTCGCGCCCGACTGGAACACGGTGAGTGACTGTGTGTGCTTCATCTCATTTACCCAGCTAGCGCGCCTGCACAATGAGCAGAGCTGAGTTCGCACCAGAGGTATCACCCGAGGTGTGGAGACATTTGGAATATTGAATCCAGTTTGCTTTTTGTATTGTGATAATAAGTGCTCGTATGTGTGGGTACTAATTATTTGGCAAAACGTTTTGAAACACTGGCTGTCCAAACGTGAGGCTGCAAGTTAATTTCCAAGTCAGAGCAATGGCATTTCCCAGCCCCAGGAGATTTGATCGATATGGGCACATTGCTGCCTTACACCTGACTTGCTCCAGAGGCAAAGGTGATGGTTGACAGGAGCTGAGAGCTGACCACCGCTTTCATTGTGCATAGATCACTGAAACAAGGCGGGGTCGGAAATGATATCCCCCTCCCCCACCTCCCCCAAGGTTCATAGCCCCTCCACCACGTGTGGCTAGAGATCCAACTGAAATCTTGAAATCTTGTCAATGTAGTTTTACTTGTGGTGTTTGTACCGAGTGAGCAACTCACTGCATGCACAATCAAGAGTAATGTACTGTCGTGGACATGGAAATCCAGTCGATTGACCGGGGCCAGCGCCCTCTCAGCTCAGCGCGTACAGAACGTAACGCCGTTGCACGCAGTGCACATGTAGAGGTCTACAATGTAAATTGTTGATCCGATGCGACCAGCAGCGCATGCATGTGTGTACCGCTTACCTAGCTAAGGCTGCATGGCCAGCGCCCTGGGGCCGCTAGACATGCAACCGGAAATCCAGGTCCACGACAGTATAATCCATTGCGTTTACATTTTGTTTGTTTTCATCGCTCCGTTGCAGGTCTCCTTCCACGGCTCGTGGAGCAGCTACCCATACTTTGCCAGCGGCAACGTCATTGTCAACAGCATCGAGCGGGGCCTGTTTGTCCTGCGCCCCAACCACGAGACCATCAAGAAGCTGCAGGCGGACGCCAAGCTGAAGCGGGAGGCGATTGCCAACTAGGCGCGCGTGCGCGTGTCACCTCATGATGTGGACTACACATGCTTTAATACAAACCTGTGTTCACTGTTACCCTTGTTTGTTGTCATCCTGATCTCGTGCCACTTGCTATACCAGAACCACTTCTATTTTCTCTGCCACTGGCTTGAGGGAAAGATGCAATGGGAAAATTCTTTTCTTATCTCTATACTTGTAAAATTATTACTGATTCCCGGGATTCCCGGGCTATGGTCTCATTTATCATGGTTGTGCTGTGCTTGTGCCCCTACTGCTTCGATCTACATGTACATGTTAATGTGCACTATCAGTTATTTCTCAACCCGGCGCCCTGTCGTGGTCTGTGCATGTATCGGTTCAGTTACGTACTGAGGAACAAATGTTATAACTATGGAGGTTACGCTGTGATGACGTCATCTGCTGAGATGCGTTGTGTGGATCGCGGACGTCACGCACTAGCTCAAGCGAAACTGCCGCCTCATGTCGCATATATACATGTACATGTATACAGTCTAGCTCCCGCAAGCGAATCCGTCGACTCGCGCTGTATCGTTTGCGCCCATATTGGCCATAACTTGTACTATTTAGTGAGTCGGCTCACTCCGCTGACTCACTGCCATGACGTCATGTGCATATCCTTTATACAGGTGGAATCCTGATAATTCGAACCTCCAAATGCCAGGAAAAAACTAATTATCCGGACATTCTAATTATCCAAACATGAACCCACAACACAATAATGTACATGTATGTCAACATGCTCCCATGGTCACGCAGAGTTGCGCTATGGACCTTAGACACAGATTTCTCGGAGACTGAACTGGCCAGCACAGGCTGCTCATGCAAACTGAACTGACCAGTACAGTGTACAGCCCATAGGCTATAGGCCCAGTGTTCGGAGGTCTGTGACTCGAGTACGGTATGCCCAGCGATGCATTGTCTCCGGATTTCATTGAGCTGCAAAGGGTTTGCACGACTCGCACGTGTCCAGGCCGACTGGATTTTGGTAATTATTGTATTGAAATGTATTCCGTTTGGTTTTGACAATTAATTATTTGCATCACAATTATTTGCATCACAATAATTATAATTATCTTATTTGTGGTTTTCCCGAATAAACCTTTGAATACTGAGGCGCAGGGGGGCGGGGGCTATGCATGCAACTATTGCTAGTTAGGAGGTCGACATACTACCATGCCTGTCCATGGGCATGGGCCTGGCATGAGGCATGACTACTCCCCTTGCAAAAAGCCCCATCACGTGCCGGTTCTGGCAGGTCCCCTTGGCTAGGCCTACTAGGGTCACACCATCCCAATGACCATGATGACTGTCATGTATTGTTGTTCACTGGCGCGGCATCACCAGCGCCGCTGAGCTGCACACTGCACTGATCAATCAGGTAACTGGTTGACGTGATTCGCACGATTCCGAGATTGCATGAAAATAGGCCATCAAGCAAGAAGTTTTTACGCTAGGCTTTTCGCTAGAACTAAAAGCGCTGGTACTACAATCATCATACATGACATTGTACAATCATGTACTACGCTTGCTGTGCATTGCAACTACCGGTACTGTACTTGTCTGTTGTTCTCAGAGTCACAGTCGCTACATCAAATTTTGTAGTCACTGAGTGGGTGTGCACCGAGAGGGTTGCTGGCTGACACGGTCTCGAGAATCTCTGCTGAACATGAAGCCATTGAAGGTCATTCTCGCTATCCTGATCTGCGCCGCTGTGTGCCAGGTACGGTGCATTACGTACACAGGGAAGTCTCGCTTCTCCTCCTGGATATCGGAATACTTACTTTTATCATTCAGCACGTGCAAGCAGCCAAGCTGCAGAGATTGTTGGGCATACCTACCTTGATTGCAACACAAATTATTGTGAATGTGATGTGTTTTGTATCCTGTTCATGTAGGCGAGGCCGCAGCATGACCATCGCCATCATGCTGAGTTCAACAAGTCTGCATCTTGTATCGGAAAATGCACCGAAGGACGTACGTAGATCTCCCACGCATAGTAGTGCCGCTTGGCATGACAATATTCAATAATCTAATGCCCCGAATCGCCTCACATTCACAATGACTGTGACATGTGCAACGCGTAGGTCTACAGGACATGATCCAAGCACAATCGCTGTGACGAATCACTCCAGGGGAGCGCGTTTCAACTGCATTAGGCCCATTTAGGGTCATCCGAAAAGTCCCTGAAACAAACAATGTTCATTTTTTGGGGAGGACTAGATGGGGGATCGAGGGGAGGGGGGGGGGGGGATGCGAGGCAAAATTGCAAGGCCACCTAAACTTTGCATGTACATGTACACGCATGTGATTTGCGTCGTCCAGCATAATGGGCGGCGTTTGTTTTGGTTTTATTTTGGGTACTCTCGATGTATAATTATGTTCCATACCTAAAATTTGAATACACCGAACAAACACTAACACGCGTAATCCAATAGGAACTGCTTCTCTGTACCGAAAGTATCTGTTCACCTAACCTGACCTTTTGCCCTATAGGGCTTGAAAGTGCTACGTCACAGCATAGCATCAATTTCAAAAATTCAAAAACGGGATCCACTTGGATCCAGTTTTTGTATGGATCCAAGCACATTTCAAGCTGTCTTACCCACAGCATGGTGATGTAGCCAGTGAAACTGACTGATTTGGTTCGCCTATCGCTCCTGTCATTCATGCGGTGACGCACTGGCGCTATGCATTGACAGTTGGCAGCGGTCCCTGGACTCTGGCAACGTGGTTGCTGTAGCATTCCTCGACCTCAGCAAAGCCTTTGACTGTGTCCTGCATGGCGAGCTCCTTCTGGAGCTGCAGCGCTGTGGAGTAGGAGGCACTGTTCTACAATGGTTCTCCAGCTATCTGTCCAGCCGACCACAGCAAGTGAAATGCCTCCGTCAACCACCTGGAACCCCGTACACGGCCAATCGCGGTGTCCCTCAGGGCTCGGTCCTGGGACCGGCACTGTTCACGGTGTACACCAGGCGCCTACCAGCCTGCCTACAGTCATCCCTCTGCCTCCTGTATGCAGATGACACCAACATCTACGCTGCCGACCCGTCCCCTTCCACTGCCACACAGACCTTGGAACATGATCTGACCCGTGTGAGCAGCTTTCTGGAGGCCCATGGACTACAGCTGAACCCATCCAAGACGCAATTCCTGCTGCTACGGAAACCCAATGTACATGCAGACTGTGCCCTACAGTTTTGCAACAGCCGTATACAGCAATCGCAGCAAGCCAAGTACCTGGGCATCATCATAGATGAGCATCTGTCGTTTCAACAGCAAGTAAGTAACATTAGAAGTAAAGTTAATGCCAAGGTCAATGCATTTCGCCGTTGTCGCCACCTTCTCAGTGCTAGAGCCAAGCGAACTTTCTATCTTGCATTTGTCCAATCTACCTTGGAGTACGCGAGCAATGCGTACGTGCACTGCCTGCGACAGACCACCTATAACGCTCTTATTAGCATCGCGAATCGGGCGATCCGCACTGTCTTTGGCTTCCCTCCCTCTGCCTCCATCCAACCCATCTTAGTTAGACAGCACCTAACACCGTTAAATATTCGCTATGCTGCCAACCTCTATGTGTTTCTACATAGATGCATAAATGCTCGTGCTAGTCCCCTACTTTGCCGACTTTTCACTCCTCGTGCTGTCTCATCATCCCGCACTGCTAGAATTACCCGTTCTCAGGAATTGCTCGGCCTGGTACTGCCCCATGCCAGATTGTATTTTGGCTATCACTCTGTATCTTATCTTGGAGCTGACCGATGGAACGCCCTCCCTGCCGCGATTCGCACCATATCCCTACCTGCTGCATTTCGCTCCGCTATCTTCACGTGGCTAGGGCACCCTGTAAGAAGACCATAGGTCTGTGGGGACTGCCCTAGTAAAATATGAATAAATAATAATAATAATAATTTGGCTACTGGGGGCGGGGTTACAACTGGTGGCGAAATAAAAGTCACACCTGCATGCGACATGAGTGGGTTGCTATGCACCCACATACTTAGGCAATAGCAAAGTCACACCTTAGTGGATCCAAAAATAGAAATCTGACGTCAACTTACTACTCCCTGGCCGTTTTGACGTCATCACTTTCAAGCCGTATTACCGTAAATATTGAGCACCGAAAAATTTGAAATTTGAGTATATCCAAGTCCGAAATGATTCTAATGAACGATGTTCGTTTCAGGGATGACATAAAGGTTTCCAACGACTCCTTGTCCGGTGACGTAGCAGAGAATTTACCTGCATCTGTTCGTGCAAAACCAAGGGGAAATTTCGGTGGAACCAACTTTTGTGTAGACCAATCCCGATCTGTTCCTACGACATCTTTACTATGCCTAGCAGCAACAATACAGTGCTGTAGTAGTATTCTCGCTCCACGTACACCGACATAACGACATGGACCCAGACAACACAGGCAGGAGCACACAGAGTGAGCATAGTAGGCCGCAGCCAGATGTGAACCGGAATGCAGAAGAAAACTGGGAGCAAAAACAGGGGGACGGACCCCAGGAGGAAAGAATGAGTACATTCACCTAACAGAAATAAGCCAGGACAAGCACCACTTGGGACCGTCAGATTAATTTCTCTGGACCGAGCCAGCCGGGGAAAAACCCCTCGCACCGACGGACGCACGAATGAGGGTAAAAACCGGGTGTATAACCCCAAGTGGCAACAGGGCAGCATAAAAACAGGCACAACGTATCTACAGCCAAGAAAGAAAGGGAAGAAGATGGGCAGACATGAAGGGTGGGAGGGTGGGGACACTGGTGAGACACAAAAAAACTGGCTGAAGGAGTCAGGCAAAAAGAACAGCAACAAAAAGAGAAAACATCAGATTCCATATTCGCAAGAGAAATAATTTTGTTGCGCGAGAAATCATTTCTCGCTCCGCTCGGCCGGCGAGAAATATAACATCTAGGACTACTACTACTGCTACAGTCGTTGCCAAAAACAATCCGGCCACATGCAATACTAGCTAATGTCAGCTATATGGTGGGCCGCATGCACTGCCACTGCAAGTAGAGCTAGAGAGGTCTGCCTAGCCTGCGCGGCACATGCTGCCAGGTATGATTCATGAACGATGAAGTGCAGCCGATGAACGCATCCCATACCACTGTATCCATGGCATTGGCCGGATTTTTTTGGCGGCAGCTGTAGTGCTACTACAGTCTTACGCCTGTACATGTAGGAGAGCATGTCGGCTGTATACAGCACAATATCAGCTATCCATACCCGTTGCGGTGCCAGGGCCATGCCTGATGTGTATGTGTGTGTGTGTGGGGGGGGTGTACACATGCATGTGTGTGTGTGTTTTTGCGTGTATGTGTGTGCATGGGCGTTTGCATGCCTTCATGGGCTCGTGTGTGTGATCATCGAATGCCCGTAACACACCTACTCATCTGCCGGTATTTCTCGGCTCTGTTGTTCCAGCTGAGACCTTCCACATGCCGCAGGTGATGAAGCTGAAGGTGAAGGCCCATGCCGAATGCCATGCTGAGGGAAAGTGCCCACTGAATGAGCCGTCAATCCGTCAACGATCACCGTGTTTAGATGGCAAGAGTGCTGGCGAGTATGAGTGTTCCAATGTTGACATGATGTCATATGTTTCCCTACGTGACATGGGCAGCTATGTAAGTAATCCTGCCGGTTGTACTCCTAGGGAGAGAATGTGAATGACATCATCGCAATATCCTGCTTGTATTGTGTAGCAAACAAGAATGCAATTTGTTGTGTTGCTCTGGGCCATACAAACAAAACTCAGGCAATGACATTCTCAGAATAAAAATTAGTGATGTCATGAGAACTTTGCCAATATTTCGCCCATTGGGCATCATCAGGGCCTGAGAAGAAATATTAATGATGATATGGAGAGATAAAAATGACTTGTCGTGCCAATAACTTGCCTCTTCAGAATGTTTACTTCAATGTTTCACTTCAATTATATCTTGGTCTGTATTTTGTCTACCCATACCTATAAACAGAGGTTTAAAGCGGCATTAGTAAATTTCGAAGTGCAGCTGTGAAGGTATTGCGCAGGTTTATGTGAGGTTAAAGAGCTTAAGGAACTGCATCTGCTGTATCTGCGACTTCATCTGCACCTTGATCGAGTCTCGGGATCGAGTCGCGTACGAACCTTTTTTTTTTTTAATTTATTTTTATGTTAGGTTTAGGTCGATTTCAGCATACCGATGAACTGGACATTTTCCTTATTTTGATTTTATTGGGCGGTGAAAAAGCCAGACAAATGCAGTTTCGGCGTGCTGCGTGCATACATGCATACGGGAGAGAGGTACCTGACCTGCCGTTGGACACGCACCGATACTTCCGTGCTCAGATGTTCGTGACGTGAGGGAACTGCGCCTTTTCATCATTGGCTGTGTCTACTAACATAGGTGACTGGAGGTTTCAAGTACCTGTTGCATTGATTGTTGTGCCTGCTGGCTGTAGGGTGACGGTAACGACATCTGGGGATGGACTGACGAGCCCGAACCCGGTCTTCGCTTCGAGTACGCCATTGTCGGTGAGTGTGCAACACATCTGTGATGTTGCAGGCCTCCTGGTTAATAATATATTATAGTATTGTACTATTATAGTATATTGTACGATATTTATATGTGTATCTGTTTTGTTCCCTTTCTCTGTGCTTTATGTTCCTGGTTCTTGGTCTTTAGTTTTGTCTTTGTTAGTGCTTTGGTTTGACCAGTACTGTAATAATAATAATGTCCCAGAACATTACAACATCGTATTCAAATATTCATGTCATTGGGTGAAGTTCCTCTGTACTGTGCAAATCACAATCAACAGGAAGAAACAAGCAAACTCTCCCCGGGGCTCAGTGACACAGTAAAACCTGCAACTAAAGACCACCGTGACTAGCGACCAGCCTGGTACTACAGACCACTTTGCCCCGCATCGACGGTCTCACATTCATATATGGTTGTGCGGTGCAAACCTCTAACTAAAGACCACCTGCCACGAAGGACCGCTTTCTCTGGCCCCGAGGGGTGGTCGTTAGTCCTAGGTTTTACTGTACGTTAATGTGTGGAAGGAGCACAAGGTATCGGGTTCACAGTTCACACCCTGCCACTTTGGACCAACCAATTCGGGGAAAAGTAGAAAAAGATTTCTTTGGTGAACCTCCCTTCGGGGCACCCATGGCAACCCGTGCATGTGTGCAGTGGTTCCACTATGGCGTGGTGTTCCAGTCTGAGGATGGGGGGGGGGGGGGGGGGGGGCATGTATGGATAACGCTATTTGGTGAAGGTGGAACGATTGTATGATTAATGGTGGCAGTGACCTGTGTGTGTGTGTGGTTGTGTGTGTGTCGCGTGTGTGTGTGTGTGTGTGTGTTGGTTCTTCGCACCGTAAGGCACGGAGGACGGCACTGCATTCGTGGATGTGACCAACGCCGAGGATCCCACCGTCCTTGGCTTCCTACCGACGCACACCACATTCAGCATGTGGAGAGATATCAAAGTGTACAAGAACCATGCGTTCATTGTCAGTGAGGCCAGCGGTCATGGAATGCAGGTGAGTTAACTGTCGGGACCGCCGGGAAGCACTGAGTTTCTGATTGGTCCGGTAGTTTCATGGCCTTTCATACTTTGTGCATGATATGGCGGGTGCACATGCCCTCCGCAGTGGTAAACATTGTGTTGGTGACCAAAATGTTCGTCCGGTAATAACCTGACCAACCGGACGCAGTTTCTGATTGGTCCTGTGGTTTCACGGCCTTTCATACAGTTTGTGTATGATATGGCGGCGACACATGCGCTCTGCAGTGGTAAAACACGTGTCGGTGGCCAGAAAGTTGGTTCATTAATAACCTGACCAACCGGACCGGTTACGACGGGTCTGACTGCGCATATATCTTTAGAACTGTATCGAATGGAAGTTCACCCCTCGGCCCTGTTGAATTTTTTTCAGCACTGACTCTTGCCTGTTTCACACATGTACACCGTGTGTTAGAATCAGTACTGTAGACCTTGCCGAGGCGACCACTCTGATAAGAGGCCCACCTGTCCTAGCGGACCACTACAGATAGGACCAAAGGATGTTGTTTTCAGTCAAGTGACCCTGCATAGGAAGACCGCCTGTACGTGGAGACCGCGTTTCTAAGATCCATCGAGCGGTCGGCTTAGACAGGGTTCACTCTACTATGCGCAAAAGACATCTGCAGCAAAACATGTCAATGCGACCACTCGGATATGGCGACCACCTGTTCTAGAAGACCACTGAGACCAGGATCAAGGAATGCTATGTCCAGTCAAATGACCCTGGATAAGGAGACCACCTGGAAACAGAGACCGACGTTATGGACGTCCCTTGAGCGGTCGTCTTAGACAGGTTTCACTGTATGAGGTGCCGTATTTGCCGGATTATAAACCGCACTTTAAAAGTAATTCACCGGAAATAGCCGGTGCGGCTTTTGCTACGATGGTCAAATCAACGGTGATCAACAGGGTAGATGTCTGTATTTTGTATGTGTGACTCTTACTCCAGTTCGGCTGATACATGTACTGTGGAAAATACAATGCTCTAATGTCTGCCGTGCGTTCTCTTCTGATGCGCAGGTGTTCAATCTGCTTCGCCTGCGTCAGCGGCCACCAGCCGGCACTGTACCACGCCTCACAGCCGATGCCCACTACGGCATGGTAAGACAGTCAGAGTGCTGCTGTGATTTGTATCGAAATAAGCCAGCGCAGTGCCTGAGCGCCTGAGCGCAGTGCCAGTGCCTGAGTCACATAGATGTAGTTGCTGGTCCCGGTTGGGAGAATAGTTCTCTTCCATCGCCCTGAAACCCACGTTTCGTGGAGTAGGTGCGTTTGGCCAGCTGCCCAGTGCGAGGGGTATTATGGATGTCTGGGATAGATATGGGATGAAGATTGAAGTTTGATTTGCCCAATTCCTATCTCTCTCTCTCTATCTATCTATCTATCTATCTATTCTTCTCTCTCTCTCTCTCTCTCTCTCTCTCTCTCTCTCTTTCTCTCTCTCTCTCTCTCTCTCTCTCTCTCTCTCTCTCTTCCCATTCTGGTATTCTCCTCCAGGTTGGCAACACTCACAACATTGTGGTCAACGAAGACACCGGCTACGCTTACCTTGTAGGCAGTACTAGCAGTAGAGTCGGTTATGTCGTTTGCTCTGGTGGACTGCACATCGTGGACATCCGGGAGCCGCTCTTCCCACGCTTCTCGACGTGTTATGGTGGCGACGGTACGGGGATTTACCAGTCTAAGATATTTCGATAAACTTGGGCATGGGTTTCGCTAGTGCAAAGAAATAGTTCTGCTTGGTCAGAATTGGCCACACCACTTGCTAGGCAACCCATTAGTTTCGGATAGCCATGCGTACTGGTACGTGGACGATTTTCTGGGGGTGGGAGACAGAAGTCAGGCATCGATACAGATGCGCTTTCGTCTTGCAAATAATGTGTTGGCCACTGGGGACCAGTTTCCCGATGTAAAAGTTTTCACTTTCCGGATCTTAATGATTCTCAGACACACTACACACTCTTCCTGATCTGAATCTTAGAGCAAACTATCTTGTTAAGCAGCTGGGAATAAGGTCCTCGAAATTTCACTGTTGATCCTGTATGGTACAGACCAGAATTCCCTGTCAAAACTCCACTACAACAGGCCATGGCAATGGTCTTCATGGCAATGGTCTCCATGGCCACGGCCCAACCCAAGCGTGAACATTTAGGTTTGTGATCCACCACCAAAGCATGCCGAGAATATACAAATCCACATTATCTGATTGGATATGCCCTGATCAAATTCTTCTTTGACGTAGTCGCAAACGGAAGTTTCACCCTTCAATGAGAAGGCAGCAGCATTGCCTGTGCCCATAACAAAGTAAACTAAAAGAATGCAAAAACAGCAACAACAACAACAACAATTAACCCCTAGGCCTTGCCCACCCAATTCTTCCTCACTCTTTCTCCTTTCTTACACTATTATCTCTTATTGGCCACTGGCTATCGTGAGAATAAAGATTTGAAACAATCACAAATAGGCATTAATCCCTGCCCACCCAATTCTTTCTCACTCTTTCTCCTCTCTCGCACTATTAGACACCCTTAGCAAAAAACGTTATGTTGTAACGGTATTATCGTAAGGGGGAAAATACCGTGATTTGGGTGCGACCTTTAGCAAGATGCACGCTATTTTTAGTACGCTGTTGCCACGAGAATAGCTTTGATTTCGCGCGGTACAACCATTTTTGTCACCACATACGCGATACGAGATGAAATGCGTACGGACTATGCAATATTCGGCCAAAACACGTACCGTTGGTCACAACGATAAATCAGCCCCCGGCCCCATAACGTTTATACGCTGCAGCTTCAACGCTATTTGGGTGATCAAGGTACGAGTACCGTAAAAAAAGAGCGTTACCGTTGTTTGCTAAGCGTGTCTATTATCTCTTATTGGTCACTGGCTATCGTGAGAATAAAGATTTGAAACAACAAACGCTCTAACTGAACATGACACAACGTGTACTCATGGAAGGCACTGGCAATGCCATTACTGTTACTTACCAAGACCTTAGGTCACTGAGCCTTGTGAGGGTTTCTCAGCCCAACACACTTTTGTTTTATCCCTATTGAATTCTACCATGCAGGTTATACTCACGATGCCCAGTGCGTCATCTACCATGGACCGGATGTGCGTTACCATGACCACGAGATCTGCTTTGCCTACAACGAGAACACACTGACTGTCGTCGACGTCACCAACAAGAACGGCATCGTCATGCTGTCGCGTACGCCGTACGCCAACGTCGAGTACTCCCACCAGGTGAGAACGTTATCTTTTCTCTGTGATTTTTAATATTCACAATGAATCGGGAACTTATTGCCTAGGACACGGGCAGCATGGATGCGGCAAATACAATCTTGGTCTTTAATTAACCTCTGGTGGTGGATCTGATCTATTCTCTCCCGCAGTTTAAGAGCTACATCTGGTGCATTTTCATTAGGTAGCGGCGTAAAGCGGAAAGGTGGTTCTTGTGCCGCCATGTATGCTGGACAGCCGGAAGCAGTTTTCGATAGGTCCAGTAGTTTTCCGTGTCTTTCATACGTTGAGTATGATATGACGGGTACACATGACCTCCATATTAGTATATATGTAGGACTCAGTATAGAGTCCATGCACTATATGAAGTCCAGCACCCTATATAGAGTCCATTGGTCCAAAATCCACTATACAGAGTCCAGGAGTCCACTCAGTTTTGATCAGCTTCATCCTGCCGCGCAATCCCCTATAAGGAGTACACTTTTCTACAAGTCCCCCCTATTCACAGTCCAGGAGTCCAGTTTATCCAGTCACGCCGTCCTGTGTGTTGTGCCCGAAAGAGAACAAACACATTTTCAGTTTTGCTTGCCTCGTGGCAGCGCATTCCTTTCTTCACTTCAGCCATGGCTGCCAGTTCTGCTGTGCAGTTGCTGACACTCTCTCTAATCTGTCTCGAGGTAACCAAGGAGGATAAGGAGACGTTCAAAATCAAATCTGGGAAGCGCCTTGTGGTTCTCTGAAGACGTTTCATCAGTGCGCGGGATGAGAGCAGAAATTGCAGAACGAGAAAAGTTCAGCACAATTCAAATCTGACGAGTCAGGTACACTGACACTCTCTTTCGTTCGACGCCACAAGGATCCCCTGTTTGGCTGGCCATTGCTGCCAGTAAGACGTTTGAACGGTTTCATCAGCGCGAGGGATGAAAGCAGAAAGCGGAGAAAGAGAAAAGTTCAGCACAGTTCCAATCTGACGAGTCAGATACACTGACACTCTCTTTCGTTCGACGCCCCAAGGATACCCTGTTTGACTGGACAAGAGCTGCCTGTACCACCGTGTCAAAAGGCTGTCCAACTACATGGCAGGACGATGATTGAGGTAAGGAAGCTTTTACTCGTTTCGATTGGTCTGCTGTTCTGTCGTTATGCTTGAATTTTTTTCCATTTTCAAGGAGCGTATCGCGTTTGTTTGATGTTGCTTGAATGAATGCCCTAAAAGTAATCAACCACTTCGTAATAGTCCTCAAGGACTGCAAGGATTTTGCATCAATCGTATACGATCGTCTAGCCGCTAGAAAAATAATAATTGATGATAGTATCATCAATTATTATTTTATTTCATGAGAAATGTATTTTTATCCCTGTGATAATTATGTGAACTCCACGACACTTCCCCTAGTATGATGTCAAATACAATGGGATCCACAAACGCAGTGCCAGTGTGCTAGTACAGTTGCGCTCGGTGAAATCCGGCCCGAAGTGCAAAGCCGGCGCCGCGAAGCAAGCTCCCATTACATCACTGGCGATTTGTGTGTATGAACTCAACTGTACGCACCTCGTGTAAAAGTTCGGAGTGCACGTGTTGCATGCTAAAAACAGTTGAAAATTTCTTTCATTCACTTCACGGAAGCACAGCAGGATCTTCTCGATAGCGGAGTACTCAACATCCTGTAGCTGTTTCAACCTCCCTGCTCGCCGGACATGAACCCAATCGAGAATGTGTGGGCTCTTCTCAAGAAGAGAATAATTCCACATCGCTGCGAGAATGCTGACTAGCTGGTGCAGGCACAGCACCTGGAGTGGGACTCGTTGCGTCCTGACACGGTTTCCCCATACGTGGAGTCAATGTCACGTCGTGTTGAAGCCCTAATCGAAGCTGACGGTGGCCACACAAAATATTGAAGCCCTGCTGTTCTGTGCATGAAATAAACTGCTTCGAAACGATCTCCGTCTTCTTTAATTGCGCTGAACTGAAATGAATATTACACTTGTCTTTGTTTGGCGCGGTTTTTTACACTTTGGTGTAAGCATGCATGCGTATGAGTACAGCATATGCACAGTTCATACGGCACACGCGCACACTAGCACTTGTACAACTTTGAGGGCGTCAAGGGCCGCATCAGTACTGGGCGCCAGTTATGCACTTCGGGCCGGATTTCACTGAGCGCAACTGTAGTAGTAGGAGGATTGCTTGTATGCCAATGACAAGAAAAAGCTTCTCAAGCTAATGCTCGTATTCCCTGAAGTAACCGTTTTGATGTCACGAACATGACATTGTGTCAGTGAAACTGCCTCGTGACAACAAATCATTGCATTTCCATCTTGGGGAAGACTGACTGACGGCAACGCTGTACAGATTGTTCAAATCATCTCATTTCAATTTAGTTGCAGTGAAGTGAAACACTGTGTACACTACATGTATGTTGGTGTGTCTGTGCGTCTTGAGTGTGCACAAACGATCTTATTCCTCGTATTACTAATAGATTATTGTCCCCACTGTTACCTGTTCACAAGTCTTTGAGTGGATGGATTTTCATTGAGCATCACATTCGTTGAGAACTTGGTAGTTGTGTGCTCCCATGCATCATTACGGTAATAAGCGTATCCTTGTGCTATTTATTTGTTGCAGGTGTGCTGAAGCTTGCGGAACTGAGTGCTGCTGAACATTTGCATGGCCATGAGCAATGGTGAAGCTTGCTATTGAACTCTCAGCATGTGCTAGTATTATGCTGACCACTGCACTATGTTACTCTCTTACACTACTACGTGTATGTAAACGTGCGTGCACCCGTCCCCGTATGCATTCGTTTCGTATAATTATTTGTTATCTCTCTTGACCTTACGTGTAAATAGGTGGACGTTTGCATGGCTGTTGGAGTTGCGTGTGTATTGTGTCTCTACTCTTTTCTTGGTGTTTTCTTGGCGTTGTATAAGTTTGTGTGTGTGTGTGTGTGTGTGTGTGTGTGTGTGTGTGCGCGCACAATAATTTGAAAAAAAAAATTAATCCTGGGCTCTCCATTATTCTCTTTCGATTCTTGGTTTTTTTCTAGGTATTTTCTTGGCGTTGTGTGGGTGTGGGTGTGTGCGTGCACAATAATTTGGCAACACTACATGATTGAGATATTGTAATTTGCAGCGTCTGCGAAAAGACCACTTGATTTGAGGATGGTGTTTGTAGGGTTTTTCATGTAATGAAGTGGCTGCAGTCAATACTTATTTTTTTTATCTTGAGAAGTGAATGATGTAAAGGATTAAAGGGAGAGGCCGTTTTCTGGTTAATATTCACTGCTTACAGCAGATCCTATGTCTAATTTCGAACTCTGGATAGGGGATGCCTAATTGGCTGGACTTTATACAGGGAGTGTTGTCCACATATTTAAAAAACTCTTTATAGTTGATTTCAAAGTGTGGACTCTGTACAGTTGATTTTGGACCAATGGACTCTATATAGGGGTGAAGCCTATTGGCTGGACTCTATACAGGGAGTGATGTCCATCTAAACTTTGAGCTCACAGTTGATTCCAAGTTTGGACTCCGTACAGTGGATTTTGGACCAATGGACTCTATATAGGGGTTGGACATCATATAGGGGCTGGACGCTCTACTGAGTCCAACATATATAAACTTGTGTTGGTGGCTAAAAATGTTGGTCCGGTGATAACCTGACCGACCAGACCGGTTCAGGAGGCCCTGGACTATGGGAATCCGTACTATTTATTCACTATGCAGTACACATGTAGTACTGTACAACAAACTGGCAGAACCGGGGCCCTTGTATATATTGGATATCTTCTGCCTCTGTTCTTTTGGAACCATGACCCGTACTAGCAGGCTGTCAAAATGGCAGTCAAAGCACACTGAATATCTTGCACTCTCCGTAGCTGCGAACAGTTCTGCAGCATCTTTAAAGTGCATCTCTATCCATCAAACGCGGAGTCTTCAAAACATGATGTCATTTCTACGATTTAAAAACGTTATGCTCGGGTGTGAAAAACTGTACTACACATTTGACTACTGGCAGGCTAGGATTTTGTGGTCCTGTGTCTTGCACTCATATTTTCTACACAGAATCTGATAACGACTTGCGGCAGGCTAGATGGTTTTCACCGTGCGCCTTTCACATGTATCTGCCTGTGCAACATGCTATCCATCCATAAGGGTACTAGTAGCGGAGATGTAACTGAGTCGAACGTTCATGCTGTTAATAATCAATAGTCTTTCTGTACTGGAACAGCAACCTTCTGCCCCAAATAAACTATTACTTGGTTTGTGCAGTATTCATGTGACGTCTTTTGGATTCTTCCTCTCTCTCTCGTCCTCCCCCCCCCTCTCTCTCTCTTTCTCTCTCTCTCTCTCTCTCTCTCTCTCTCTTCCTCCCCCCCCCCCCCCTCTCTCCCTCTCTCTCTCTCTCTCTCTCTCTCTCTCTCTATCTCTCTATCTCTATCTCTCTCTCTCTTCCTCCTCCCCCCCCCCCCTCTCTCTCTCTCTCTCTCTCTCTCTCTCTCTCTCTCTCTCTCTCTCTCTCTCTCTCTCTTCC
>NC_088648.1:20381690-20389190 GCF_964019385.1 Sycon ciliatum
GTACAATGTAACCATGATGATCCTCGTTTCGTTTTGTGCTTTTCATTCACTTATAAGTGCATGTTCTTATAAGCGACAGTGCTCTTGTATTCGAAAATAAGAACATGGCCTTATAAGTGCGCGAGATTACGGTACGCATAAATTCCTACTCTGAATCCATAGCAGTACTAATCATGTGCGCGTATCGAGAATATCCCGTTTATAATTATCAAAACCAGCACTGTGTGAGCCAGAGAAACACCCCCCCCCCCCCCCCCTCTCTCTCTCTCTCTCCCACAACCATGCCATTCCACCCTGGTTTTTGGGTGCTCACCGTTTAAGGAATCAATTATGCACTCCCGTATTGAAAGACTACGTGCCATATTCTGTTAAGTTTTCTATTGCAAGTACTGTGAACAATTAATTTAGGTCACCGACGTGATCGATTCCCGCCTTTTGGTAGCAGAGTCCTCACCTGCAAACTGAGCACCCGTCTGTGCTTGATCAGGTAGCGGTCACCGATAATGATTGCATGGACTTTCGCTGCACTGTGTGCAATTTGTCTCCGTCCAGGTTTCTTTCCACGGCTCGTGGAGCAGCTATCCGTTCTTCGAGAGCGGCAACGTCATTGTCAACAGCATCGAGCGAGGCCTGTTTGTCCTGCGCCCCAACCACGAGGCCATCAAGAGGCTGCAGGAGGAGGCGAAATTGAAGAGGAAGGCAATTTCCCACTAATCAACTCTGTGCTCAGACACATTGATAGCACAAAAAGATTCCCAATTTTTTTTAAAAAGTACTTTGGATGTGTTTTTCAAGATCTCTCACACATTCCCTAAATTCTCTATTCTTTGATATTGCCTTTAAAACTTTTTTGTCACTACAATTTTCTTCTTATTGGATTTGTTTCCCTGGCTTCAGTCAGATAAAAGGATGGTGCATAATGTGTATGGTGTTCTTCGTTTGGTAGAGGATGATGCACAATTCATTAGGTTGCTGTGAGAAAACCAAGACCTGCTAGATGTGCTAAGAGAAGAATATCCGTACCTGTTGGTTGGGAGCTGAGAAGATTTAATGGTGATGCATCCCCCCCCCCCCCACACACACACACGCGTATGCACGTACGAGACTGACATGTGTCTATTACTCCTCCTGAGGGCAAAGTGCTCAAAATCCGGAGGACAGAGAAAACTATACTGCCGCCGCACCTCCAGCTCGTGGAAGCCCCTTCTCCACAGCCAAAGCCCAAGACACAAAGTTACTCATGTTAATTAATATTTGGCTGAAACTTTGCCCATCAGTCTGAAGCAAACGCACCCGTGCGCACATAAAAGCAAACAGCACTATCCAGGCTGACATGGTTCTCCGAAAAGTACTTGTTAACCGCACTGACCGTGCCTGGCTTAAATTAAGACGCCGAAACACAGAGCGAAACAACAGTTCATGTTCATTTCATTTTTCCAAACTCTTCCAGACCATGCCTCTCGTTTTACATAATCAAATTAATATTATTATCATTTTGACAAAGCGGATGGCGCAATCAACACCCAAGTTGTTCCCTACTCGGAGGATTTCTGGTAGGGATTTGTTCACTGGTACATGTTGTTCCTATACGATATCACAGTTAAATCGAGGTTCAATAAAGGGGCTATTGATAGCAGGTATCGGTGATGCTACATACCTGTAGGCTGCAGGCAATATCTCCTCGCCCTTACTTTTTACAGGCAGGCATAGTGGGATGGTTTAAGACCATGATTGAGAAACAGAGGGTGCCAGGTTCAAGTCCTGCTTGGAAGCGGAAGAATTTTTTCTAGCCGTGCTGCGACCCACAGTTAACTGAGAACTCGTGGCCTGGCACGAGGAAAACAACGATGCAGTGAATGGGATTTTCGGTCTTTCACCACTTGCTGGTGAGCTGATCTACTCACCTCCCACCGCTTTAGGAGCTGCATCTGCGCCTTGATCCTTGAAGGGTGGTGGCGTTCCTACGGATGCGGAAAACCCGGCTTCCAGCCGAGTCTCACGCGAACCGTGAAATTAATTTACTTTTTGCAAGAGCAAAGCGCTTCATAAGTGGTTCACAGTCATTAATTCACAATGCCAATCCATTATTCCTGTTTCACCAGGCAGCAGTGACTCTTTGTTGAGTATGCCTCCACGTGACCGGGAAATGAGAAGGTGAATTGATGAAGAACGCTCTGCCCGTGACAACGGCTAGAGACGGTAGGCAATCATAAACGCATTCCGGCAGTCCTTCAGCCATGGCGTAAAATGGTTGTCGACAAGTCATTACCAGAGGTAATAGAGGTCTCTTTCCATTGGACATTTCCAGTTGTGTGAAGGTGTGTTTGCTGGTCAGATTGGTCCAGTGACAGTCAGATGGGATGATTGGTTTTGGACAGTCAATATCCAAATTGTAAATATCCCAGTCCGTGGCGGGATTGACTTGGTGGTGGTGATGGTGGTGGTGCTGCTGCTGCTACTGTTGCTGCTTCTGCTGCTATTGGTGTTGCTGTTGGTACTGGTGATGGTGGTCGTTTGTTTGTTTGTTTATTCTGTTAGGGAATCTAAACTTGTCAATCGGGGTGGGAGATAATTCCAAAGTGCACCAGTTTCTGTAGGAAGGGACATGAGAAAATGCGGCCATGTGAGTTAAAAATGAGCTTTTTGGGCCTACGGGCACTACGTGAGATGGTAATCGCAAAGCGAGAGAGATAGTCTGGGTGGAAATTGATGTACTTAAATAAACAACCAGAGAAATGAAGTATATGTAACAGGCAGGCTGGCTTGTAGCGGTCAGCCATATTGCGATGAAGAAGGCATTTGGTTTAGATAGAATGACCCCAACTGCATTAGTTCTACAACGGTGTCATCTGTATTCGTTTGAGCAAAGAGTTAATTTGAAACTATACGTTTTGGTCTATCGCTGCTTGTCATGAATTGCTAGCCCCCTCCTTCAATCACTGTTTCTTCTGCGTTCAGCTGGCCCGCACACAAATGCTCGTACATAAGTACTCGTGGCCAGGATGACCGTAGTCTAAATGTGAAGCTGGATGGAACTCACTCTTCTCAATACAGTCAAATCTGTTGTAAGCGACCGCCCCTTGGTGCAAGAAAAAGCGGTCGCTTACGGCAGATGGTCTCTTACGGCAGATGTATGGTAAATCCGGCATACCAGGTATATGCTTCCATGATTGTACTCAAATCGACGAGGATAATGTGATTTTTAATATCATTTTTATTGGATATTCCACGACGACCATACCCGTATAGTACGCGTATGCAACACGGCAGTAGATCGACACTGCCTGGACTTGAGAGCTACAGCACAGCCTCAGTACTCGTACAGGCCAGGCGCCAGTCGATCGCACTTGCAAGACAGCGCATTTTCACACTTTGCAGTTGACAGCGCACTGGCAAGTACAGTTTCGCACCTTACTGAACCTGGGTCGCGGTCGCTTACAGCAGATTTGAATGCAGCCACCGTGCATGAAATCGCGGTCGCTGGTCGCGCACAGCAGATGGTCGCTCTGGACAGATCAGTTTGTATGTGAAACCGTCGGTGCACGGAAAATCGGTCGCTAACGGTAGATGGTCGCCTACAGCAGAGGTCGCTAACGGCAGATTTGACTGTATATGCTAAATTGTGGTGTTCCCCAGGGTTCGTACCTTGCCCCTCCCCTTTTTCTTTTGTATATCAATTCCCTTCCTGACAATAGTAAAGCACACCTCACCCTTTCTCTTTGCTGATGATGTCACTCTTCTAAATGCTCATAATGTATCCCTCTCCTTAGATGAGAACATGTCCCACCTCCAGCAGGATCTGGCCAGCTGCCAGAAATGGGCTCAGAATATCCATGGGAAATTTTCTCCAGAAAAAAACTTTCATCTTTTCGAATCATGACATTCCTGACTCCTCCTCTGTTTTAATGGACGGCGTTCCTATTGCCTTTGGACGTTCTGCTAAGCATCTCGGCGTACAGCTCAGTGATGGTTTGAAGTTCCATGACCACTTCCACACCATCTTCAGGAAGTTTCAGCAACGAGTCAACCTGTTGTGTTTCATGGGCAGACATTTACCATCGTCCCATATTCTCCTCTTGTATAAGTCTTATGTGCGTCCGGCAATTGAATATGCCATTCCTGTCTGGTCATTTAGGATCACATCCGCTCAGTTAGAGTCCCTTGATGTACTCCAGGCTAAGGTTTGCCGGCGACTCCTGAAGTCTGCAAAAATAACCTTTGATGTCTATGAATCAAAATCCAATTTGAATAGATTGTGTCACTTAGAATCTCTGCAATTTCGCCGTATCTTTATTTCTCTTGTTGTTTTATTTAAGGGGGCAGCCTACCCATAAATTTCATATGGCATTCAATTGACCGTAACTTTGGTGTTTCTCAGTGGATTTGAGTGAAATTTTGACCACACACTCCTGCCACTATGCTGGCCCTCAGGACATGATTTACAAGTTCTTGCGCCTCACTGACAGGCTTTCCAGGCCGGAAAAACTCAAATTTCCGGCATAGTGCCACGGTGTGCGAGCCACCCAGGAGCCAAACAAATGCATTTACATTTTTTCACATTTTCGTGCCCATTCTGTCCGTGCGCGGGACCCAAACCTAAAACAAGTCCAGAAGCAGCCATGGGTGGTGGGGTAGGGCCCCTCAACGTGGCCCTGGAATCTGTCACAACGGAACGAGTGGGCGTTCTCTCGCGGACTCCCACAGACCCAAGTCAATTTTTGAATTTTTTAGGTTTAGGGTGTGCTACGAGGTCGTACCTTTGATACAACATCCAGTGCTGGGACCTCCACAGCAAGCCATTTCCACAGCGCTGCACACCAAATCCAGGATGCCCTCAGAAACCGGCAAAGACTGCCACTCACGTTTCACTACTGCCTAGTACTGAATCCTACCTGACTTCTTGACACGACTCAAACTAAGTTACTTGCCAAAGTCACTAAATCAACGTCAACTACAATAATCAAGCCACATATCTGCAACGTCACGAGGGTGCTGGCAAAAGTCCTGCTGCACGGCGGCGGGCTTCGCCCGCCGCCGTGCAGCCCAATACGTGTTTTTTTAACGTGATTTTTTGGACTTTTTTGGACTTGGGGCAAAATTCTGCACACTTTCGCGTGTTTCCATAATACGACAAGTTGCGCACGGTCTGCTCACATTCAAATACAGTGCTGCCAACAAATGACAGCATGCAACAAAAAAATCTTTCCTTGCAAGGGCACATTTTCGGCCATAACTCTTGAACGGCTGGTCAGATAGGGACACAATTTTCAGAGAATTTGCAGCTATTCATGCTCTTTCAACTGACGTAGCACTCAATATGAATTTACAAATTCGATTTTTCAGCGAATTTTTGGGTAGTCTGCCACCTTAAGTACATCAATTTCCACCCAGAATATCTCTCTCGCTTTGCGATAACCATATCACGTAGTGCCTGTAGGCCCAAAAAGCTCGTTTTTAACTCACATGGTCGTATTTTTTCATCCCTTTTCCTACAGAAAACTGGTTCTCTTTGGAATTGTCTTCCACCCCGATTGACAACTTTAGATTCCCTATCTGAATTCAAGCGTCATTTACGTATTCACATTGCTAAGTATCAGTTCGACTGCACTGGTACACCTTTGGTGTGCAATCATTGATTTACATGCTTGTTCTTTTCTTTTCTGTCTTATAATACTTTCTTTCTTTGTGTTTCTTATTATTCCTTTTTCAAACCAACATTTCACACTCACTTTGCGCACTTTCTCTCGCATCCTTAAAGGGGAAGTTAAGGCAAAAATTAAAATTTCACCAGTTGTAGTCTTCGGGGTGTTGAGTCGAATGGTCTTGGTCCGAGGAAGCTGAGACGCTCCCTTCCTACTTGAATCCCAATCGAACTCGCGCACTTCCACCGAAACTGGGTGACTGCGCCCCACTAGATGGGGATTTGTATGCAAAATGTCACTAAAATCGCCATTTCGTTCTTATAAAAGCACGGATGACCGCGATTGGCCCATATGTTGTACTCTTTTGGACGCTGAGTCGACTGGTTTTGGTCCGAAAAGGCTGCGATGCAGCGTTCCTCCTTTATTCCCAATCGAACATGGTTGAACAAGCGGTCACGTGATCCTGGGTGCCCAAATCACCTGGTCACCAGACTCACCACGCCAGCACTGGCCCATATCGCCCAGCAGGCGACAACTTTCACACCAAGGTTCAACTCGAGTGACAGGACTGCACCCAAAAAAGGTCAAACAGGCTAGTAAGCTGTACCCTGCAGGCGCGGTGACCAGGTGACTGGTGTACGCAGGAGCACGTGACCGCTTGTTCAACCATGTTCGATTGGGAATAAAGGAGGAACGCTGCATCGCAGCCTTTTCGGACCAAAACCAATCGACTCAGCGTCCAAAAGACTACAACATATGGGCCAATCGCGGTCATCCATGCTTTTATAAGAATGAAATGGCGCTTTTAGTGACATTTTGCATACAAATCCCCATCTAGTAGGGCGCAGTCACCCAGTTTCGGTGGAAGTGCGCGAGTTCGATTGGGATTCAAGTAGGAAGGGAGCGTCTCAGCTTCCTCGGACCAAGACCATTCGACTCAGCACCCCGAAGACTACAACTGGTGAAATTTTAATTTTTGCCTTAACTTCCCCTTTAACTATGTTACTAGTACATACACAAATAGGAGATCCCCCCGATAGGCGTTAGCCTTTGGGTAATCCTGAAATAAAGATTATTATTATTAATACTACTACTACTACTATTAGGATGACCAAGAGTACGTACAGGGGGTTATTGTACTCTTGCTAGTTGCTGCTGGCCAATGACTTGACCTTGACGCTATAATTTTTCTCCTGCTTTTCTCTTCTTTTTCTTCCTCCCCTCTTTAATACTACAGTTTTCCCATCCCGATCCCACGTATCAGTTTGCGTACCGCAAAAACCACTCCTGCGGCGATCTTCTCGCTCTGGTGGCAAATGATTGTCAAAGTCCAGACCAGAACGAGTATGTGGCTGCGGCTTTCCTCGACATGTCCAAAGCCTTCGACACTGTCAACCACAGTTTGCTCCTCCAAGAACTGTTTGAGGTTGGTGTGGGAGGGGTTGCACTGCGTTGGTTCGCATCATACCTTACTGACCGGCTGCAGAGAGTTGTCACCAAGTCTAGCAGAGGTGCCTGTTATTCCGCCTCCAGAGGTGTACCTCAACTGGCTCAAGGATCTATCCTTGGACCCGTCTTGTTCAATCTTGCTGTCCGCAAACTGCCAGAGTATGGTGCTAGTACCAAGGTCCGTCAGTTTGCTGACGATGTTTCTGTCTACAAATCCGGAAGAGATCCACAGAAGCTCACTGTAGACTTGGCCAGAGACGTTCTGTCAATCCGCAACTTCTCCGGGACCACAGCCACAACGCGGAAAAGACACAGTTCATCATATTCCGCCCAAAGTCCAAGGCGATCCCAGCTAATCCCCAAATTTAAATTGACAGCACTAGCATACCGCCTTCAGCCGCGATCAAAT
>NC_088648.1:20399190-20504190 GCF_964019385.1 Sycon ciliatum
TCATATAAATACTTCTCTGTAGAAATACTTCTCTGTATAAATACTTCTCTGTATAAATACTTGGTCCGCGTCAGCGATATTGTCGCTTATCTTTCAGCTTTGTTTATATGTCGCCAATGCTCACTTGGCAGCCCATTTCATCCCAATTTTGGTTAGCAAGTTAGGTGACTAGTACCTGAAAGGTCTAGCTAGAGTTCCAGTGGATTTCGAGAGCGACGGGTGGGTGATTCTGATTGATACAGCGCCGCATCAAAATAGATTAACTTGTTATGCTGTGCATGCAAGAGCAGCGCAAGCCACAAGAAAGTAATCGGTTACTCGGAATCAGCTTAATTTTGCTGAACGGCCGAGATCGCTCACCTCAGGGATCGCTTGTCAAGCTGAGATCGCAGCTCCCTTACCTCCAGCTCAACGTTCAGAGTATCCAGCGCGTCGTGGAGATTTGCAAGTACTGTACGCGTCGTCGTCGTCGTCGTTCAAAATAAAATCTTGCAAAGAACGGCGTCTGATACGAACCACACAGG
The DNA here is from genome assembly GCF_964019385.1 of Sycon ciliatum. Taxonomy (NCBI): domain Eukaryota; kingdom Metazoa; phylum Porifera; class Calcarea; order Leucosolenida; family Sycettidae; genus Sycon; species Sycon ciliatum. The sequence continues at coordinate 20,399,715 of NC_088648.1, forward strand.
CTGTCGTGCCGCCCACGCAAAGTCCTATAGAGAAGGCGACTGTCACGATCGACTTCTCTTTAGAAAATATCCAGGCAGCGGAGAGGAAGAGAGATGAGCTTGCAAAAGCAAGAGAGTCGATCCTGAGCAAACATATTTGTCACCAGCGCCGAGAGCAGCGACGAGGAGGACCGAAAAAAGTAGGAACCCTTCCTTGGACAATAAATTCCTCACAGCTAGTTGTCATTCTATACCTTACCGTCCATCGTACCAAGTTTTATCACTTCAAGTGCACGTGTTCATGTCCAAAGGCTAAGATCAAATTGTCGAAAGATAAGCGACAATATTGCTGACGCAGACCAAGTACTCAGTAGTTCTCTGTCTACTACTAGTAAACACTTCTCTGGATGAATACTGATCTGAGAGAGAAGCATACATTAATCTGAAACGAGTCAGGGAAGCAAAATGTATCTGTCTACGTGAACAAAGGAGCACCGAGTTTTTCTTTCCTCGTGTGCTGACCTCATTGCCATAGAAAATATACATGATGGCTGCACGCAGGAAAAATCTCATGCGTAAAAAATACACGATAATACGTGAAATAAATATTTCGGAATCTCCGTCGTGAGATTCGCGACACACACATACACACACACACACACACACACACACACACACACTCTCTCTCTCTCTCTCTCGTCTGTATTATAATTCGCATGCTCTGTAAGTAAAATCAGTCTTTGTCTTGTCCCGCAATGGACACCTGCGTGGCTTGCAGGCCGAACACAAAACTTAGTACCTGGACTACATTGTTTGTTGCAGGTCCCGGGTGCGAGAATAGGTCTCTTCTATCGACCCCAAACCTACATTTTGTTGAGTAGTTGGCCAAATGCCTAGTGTCGGAGATAGCATGGTCATCCAGGATAGAGATAGAGTGTAGACAAGACTCTGATCTGATTTGCTCATTTCCCTTCTCTCTCTCTCTCTCTCTCTCTCTCTCTCTCTCTCTCTCTTTGTCTCTCTTTCTCTCTCTCTCTCTTTCTCTCTCTCTCTCTCTCTCTCTCTCTCTCTCTCTTTGTCTCTCTCTCTGTCTCTCTCGCTCTCTCTCGCTCTCGCTCTCTCTCGCTCTCTCTCTCTCTCTCTCTCTCTCTCTCTCTCTCTCTCTCTCTCTCTCTCTCTCTCTCTCTCTCTCTCTCTCTCTCCCTTCCCCGGTCCTAATTCTGATATTTTCCTCCAGGTCGGAAACGCACACAATATTGTGATCAACGAAGAAACCGGCTATGCTTACATTGTCGGTAGTGAGCAATATTGGCATTTAGAATACATCCCTTGCGCTGGTGGACTGCACATCGTGGACATCCGTGAACCGCTCTCCCCACGCTTCTTGGCATGTTATGGACGCGACTGTACGTTATTTACCAATCCAATATGCTTCAATAAACTTGGGCAGAGCAGCATGTCCGTTTGGTTAGAATCGGCCACCGCACTCCCCAAGCAATCCAGCAGTTTCGGGTAGCGACACGTATAACGGTTCGCGAAACGTCTTCAGGGGCAGCAAGAGGTTACATGCTTTTCGTTGTCGTGCACTCCTCCAAATTAGCTAGTTTTCACTTCCGCACCTTGCAGGAGCTCAGATACATTGCACCCTGTAGTCGGCTCTCTCTCCGAATCTAAGAGCAACGTATGTTGTATAGGGGCAAAGGATGAGTTCATCAAAAATTTGATTTTGGTTATGTGTGTAATAGACCAAGATTCCTTGCCAAATATTCCCGGCAACAGCCCATGGCAACAGTCCTGTGGTTACAGCCCAACCCAGGTGTGGACATTTAGGTTTGTGTAACCCCGCCTGTTGCGTATCGGTTTTATTAGAGGGAAAGACTTTTCATGGCCTATTTTTGTTGTTTTTCTTGGGGTTTTATTTCGTATCGTTTTGCGTTTTCCTATGTGTTTTGACTGCATTTTCAGTGTTCTGGGCCTGGTGTGATCTTGGACGTGCGGCAACCGACGGTTACGTCATTGTCACGTGTTATGTTTTGTTCTGCGCATGCTTACTCGTATATGCTGCCACGATGATCGTCATTTCTTCAGTTTCCAGTGTTACCTAGTCGTGTCCTCTTGTTTGTCTCTCTCCGCCTCGCCAAATTTTGTGCACCCGCATATGTTCTCCAGGCATCAGGGGCCCTGCCTCCCATGCCCATCCGACCCGCCACACACAAAAACGAAACTGAACTAAAGGTTTACATAATATTGATGGTGACAAGATGGAAACGGACAAACGAAAAAACCGGACACGACGTGGTAAACTGGAAACTGAAGAAATGACGAACATCATGGCAGCATATATTAAAGCATGCACAGAACAAAACAATCAAAATACGTGACAATGACGCAACCGTCGGCTGCCGCACGTCCAAGATCACACCAGGCCCAGAACACTGCAAATGCAGTCAAAACACAGCCACAAAGTCTACAGGAAAACGCAAAACAATACGAAATAAACCCCCAAGAAAAACAACAAAAATAAGCCATGAAAAATCTTCCCTTCCAATAAAACCGATACGCAACACTGCCAAAGCATGCCAAGAATGAACGCGATCCCCACCATCATTGTCTATGCCCTGGTCAAATTCTTCTTTGACGTACAGTAAGATCGGACGCCGAAGTACGCAGAGGCTCAAGGTGCAGCCTGGCATTGTTCTAAAATGTTCTGAATTTAGTCGTTTTGTTCTTATTCCGCGATCATGGAGAGCATCATGCGATGTGATCACCCCCACCCCCCCCCCGTTTACTGCAGTACATGTGTTCTTAGACCTGCAAATCTAGCCAGAGTTGTTCTTCAATTTATGCTATTTTCCAGGCTAAGTGTTCTACGGCGCCCGATCATACTGTAGACGCAAACACAGGTTTCACCCTTCGAAGAGAAGTCAGCCTTGCCGGTGCTCATAACGAAGTTAACTAAATGAATACAACAACAGCAACAACAACAACAACAACAACAACAACAACAACAACAACAACAACAACAACAACAACAACAACAACAACAACAACAACAACAACAACAACAGCAGCAGCAGCAGCAGCAGCAACAACAGCAACAACCAACAACAACAACAACAAAAGCAAACGCTCCGACTGCACATGCCACAATTTGCACCCATGGAAGGCATTGTTACTTACAAAGACCTTAGGTCACTGAGCTTTGTGAGAGTTTCTCAGCCCTATGCACTTTTTTTTTCATCCCTGTTGAATTCTACAATGCAGATTACACTCACGATGCCCAGTGTGTCATCTACCATGGACCGGATGTGCGTTACTATGGCAACGAGATCTGCTTTGCCTACAACGAGAACACACTGACTATCATCGACGTCACCAACAAGAAGAACATGGTCATGCTGTCGCGTACGAAGTACAAAAATGTCGCCTACACCCATCAGGTGAGAAATGTTTCTCTTAACGGTAGCTACTGCAAATGTATGAATTTTCGGCCACATTAAAATTTCGGCCTGTACTGCTGCTGCCTGTCGACGATGTCGCACGGAACCTTGCAAAAGTTCACCCGCAACAAAATTTCGGCCGAAAATGCCCAGGCCAAAAATAGCCGAAAATAAATACGAGTACACGCCGAATACTTGTTGACTTGCAGTTTACTATTCACGGTGATTTGGGAAGCAGATGCGGCCAATGAGATTTCGACATTTTGGCCTCTGGTTTGTGGATCTGATCTATACTACCTGATGTTTGGGGGCTACATATGACACCTGTTCATGGGGTGGCGGCGCATGACGGAAGCGGAAAGGTGGTTCTTGACCCACCCTGTACTCGGATCAGTAATATTTATTCCCGTCGCTGTGCAAAAGATGTTACTTTAGTAATGCCTGGCGCTAGCCAGGGTCCACACAGCTTTAATTCGGTATTTGTTTGTTGTGTCGTCGGGCGTGCCTGGCGCTTTCCCGTACATGTCTCGTACCGTACCAGCAAAGACAGCTGGCCGCCTTATTTGAGATACTCAAATAGGGCTTTTAACGGCAAGATCATAACGTGAAGCAACTTGGAAGAATGTGTATGTATGCGAAGTGTATCTGGGGAGCATGCAGGACGATAGTTCGGATTCGAATCCCATGTCATTTCTTAAAAAATAGGAGAAATGAAAAAAAAGCGTCATTTGACGAAGGTTTTATTGAGATGTCACGAACAAATTCTAGTAGTGTCAGTTTTTTTTCTTGGCGCAAGTAGTTTTCAGTCTGTGTTTTCGTTCAGTGTGTCTTCGTTTAGCGTCGAAATGTCTTCAGGTTCTCCTTCCGGTTCTGAGGGAGCTGATCCTGTGCTGGTGACGGACAATGAGGTGAGTATAGCGGCGGCGGATATCGGATCCACGTCCAGTGTTAGTAGGAAATCCGCCCGCAGATAGGTCAGTAGACCCACATTTGTTTCGCTAGAGCGTTTCCAGAAGCTGGAGATATCAGTAGGCCAGATATTTGCTTCCATCGAGAGTTTTATGTCCGGATTCGATCAGGCGTCCGGTAGTTTGTCGAGCAGACCGATCTGTGGATATCGATGTCCGAGGGCGAAGACGAGTCAGGCCCGGATGAGACGCTGTCTCTGGCAGACTACCCGTATGTGATTCGCTCTCGTTGTACCTGACATCCTCTACAGTTGTAATGCATACTTCTCCTCCCTAACACCCGGCTGTCCAAGGACACCAGCTAAGTGTACTGGATAAAAGGTGCATTCGTACAGTGGCCAAACAGCCGGGGCTCACACTCATCGCCTCTTTGTACACCCGCTTCGGGCAGATCCTGTGCTGGAAAGAGCTGAGCCGTATTCATACCCTTACCCTCACAGGAGAAGCGAACTGATCCACCAGCGATTGTTTCGTCTAACTGCTCGCACCTCCTATGTCACTGCCCATCTCGCATAGGGTGTCCCTGGGGCACACAGTTACTCAGCTGACTGTCGCCCCTTAGTTGCTGCCGTCAAGCTGTTGAATGACTTGCCCCAAGGGTTTTACTCTTCCGCAAACAAGAGAGCTTGAAAGCTCAGGGCCCTATGCCATGCGTTTTTGCCTAGCTCGTCATGCATGTTATTAGAACTGGTCGGCTACATCATTGTATTGCAAAAACGTTTCCATCAGTTCGAATAACATATGTTGTAACTCCCTTTTCTCTACCTGCTCCCAGTCCCGTGCCATCTCCACACTTATACAAAGGGACGACGATAACTACATTTAGGAAGACTGTTTATTACAAGACGACGACGGAAACACAAGTAGACATGACGAAGACATGATGAATTCAAGACGAAGACTGCTTTTCACACCACAGCAACACGCGCATGCACCAACATGACGTACACACGACGTACACAAAATAACGTACTACAACATAACTCCCTCCCAAGAGTAGAATCGTCCTCGATTCTAATAATAAACAGAGGAAAAAGAGGAAAAGATCACACAAATCACTCAATCATACCATACCAGTCACACCCATAAATAAACCCTCTGCCTGCACTGCAGATTACTAGTATTAAAAAACTCTGTCCGCCCACCCAGAACACCAGCCACGATCGCTGTCACACGTGTGGGAACTGATGACCTCAAAAACTCTAAACTACTAGTACTTCACCCAACACACCACCTCACCATCACCCAACACACCACCTCACCATCACGCAACAATTCTAAAATGTGAGAGCACAAATCATAAGAATAACAAAAAGAACAGAATCCACTGGCTCTGTGGGGGCCTCTAGTTATCCTCATAGTAGGGAGTTCAGTTCCGGTCACTGAAAAGCGAAAAGTGCAGTCACAGCTCGCCTGTACAAAGTGAATGGGCGCCTCGTGGCTGCAGTTCGAGACGCATTTCGCGGCCCGAGTATCTTCTCCCGCGGCCTTTTCAGCCTTGTCGATGCTATTTTTAGGTAGCTGAGGTCATTACCTTTCCAATGGTGCCACACATGCCATGCTTCCAAAAATAATGCCTCCGCGCTTGGCGCGGGTGCACTTCGAAGTACTAATTTCGACCAGATCCGTACTCGGCCTCGCGAGGAACACCCGATTTTCGTGTTCAGCGGCCTCGAATTAGCCTAAACCAAGAGGATTCTACAACATTGAGGCTCGCGCTTTATCGCAGTAGAAGGAAAATGATCACAGAAACCAGTCCACGGCGATTTCCTGGTGGTAGACGAAAAAATCGAGTGAACTGCGCGCACACTGGTAGAAGCAGTGACGGTGAAAACGTGTGACTTGTGCAAGTCGGCGCGCACGGCATGCGTGCACACTGCATGCATGCACACATCCTGTATCGCCATGTATTCACCAGATAGTGCAGTGCTGGACGGAAACCACACGGCGCTCATACATACTTGCATTTACTTCTGTGACTACTTTCTCCCCCGTTTTCCGATCTTCAATCGACTATAACTCTAGATTGCCTTGGAATTTTGGGTTCAAATTTTCACAGGTTGTTTCTCGATTCTTCCCGGGTTAGAAAAACTAGCGTTTTATGCAAAACTCGCGAATTTGATTTTTCAATTGAAGTCCCTACTCATAGAAGAGCAAATCCAAAAACAAACAGAACACACGCGCTGTGCGGGCGCCTCTTTACCCTCGAGGAGAGCAAATAATAAAGAACAAAATGTTGGGAGAACAGAAAATACACACCTTACATACTCATCACGTTCACAACAACACACGTACCCTCTCACCAACGAAACTCCTCACGCCGTCTGCCATGTCGTCCGCCATCTCAAAGCGCTGCTCAGCGTCCACATCCTCACACTGCAGCCTTCACCTTCCATCCTTCTTTTTTCTGTTTCAGTTTTTCTTCTGGGCACAGTTTTACGTCGTGTCCGGGACCATCCATCGATCATCCTTCTTTTCCCTTTCCTTTTCTTCTGGGCACAGTTTTACGTCGTGTCCGGGAGCACCAGTGACGACGACTGACAAGAGACGGGAGAGACGAATGATGAAGGACGAGGACGACGGACGAACTTCTTGAAGACGGACGAAACTGTGACGATAGGACGACTGGAGATGACATCGGAAACTGGGAGCGAAGGCCACGCAGGACGAATCCAGAAGTTGAAGTTTACAACAATTTCCATTACCGCTGCCACCAATGTTGTAACTCCCTTTTCTCTGCCTGCTTCCAGTCCCGTGCCATCTCCACACTTATACAAAGGGACGACGATAAGTACATTTTAGGAAGACTGTTTATTACAAGACGATGACGGAAACACAAGTAGACATGACGAACTCAAGACGAAGACATGATGAACTCAAGACGAAGACTGCTTTTCACACCACAGCAACACGCGCATGCACCAACATGACGTACACACGACGTACACAAAATAACGTACTACAACACGTGTATGGTGAGCTAGGCAAAAAAGCATAGCGTAGGGCCCTGAGCTTTCAAGCTCTCTCGCTCATGCGATGCGCTCGTAGTGCCATACTACAGCCTGGCCACATCGTTGTTTACGTTCAGCTTCCTGTCTCCGTTCATTTGGAAATAATGCCCTTACTTGGAGGTTGTCTTCTATGCAGACTACTATGTTCTTGCACTATTCATTGCTGGCACCATCAGGTTTCTTGTCACCTACATTAGAAAGTATCTGTATTCTTCCTTCCACACAATAGCGCTCATGTGTCCAGTGATGCGTAACTGTCACTGTCCCTTGCTTACGTTTAGAGATCGCAAGCTAGCACTCGGAGCTGTAACTGGATTTCAATTTCGTACCGTATATAGAGATCCGTCTGCCAGTTTCCCAGTTCTGTTGCCGAGTCTTTGCTTCCGTTGTTTTTTAGTCGTACCTTCTCCTGAGTCTTTCAGTAGAAGTTCTGGGCTACCTACGCTGTCTCGCCGTACAATCTCTTCGTTCCATAGTATTACCTATGACTACTACTTGTGCAATTGTGAGTCGCAGAAATCCAGTTTGCCGTGTCACTCGGTCGCTCACTAACAATTTCGTTGCTAGGTATTAAAAAAAGGCGTTATTCTCGGGCTTTGCCGAAGTTCACTATACGTTTTACTACTTGTGGGCTAGGGGTTGCGGTCCTGTGTCTTTTCATTCATCCCACTACACCGACGTCTACTTGAAGCAGGCCAGATGGTTTCACGGTGTGTCTTTCACTTGTACAGTAAAACCTAGTTGAAGCGACCACCCCACGGTGCAAAACAAAAGCGGTCGTCACAGCCAGGTGGTCTTTAGAACCAGTTGCCATACATTCGTGGCATGTCGGATCGTGTACGTAGATGCACATAATTGTACTTCCATGTACTCCTATTGACAGGTGCGGAGCATAGAATATGTTCCTGCAAACAAGGTATGCCTCACTCAAGTGCGTGCAGCGCACCCTGCACTGTCACGTGTCACTTCTGTTGACTGCATGCACTTGCTTCAGTCGTTCAGAGTGCACTTCAACCCTGTCGCAGTCGGCGCTGCCAGCCAAGATGGCACTTTTCGCTAGTTTTGGTCGCTCTGTGCAGGTCCAATATGCCACTTGGTACACTAAAACTCGGTCGCTGGTCACACAAGGCAGGTGGACGCTGTGTCCGGTGCAGATTCTGTGTAGAACTGTCCGTGCATGGGGAAACGGTCGTCAAAAGCAGGTGGTCGCAAAAACCAGAGGTCGCTCACACCAGGTTATACTCTACCTGCCTGTGCTACACGCCAACTATCCGTATGAAAAGCGGAAACCTTCTGTCCTGTCCGAAACCCTTGCTTGTCTGTGCGATTCGATGACTTCTTTTGTGCACGCGCACATGTTGTCCAGGCGTCAGGGGCCCAGCCTCCCTGCCCATCCGACCCGCCACACACAACAACGAAACTGAACTGAGAGTTCTACATATTTTCTTGACAAGACGGAGACGGACAGACAAGAAGACCGGACACGACGAGGTAAACTGAAAACTGAAGAAAAAGACTAACATTATGGCAGCATATAAGCATGCGCACAAACAAAACATAACGCATGACAATGACGTAACCGTTACTTGGATCACGTACAAACTATACATGCAACCAAAACCAGTCAAATACGAGTCAAAGCAGAACGCAAAACAAACCAAAATAAACGAAAGGACCACAACAAAAAGAGCCATGAAAAGTCTTTCTACCGATACACAACATATTCCCCACCAAAGACCTTTTCAGGGTTCTACGAGGACTGCAAACACTGTGCCCTACGAGTATACGCCGCAAGCGTACTAATCAAACTAACTACAAGAGGCAACAAATAAACAAATAAACGATCGACACGCCAACAAAACTCCAACGAAAGTCAACGTCCGACCAGGGACAAACAAATCAAACTCAAACAAATCGAGCAAAACAAACTAATCAAACAACTCGAGCAAACCGAACTACCAAACTCGAACTAACAAACAAATCGAGCAAACCAAACCACTCAAACAAATCGAATCAAACTAATCAACAAATCACAGCAGGAGCACCTTCTAAACTCCGCGTCACACTCACATGGGGTTATTTGTTCACGATGCGTTTTCCTTCGCACCGTCCTTGTCGTAGGAACCAGCCACTCCTCGCAGACGTTTATCCGTCTTCGTCTGCCCTCAGCGCATTCAGCTCCAACGACTTCCGTCGCACCAACCTCGTCGTCTTCACCAGCCACCTCGCGGGACGTCCCTGCCCTCAGCGCATTCAACTCCGGCGGACCAGCCACTCCTCGCAGATGTTCATCCATTTCATCTGCCCTCAGCGCATTCAGCTCCGACGAGCCAGCCACTCCTCGCAGACGTTTCCTCGCTCAGCGCCTTCAGCTCAGACGACGTCGTTTTGGTGATTTGTTCTCGATGCGTTTTCCTTCGCACCGGAGTTCCTGCCAGTTCCTCGTCTCCCTGACTATCCTGGCGTGGTCGCCAAATTTTGTGCACGCGCACATGTTGTCCAGGCGTCAGGGGCCCAGCCTCCCTGCCCATCCGACCCGCCACACACAACAACGAAACTGAACTGAGAGTTCTACATATTTTCTTGACAAGACGGAGACGGACAGACAAGAAGACCGGACACGACGAGGTAAACTGAAAACTGAAGAAAAAGACTAACATTATGGCAGCATATAAGCATGCGCACAAACAAAACATAACGCATGACGATGATGTAACCGTTACTTGGATCACGTACAAACTATACATGCAACCAAAACCAGTCAAATACGAGTCAAAGCAGAACGCAAAACAAACCAAAATAAACGAAAGGACCACAACAAAAAGAGCCATGAAAAGTCTTTCTACCGATACACAACAACTTCTGTATTCTCCCTACCTTTCTCTTTCTAATGCTTCTGCTGTCACCCACGCAGGGTTGGTTGACGGAGGATCACGCCTACCTCATCTCGAATGACGAACTCGACGAGAAGTACGGGAAGGTGCAGCACACTCGCAGTCTGCTCTGGGATGTCAAGAACCTGCAAGCACCTGTTCATTACAGCTCGTTCATGTCCACGGAAAAGGCCATCGATCACAACCTCTACATCCGGTGAGTAGAGACATTTGCGAACGTGTGGCGCTGGTGTGTCCTTAGTCACCTGGCTGAAAAATGTGACTTGCTCTTTCGTCACTCCCAACGTTCTCTGATATCATCAAAACATGAGTGAAATTCTGTTGTAGCCTTGCTAACCTCAGCCATCAGCGTTCTCAGTGTACACAGCATCCTTTTAAAGGTGTTGCTTTAAAAAAAAAACACCTGTTTACTAAATGCTAGGGGTTCTCTCTCCTTTTGCCCTTGCCTAGTCATTGAATCATCATCATCTCTCTCTCTCTCTCTCTCTCTCTCTCTCTCTCACGCTCTCTTTCTTTCTGTCTCTCTCTCTCTCTTTCTCTCTCTCTCTCTCTCTCTCTCTCTCTCTCTCTCTCTCTCTCTCTCTCTCTCTCTCTCTCTCTCTCTCTCTCTCTCTCTCTCTCTAACTCCCTCTCTCTCTCGCGCTCTCTCTCTCTCCCTCCCTCTCTCTCTCTCTCTCTCCCTCTCTCTCTCTCTCCCTCTCTCTCTCTCCCTCTCTCTCTCTCTCGCTCTCTCTCTTTCTCTCTCTCTCTCTCTCTCTCTCTCTCTTCTTTCTCTCACCTGTCATACACAGCGGCAATCTTGCCTATGAGACTAACTACTGCGCCGGGCTGCGCATTCTGGACATCACAGACATGGCGGAGGGCGCTGAGCAAGTTCGTGAAGTTGCTTACTTCGATGTTGCCCCAGATTGGGACTCGGTACGTTTTTACGTTTTATACATTTTGGAAATCCGGTACTTAAAAGTAGCGTATTTCTGGAGTATAAGGCACAATTTATCCTGCAGTAATTCACCCGAAAAAAGTCAGTGCAGCGTATACTAAGATGGTAAAATTAACGGTGGCAAAATTAATGGGCTCGATGTCTGTGTTTCGCGACAAAAAAGGGTGCAGCTTATACTCCGGTGTGGCTGATACTCCGCAAAATGCAGTATTTTTTAGTCTGGTTCTCTGTTTTAGAGCTGTACTGATTAAATTGATATTAACCCTAGTGTAATAGCGGTCCTCGACGGGGCATGTGAAATGCGTTGTTATCTGCAGTTTATCGCTATTCAGAAATTTGAGAGCATGCAGCTATTTCTGACGTGACGCGAAAGTTTAGCTCACGTTTGATGGCTCACGCGTCGACAAACGCGAGTGACCTGCAACTCACGTCGAGATTTGGAGTTTTACGCCAAATTTGACGTGAAATTGCGCGTCACGTCGGAAATACAGTGTATCCTGACCTCTCTAATGTCCTTGTTGGCGGGTTGTTGGTATAAGCCTATTGCGCAATAACGTAATTTGTACCATGAACACCCCACACAGCCACCTGGGCATGGTCGTCTGGGGTGTTGAACAGTGCATCCCTGATCCCAGTGTACTCACATAACACCCCACACAGCCACCTGGGCATGGTCGTCTGGGGGTGTTGAACAGTGCATTGCTGATCCCAGCGTACTCACATAACACCCCACACAGCCACCTGGGCATGGTCGTCTGGGGGTGTTGAACAGTGCATTGCTGATCCCAGCGTACTCACATAACACCCCACACAGCCACCTGGGCATGGTCGTCTGGGGTGTTGAACAGTGCATTGCTGATCCCAGCGTACTCACATAACACCCCACACAGCCACCTGGGCATGGTCGTCTGGGGGTGTTGAACAGTGCATTGCTGATCCCAGCGTACTCACATAACACCCCACACAGCCACCTGGGCATGGTCGTCTGGGCCCGGGGTGTTGAACAGTGCATTGCTGATCCCAGCGTACTCACATGCATTACTCATACCTTCCATATTTGGCAATACGCAATGGGCTTATTCCTGAGGTTGTTATTTATGAGGTTACGTGTATGGTGTTTCTACTTCGCACTGATTTTTGCATAGAGTTTGATTCCTGTCCGACTGTGGCTCCATGACAGCCCTTTCTAGTCATGTACTCGTACCAAAAATATTCCGTTAGAATGATCCGAAATTCGTCGCGCACATCCATGATAGTAACGGCGAGAGTGCACCATCGACACCAGCGCTGCACACACTTGTGCGAGGCAGAGAAGATCTCAAACCCTGTGAAGGCCGTGGCATTCCACCCTGGTTTTGGGTGCTCAAGCTCTAGAGGTCAAATCGTGCACTCCCATTATAGAAAAATGCATGGCGTTCAAAATTATCTATTGCAAGTGAGGAGAAAATTTTAGATGGCCGACCTGATCTACTTGCTACCCCTCTTGGATACCATTGTGCTCACGCGCCCAATCAGAGCACCTGTCTGTGCTTAACCAGGTAGCTGTCACAGATAATGATTGTATGGACTTTCGCTGCACTGTGTGCAATTTGTCTCCGCCCAGGTTTCTTTCCACGGCTCGTGGAGCAGCTATCCGTTCTTCGAGAGCGGCAACGTCATTGTCAGCAGCATCGAGCGAGGCCTGTTTGTCCTGCGCCCCAACCACGAGGCCATCAAGAGGCTGCAGGAGGAGGCGAAATTGAAGAGGAAGGCAATTTCCCACTAATCAACTCCGCGCTCAGACACATCATCGGGATATCACAAAAACATCCCTATTTTTAAAGTACTTTGGATGTGTTTTTCAAGATCTTTCACATTTTCCCTAAATTCTCTATTCAGCTTGCTCTCCCGTGCTCTTTGATAATGCTTTGAAAACCTTTTTGTCACTAGAATTTTCTTCTTATCGGATTTGGTTCCCTGGCTTCAGTGAGATAAAAGGATGGTACATAATGTGTATGGTGTTCCTTTTCTGGTAGAGGATGATGCGCAATTCATTAGGTTGCTGTGAGAAAACCAAGACCTGCAAGATGTGCCAAGGGAAGAATATCCGTACCTGTTGGTTGGGAGCCGAGAAAATGGTGATGCATGCACACACACACACACACACACACACACACACACACACACACGCACACACGCACACACACACATACACACACACACACACACACACACACACACACACACACACACACCTCAGACCTCAGACCTGCCCATCGCGGGAGCGATGATAGCGAACAGCTATGTTAGACATAGCAACTTGGGCTGGGATTACACCATTCAACAGCTTGCAAGGCTGATGAACTGACCACCACTAATTTTTAGCCTGGTATCCACCACACAGCTGATTGAAGTGGCTTTTTCTGCACACACACACACACACACACACACACACACACGCACACACACACACACACACACACACACACACACACACACACACACTTTGTACTTGTACTTGTTGCTCACTGCCAAAACTGGTCACGTGGGTCTCCCCGGGAGAGGGAAGAGAGACTCCAAAGGAATCTTGGAAAGATGACTCAACTGGCTATTGAACCGCCCAACGGCCGACATGACACCCCCTGAAATCCCCAAAACTCTGGGTGGACTTGAAAATGGTCCCACTTACTGTATGGGCTCACCACACCTCAGTAAGTGGGTGAGGACAAGGTGCAGAAAAAGGATTGACGGCATCAGGGTATCCGTCCTGGGATCCAACTGCAGTTACCCCTGCCCCCAGTGAAGGTAATACTTGCTACTAGTGTGGGTGGCTAAATCAGAGTGGATCTGATCTAAGCGTCACTAGCATCATTGATTATTATTATTATTATATTATTATTTATTAAATTTTTAATAGGGCATTCCCACAGGCCTAAGGCCTTCTTACGGGGTACCCTATATGTTTTTGTATAGATGAGCGGAAGTCTGATAGCGTGGAGGAAATACGAACAGAAGCAGGGAGCGAATTCCAGCGATCTGCACCTAAGAAGCTTAATGCGTACAAGCCATAGCGGTTATTAGCCGGGGGAAGAGCAAGAGACAGAGTAACCTGCGAGCGGGTGATTGACGCTGTGTGTGTGGCATTGATTACACAAAATGAAGGCCCTTCGCAGTAAGGGTATACAGTGCCACCTGCCCCGCGATACAATTATCTCCGGAGGCAAAGTGCTCACAGATGAGGACATTGAACGGATGCTACATGACCATGACGTGACCCAATAGGACACACCAAGGGCATCCCCAGTGATACAACCACCCACTGACACCAACGACGGAAAGCTAAGTATCACCCGTGCATGCATTTCTAAAAAGGATTCTCCTTTGTTAATTGCCCACATAAATATCTGTAGCCTTTTAAATAAACTGCATGAAGTTCAATACATTCTATTCAAACATAAGATTGACGTCCTAGCAATCTCGGAGACATGGCTGAAAACAGCAATCCCTGACGGCTTAATCAAACTGCCTGGATACGAAGTACACAGAAGAGACCGCAAGCTAAAGACAGGAGGCGGTGTATGTATTTACATCAATGACAAACTTAAGCACGGACAATTACATATCCTCCAAGATATCGAAGCCGTTTCCATCCAGTTAGTATTGCCGCACAATCCCATGAACATAGTATGCACGTACAGACCCCCTTCATCCCCCGTCACATATTGGGAGGAGTTGCTCAACACCGTTGATGACATCGAATCACACACGAGAGAAGCTCATACCATCGTGCTAGGCGACCTCAACGTCAACATCGCAGACCACCAACACCAGCAGTACAGGCACTTCCTAAGCTTCTGCCACGCTACCAACTTACAGAACGTAGTTACGTCCCCAACCAGATTTCCGAGCCAATCGGTGCTAGACTTAATCTTACTACCCCGTACAATTTATCCACCAGCACGCATCTCCCATTCCTCAGGGAGACAGAGCATCATCTACCATGGCTGTTCCGTTGAGCCATGCGACGCTTCCGATCATCAACTAGTAGTTTTAGAGCTGTTGGCTACATCGCACTCTGCGCCGCAGAATCCACCAGTCAGAACCCGGAAGCCTCCAATAAGAACCATAAACGCACAGGCATTCCAGACAGAGATCACTTCGAAGATGTCAATCGTCGAGAACCAACCAACTGACCTCAATGCAAACATTGAACTTTTTCAGGGCTCCATCACTGAAGCACTTGATCACCATTGCCCCGTGAGGATAGTTACCTTTTCCACTAAGTATAAACCCGCACCATGGGTCGACGACGAGCTACGTAAACTGCTCTACCGCAGAAAACGAGCTCGTAGAAACAGCCGGGTGACCAGCAGCGAATCCAGTCTTTCCGAGCGCTTCGCCGACAGTGCAAAATCACCATGCGCCGTAAGAAAGCCAATTACTTTCAGGCCGAGTTCATCAACAACAGACGGAACCCTAGACGTCAGTGGAGCGCTATGAACAGCCTACTTGGCAGAACGAAAGTCAGCCGTGAGCCTGGAGCTAGTATTGCAGACATTACATCTGTATTCTCAGAAATAGTTGGACCTTTGCTGCCGACAGAGACTTCTGACGCCCTGACGCTGGCATCCGTGCCTGATCAACCATCCAACATTCTACCTGGTCTGCCGTGTGGCCCCCAGTCAGACGGCACTCTAGTTTCTTTTACCCGAATCACAGCGGAGGACGTTAAGTTCCATCTCCGTGCTATGGACAGTCGCAAAGCAAGCGGTCCTGACGCCATCCCCCCGCTCGTTTACAAACTTGTGCCTGATCAAATTGCACCAACGCTTGCCTCTCTCTTGTCGTTATCCCTCGAAACTGGAGAATTCCCAACGCCCTACAAGCTAGCACATGTCCGTCCGATCCACAAACGTGGGGACGCTTCCGACCCTCGCAACTACAGACCCATCTCCCTCCTTCCTCTCATGTCCAAACTTCTCGAGCGGTGTGCGCTAGAGCAACTTACGCAATACATGGATAGCGCCAGTCACATGGAATCCCTCCCTGCAGTTCAGTTTGCGTACCGCAAAAACCACTCCTGCGACGATCTTCTCGCTCTGGTGGCAAATGATTGGAGTCAAAGTCTAGACCAGAACGAGTATGTGGCTGCAGCTTTCCTCGACATGTCCAAAGCCTTCGACACTGTCAACCACAGTTTGCTCCTCCAAGAACTGTTCGAGATTGGCGTGGGAGGGGTTGCACTGCGTTGGTTCGCATCATACCTTACTGACCGGCAGCAGAGAGTTGTCACCAAGTCTAGCAGAGGTGCCTGTTATTCTGCCTCCAGAGGTGTACCTCAAGGATCTATCCTTGGACCTGTCTTGTTCAATCTTGCTGTCCGCAAACTGCCAGAGTGTGTTGCTAGTACCAAGGTCCGTCAGTTTGCTGACGACGTTTCTGTCTACAAATCCGGAAGGGATCCACAGAAGCTCACTGCAGACTTGGCCAGAGACGTTCTGTCAATCCGCAACTTCCTCCGGGACCACGGCCTTAAACTCAACGCGGAAAAGACACAGTTCATCATATTCCGCCCAAAGTCCAAGGCGGTCCCAGCTAATCTCCAATTGTCAATTGACAGCACTAGCATACCGCCTTCAGCCACGATCAAATACCTTGGCCTCCTGTTCGATGAGCATCTTACGTACCGAGATCACATCACGCTCCTGGAACGCAAGATAGGCACTAAACTCGCTGTGTTCAGGAAAATCAAACACAATCTAACACCTGCTGCCAAACGAGTCTTCTACTGTTCCTTCATTCAAGCCCAACTTGAATACGGCTCTAATGCATTTGCGCACAGCCTCCAAGTCTCACAAATGGACCGCATTACTCGTATCTCCAACCGTGCTGTTCGGATTGTCTTCGGCTACCCGAAGTACTACGATGCTTCTCTTGTTCTAGCTAGGAACTATCTCGCTGCTATCTCCCTTAGATATCAATTTCGCCTGTTTGTACTGGTGTTTCGAGCCCTCCATAAGTTGTGCAGTCCACTACTCTCGACCTGCTTCCTCCCTCGCACTGCCACTTCACAAACCTCAGCCCGTACACGCTCTCAATCCACTTTGTCACTTAGTCTTCCTTTAGTTTCTCGCCGCTATGGTTTATACTCGCTTAGCTTTCTTGGTTCTGATCGTTGGAATGCGCTTCCTGCTGATATTCGCACAATCTCCTTGCTCAGAAACTTCCGTTCATCTATTCAACAATTCATAGGGTACCCTGTAAAAAGGCCCTAGGCCTGTGGGACTGCCCTATTCAAAATTTAATAATAATAATAATAATAATAATAATACACAAGACACACACACACACACACACACACACACCCATTTGTACTTGTACTTGCCCACTGCCAAAACTGGTCACGTGGGTCACCCCGGGAGAAGGGTAGGACCAGACAGATCCTGCCGGCAATTCTTTCGGCACAATATCGAAGAATTGAAAGAGAGGAAGTAGGAAGGGAGCGTCTCAGCTTTCTCGGACCAAGACCACTCGACTCAGCACCCCGAAGACTACAACTGGTGAAATAATTTAATTTTGATTTTTGCCTTATTTACTTCCGATAGGGAAGGTCAAAGGTTCACGCCCTTGGTCCAAGGGCGCGGGCTGCAGTCAAGAGTATACTACTAAGTGAAGTAGGCGCGGATGCCGAGACCATTGGTCGGCGGAGCCTGCAGCACCCCATCACCACCGCTGCGTTGCATTTGCAGCCCCATTCAGTCAATGTCTTGTTAGTCTGTTGTTTTGTCATTTCCTGCTTCTTTCTTCTTTTACGAATTGGGTGCGTGGTTTCAAGTAAAAAAAATAAAATAAAAAACTAGTAACATATTGCCTATTGGGGAAGGTCAAAGGTCGAAAGGTCGAAATTATTCCCGAAATGACGTCAAACTGTCCTGATTGCCTGATTAGACTCAGTGATTATGCCCGCAGCGGGAAGACCGCCTATTGGCCATGGCCCTGGCAACGGTGACGTGTCATGTAAGAAGTTTGTCCCCCCTTGAACCCAAACTGCCAGCCGGCCAAAGGCCAAAGGCAAATGCAAAGATTAGCAAAAGGCTAAAGATCAACGACCTCGTTGGTACGCCACCAAGAATTTTTCTTTCAGATCTAGATCGCTTGGTTGTTTGTTGGGGAGAGTATTCCGCTTTCCAAAGGTAAGTCTCTCTTCATTTCCTATTTGATAAAGCATGGCGGGAGGGATCGCTTTCGACAGTAGAAGAAGATGAAGAGTGAAGCCTTGGTCCCAGAACAGATATCAGCGTTGTTGGTTCTTCTTCTTCTTCTTCACACTTGCGCAGATGGCTTTCATTCGGATCGCTCTCCTGGCCTTGCCTTGTGCCTTTCCAGCTGACAGGTGAGTGAGACCCTTCGATCAGTCGACAACTTGATGAATATAAAAATAATACTGTATGTGATGTAAGCATGGTGAGCAACGTGAGGTTGCTGTACATCCACCTTCGGCTCAGTGAAAACCTAGGCTACGGCGGTAGGTCGAGGAAGATGTTTGGCGTTCCTACTTTTAGGACAGGGTACGAGGTGATCTGTTATTAGGGACCTTTAGCACCACGTTACCGGCAACGTAGGCCTTTTGGCGTACTTGATCACGTCGATCGGGGCGCGCGATACGTGTTTTGCATACTTGGCTAGCCTTTAGCGAGACGTGATTATGGATCGACGTCGTTGCCACAGGAACAGAGCAGAATGGCGCGCGTGATTTCAAAGTGCCTCGCGGGAAATGCGGATGAAAAGACTGTTTTTTAGTAACTACATTGTACTGTACGCTGTACTTCGAAAATTAGTCCGAGTCACCAGCAAATAAAAAATAAAATAAAGTCACCAGCAAATGAGTTCTATCTCGAAGAAGTGTACGGATGGTTACCGGCTTCCATTTGACGTGGTAGTTAGTTGCTAAATTCAGGAGTACAGTGTCCAGGCCGGCGAGCCACGAGAGAAGGGCTTTTCGCTCGACGCTGCCACTACTTCTTTCGACAAATTGATGTCCTCCTTGGCTCCAAAACGAAATTTCTGGCACACAGTCTTAGTCTGCGTGTCCTCGGCAGCCATACCGAAACAAAATTTGCTCGCAGAAGAAGATACCGGAAACACAAAACAAAGATAGCAAAGCTGGTGGTCAACCATCAAGCAGTCCATGGGAACCTCCCGAAATAGCTCCATCCCGATTCTTGTCGACCCTGCTGGCAAAGAACATGCCACGAACATCGAGAAAGCAAACTGCCTCAGTCACTACTTCGCGGAGAAATGTAGCCTTGGTGCCAATGACCTGCCAGACACACCTCTGCCCCCTATTCGCCAACGCACAGGCAGACCGTACACTTCCGCCCTGCCACAGTGCAGCGAGCTCTCAAGAACCTGGATGCTTCTAAAGCAACTGGCCCTGACGGCATTCCGGCGCAAGTGCTCAGGAAGTCAGCGCAGTCACTCGCCAGCCCTCTGGGAAAGCTATTCACCCAGTGCTTCCGGGACGGAGTGCAACCTGCATCCTGGAAGATCACGAACGTTGTCCCTATTTTCAAGAAAGGCTCCAAGTCTTCCCCCGAAGAACTACCGTCCGATTTCCCTCCTCTCTATACTCTCTAAGGTGATGGAGGCCATCATCAATCGCAGCATCACTAACTTCCTGGAAAGCAATCAGGTCATCTCCGGACAGCGAGGTTCGTTGCCTGTCATGATCGCTCACAACCCAACCAAATCCAACCGCCAGGCGGTCGACCAATATAGTCGACAACCCAACTTGGTGTTCTGCTCACCTTGATTCACACACGAAGCGAAGACGACAGGTAAGGAGTCTGAGAGTCTTAGTCTATCACTCAAGTCCGGGAGAGAGTTATTGTAAAGAGTTATGATGAGACATTGTTCTTTTATGCACACGATGAAGAGAGAGAGAGAGAGAGGTTCGTGCAAAGCTCGGCGTTATTGTTCTGGGAAGGGGGCGATAAATACAGGTTTTACAACGCAGGCATGGTAAGAAACAGCAAAAGATAAATAGTTCAAACAAAGGAAACGACAATGAGAAAGAAGCACAAACGGAGCAAAAGGCCGGATAGGGACGTAGGAAGCCCGCTCACCTACGTCTCCGCGGAAATCTGTGAATTATATGGATCACGTCGGGGAGCCCGCTCACCCGACGTGATAGAACAGCGTAACTCCGGCGGGATGTTGTGCCGTATCTCCGTCCCTTTTCCGGGAACTTCACCGGCGGGCCCTTCGCGGGTCACCGCGGCGTCGCTGTACCGCGCTTGCCACACCTCCCTTTTGCGCCTTCATTTTGCGTGCGGTTCCCCGCTCTCGAATTTCGCAACAATATGATCAACAATCGTCTCGTTCAACGACACTATACTGTTGTTTGCACTCCACACATTACCATGGCGGCACAAGAAATAATTATAATATGCTCCTGGTCTTTTGACAGCTGATACAAGTTATAAACATCTTGAGCGAAAGGCGGAGTTTGATGGAGTTGGAATGAGGCAGATCAAAGCGACACCAATCTCTTTTATACCCGTAATCTCCTAATGGGAACTAGTGGCACACCTGAGCTGTGTAGTGGCCATCCGTGAGCCCACCATGGTGATTCACACTCGCAACAAGAGACAGACGTCTTTCACCAACATCAAACGAGGTGGGCAAAAGGAAAGGTGCAGCCTCCTCTTAGCGCACACCTCGGAATATTTCCATCAACCTTTGCTATGGTCGGGCGCACACTTCTCTTCGGCCCGCTTTGACGTTGAGCCTTCCTCTTCTTTGACCCAGGTGCTTCTGCTGGAAGAGTAAATTATGCATTCCTCGGGTGCTGTCTGGAGCTATCCTACCGATGCTTCAGCTGACAAAATATGGGCGTCATGGAAGGTCGGCAAGGCCTGTTGTAGCGAGCCCAATTCGTAGGAATTGGATGAAATTAGTAAATTATGTGAATGTTCACTTCCCCCAGGTCAGTCATCATGTGTGTGCCCTTAAAATCGATAAAGCAATGCTACAAACTGGTAAACCTCTAAGTAATGTTGGTGATAAACTCAAGGTGGTGATACGTGGTTGGAAAATGTCTTTTTTATTCGATATACTGTACATCAACTAACTTCGCTGGCGATTTAATTTCGCTGATTTTGCCACTTGGTACCAACTGGCCAAAGTAAATTGCAGGCCAAAGTTTGTTACAGAGGCAAGTTATGTATAATTGAGCCATGGATGCATGTGAGAGCAACAAAAACCGATCGATTTAATTTTTGAAAACCCCAACCGGCCAAAGTTTAATGACGGTCAAAAGTTTCATTTCGAGATCTGCCAAAGTTTCTCACCGGCCAAAATTTGTTGATTTACAGTATCTAGTCGTTTATCAGTACCGTAGTGAACGCACATAAAAGCATATGCGCTTATGAGTGAGGTTTTTGCGTTATTTGCTATTTTTTGCGGGTCGTTTTGCCTCACACATAGGCGCATGTGCTTGAGTTGCTAGTGTACCGGCGGTACCTTGCATAATTATGCACGTAGTGCAATACCGCAATGCACATTGAACTATGTGAACATGGTGTTTTTGTGGTGCCTGTGTGTCCCAAGATGGACTGCATTTAGGTTCACTTATAAGCCCATGCGCTTATTTGTGAGGGTGCGCTTATGCCCGGGCATAGGCACATGTGCTTATATGCACGTCACTACGGGCAATGTGCTAGTTATATTTTCTTACTTATTCGATGGGGGCGGGGGGGGGGGGGGGTAGCACCAGGGAAGGGTTTTCAGAACTGCTCACAGAGCGGCTTTTATATGGATATTACTCCTTTTTCCGCCCCCACCCACACTTGCTAGTTTGTACAGAGGGGAAAACCAGTGCTTGTCTGTATGGAGTGACAAGCTAGTGCTATAGTCAGTTTCAAAAAGATTAGCAATCCTGGCGATCGCCCGGGGAGTTTGCCGTCTTACCGTATGAGCGCTCGAGGGCTGCCTGGAAAAACTCACTGTGAACTCGAAGAAATATTCCGCGCGAAAGCATGAAAAATGACAACTCACTGACGTCGGTACTCGTACATGACTTTGTGTTCGTCTGGTTTACAACCAGGGAGTAGTACTACTCCCTGTTTACAACAAACGAGTTCTTCCTCGTATCGATATGGAGTCAGAGAGGACATGTCGAAAGTCTGGTAAATAATTTTGACGAGCGAGATGTGTCCCAATTCGTTTTGTGACCAAATAGATTCTTTGAGCTGCCGTGGATGCAATTACTCTCACGATGTGACGAAAACGGCATTGACACAGACTCATTCCCAAGGCCTTGATGTGGCAAAGCTATCCGTGTGACTTCGACGACATTTTGAGAAAAGCAGACGCCTGTGGAAGCTGATAGAAGACGGCGTTGACTCCTAAATTCAACTAAATTGGCTATCTTGAAATACTAAAATAATTCTCAAACAGAAATCGATCGATCGATGTGCCGGTGTATTCAACAACACGTAGCTACAGCGCAGTGACTTCCGTGTTCACTCACACGGTTTCAGTGTTGTGTGTGTTGACAACTTCACATGGCGTGAGCCAGTCCAGTGTCAGTCAGTTCGGCAGGAAACGCGAGCTCCAACAACAAGTCGTTTGGCGCAGCCACCTTCTGTCTTGACTCTTGTACAAAAATTGTACCAGCGTGATCACCAAAACAATGAAAAAATGAAGAAAAAATGTTTGACTTGAAGATTTGCTGGGATTTGAACTCACAACTTCATGGTCAGCAGACAGCATTCATAACCACAAGGCCAAAAAGAAAGGGATAAATCGTGGGTTTTGATAACAAATCGATACTGGCTTCCAGGGCAAATTATAAACCATGGGAAAAGGCAAGAAACCTGGCCGAAATTCGAACTCCTTAACGGTTGGTCCAATTGTTCTGAAACCTTCACAGAACAATTTGCCATGCCCTAACAAGCCATTTTATGTACTTTGTTGTCCAAATTTCCTTTATCTTCATACTTTTTAAGACCCAAACTTGATTGCTAATCTTTTTGAAACAGACTGTAGTTCGTTCTCTTCCAACCAGGCACACCGTAATGCAAGACCTGTTTTGTGTGTGTGTGTGTGTGTGTCTTTCTGTCTGTCTGTCCGTCCGTCCGTCTGTCCATCCGTCCGTCTGTCCATCTGTCTGTCTGTCTGTCCGACTGTCTCTGTGTCTCTGTGCGGGCATGTTTGTGTGTGGGTGTGTATATTTTGTTTTTACGGCCCGATGCCTTGGACGTTCTTGGTCGGTGGTCATCAACCAAAGTGTTGGTTGCATCGTTGACATGCATCTGATCAGCTGCAAGGCCAACTAGTAAGTCACGGCTAAATCCGGCTTTTTGATACTACGTGTAGTAGATGGCTCTTTCAAATAGTCTTTTTCTTCCAGGCTAGTTTAGTCTCTGGTTAGGGGCCATCCAGCATTGTTGATAATTTTCACAGAACGAAAAGGTTTATTTAAAACCCTCTCCCCCCCCCCCCACCCCCACCCCCCTAAGAATATTGACTTGACGGCGAGAATGGATCGTTGTGATGCTATTAGTATTATTCAGAACGAAAATCTCCTCTAACCACCCACCCCTGAACAAAACATTTTCGTTTCGTGTAGAAGATCGTTCACTTCTCCAGACCCAGTTTTCAGTTCCCTTCCTCTTGACAGTGGAGATAAATTCTGCCGCTCGACGTGCATCCATGCACTGCGCCCGAAGCTTGTGACGCTTCTTACCCCTGCATGCAGAGCTCTTCAAAATGCAAGGCCACAGCTCAGAAGTCGTAAAAAACAAGTAAAGAAACCAAGCTGCTCATCAATAGAAATTCATGATTAGTGTAGCTACAATTGTAGTGTGGCTAGTTCAAAGCCTTGAATGACAATGTTCCCACGATACAGTCAAGTAATACAGCTTGTAGATCGGGTAAGGCCTAGTCGCTCTACAACAACCTTCCTTCCTGAACCCTTTACCAAAAAGCTCATTGACTGGCAAAAATTGAAGTCGAAACTGCTCTGTGGTCATGTTATGTTGATGGACAAATTCACAGACTGCATACAGAACAAAAGACCATGGCCAAGTGTCCCATGGTCCGGACCGTGAGCCACGCAGAGCACACGCGGAGCACATCCAAATATGGATGTTTTGCCCTGTACGCGAATGCGACGGCCAGGAAACAAGGTAATCCCCAAATCGCATCCATTACGTAGCTCACGCAACCGGCCTGTCGCAGAATTTGAGCTTGGCTTAACTTTCACGATGCGACATGTGATAAAATGTACGTGTGTATTTGGACCTTCTTTGCACCAAAGTTGTGCGAAAGATGCAGGAATTGCTTGTACATTTGTACCAGTTGTACCCGGCCATGCGAGTGCCATGGTGACAAACGCATTCTCATTGTACTTCTCGTAGCGATTCTGTGAATGGTATTTTGCGCGAGTTTGCATCGCACGCAGCATCGCAGATCGTGTCGCATTGCGCATCACACTGCAAAATTGCTCCTGTGCGTGGAATAGGATTTCACTGCACTTCTCAGTTTGGGAAATGCTCGATTTATGACAATTTTGCGTGTGTGTGCACTATCCGTACATGTAGGTGACCCGTTTGTGGTGTCTCCTAGCCTACCTCACGGCCTTCTGCTTTCTTTCTGCATCGTTTGTATCTTGCAGGTATATCATCCCGTGACGACCACATTAAAGCGTGAACTTGAAGAGTGAAGAGGCTTCAGCAACCACATCGTACTTTCCCATTTCTTTTATTGTGCTTCTGTTGTACATGTGGTTGCGCTTGTAGCTCTGTGTTGTACATGCGGCTGCGCGTGTTGCTCTTTGTCGTACATGTGGCTGCGCTTGTGTCTCTTTGTCGTACACGTGACTGCGCTGGTGTCTCTTTGTCGTACGTGTGGCTGCGTTTGTGTCTCTGTGTCGTACATGCTGCTGACCCGTGGTGCACTGTCTTGGAATGCTTTGTACATGCCGCTGTACCATCTTCTGTCCCCTTCGTATGCATTATTTCTCATCTCGTCCCCGTCGAATACGCATTTTCTCGTCTTGTCTCCGTTGTATTTGTCTGGTTGCCGTCTTTTGTCCGTCGTATTTCCTCGTCTGCCGTCTTTGTCTCTTGTCCCGTTCGGGACTTGTTGTACTATTCACATGCACCTCTTACGTCTCCCTCGCCCCACTTTTTCCCCACTTTTTCCACGTCCCCACAATACTATTCTCTTGTCCTGTCTGGTGGGAGCTCAGTTCTCCAGTCGCCTCTTGAAGTGAAGTACAAGAAAAGCTCTCTCTCAGTTTGACTAGTACGTTTGATGTGTGGCGTGGCGAGGGTACCGTAGAAGAGGCAGCTCGTTCTCCAACCCGAGACGACATTTGGTGCCCAACATATCGTATCCACGACCCTGAAGCTCGTCGCTGTCAGCTGGTCTTCCTCTTCTCCTCGCCGTACCGCCGTGTAATCGCTAAGGCGATGACGCCTGTTGAGAATTCCCTAGTAAAATAAGAATAAAAATAAATAATAATAAATAATCACTAATGACGTACTACGAACGACCAGGCCCCACATTGGCGCATTATTGTGCATGTGTATAACTTGTGGGGTATGCATGTGATATGTGATGAGATAGTATGCCGGCGACACGGTCAGATTTTGTCCATGCGTGTAACATACACCTGCATGACTGTTATCAAGAGTAGATAAACAAGAGTGTGCAACTCGCGGATGGGTTGGCCCACGGCGGAATTTTTTGTTGACGTAATCTTTTCGACGACGCACGTGCTGCGAGCCTTTTGGAGAGTTTTCCCTCGTGCACTTGGCTGGGCTTTACACTACAAGGTCGGTGCCCAGCACGTGCTCTCACACTGCTCTGCGGCAGAATCCGCGTTTCTCTGAAAAAAGGTGACGTAAACAAAAAATTCCGCCGTGGGCGCGGGGTATCTGCAGATTGTGCAGGAGAGATCCGGAGTTGCACACTCTTGTTTATCTACTCTTGCTGTTATGCATTGGAAAGGATCTGCCACGTGCGATCCTCGGGCGAGTATCAGGTCAGCTTTGTCTTGTGTGGGCTGTACCAGATTGCTGTTCACTTCTCTATCTGTTGGATATGTGACTTTCTACAAGCTTCTAGTGTATGGTGGCCACTTCCGAATTTGCTTGTTTTTGGATGATAGTTATTACATTCTGTGTTCACTGCTGCCATGGCGTGGTCGGCAAACTGCAATCCTTGGGCAAATGTCATGTTTGCTATGTTGTGATTTGGGCATCAGCTTGAATGTCTACACATTGAAGTTGAATTATTTTGTTTCATAACTGACTTCCTGAAGTATGATGGCCACTGCTTTGCATGGCATTATACATGAAGAATTTCCTGTTTGCGTCGTATGGTATGGTATTTTTCGTATGCATGCGTGTGTGTGTGTGTGTGTGTGTGTGTGTGTGTGTGTGTGTGTGTGTGTGTGTGTGTGCGGTGCTCGAGGACTGGCCCGCGCCCGACTGCCCAGCAGCGTAATTCGTTCAGTCATGTTCTCGCCGGTTCCGTTTGCTCCACCATCTCCGGCGTCATCAGGCTGCGTGCTCCATCTTCCTCTCTGATGCCCCTCCGGGGCCCACGTGACCCCTGTGGCAGTGGCTCTACAGGACAGGACAAGACAGGTGTGTGTGTGTGTGTGTGTGTGTGTGTGTGTGTGTGTGTGTGTGTGTGTGTGTGTGTGTGTGTGTGTGTGTGTGTGTGTGTGTGTGTGTGTGTGTGTGTGCGTACCCACGTGCGTACCCACGTGCATATGCAGTGTGCATTTGCGTGTTTCAAATAACTTTGTGTGTCTGTGTGCGGGGTAGCGAGGTGGGGAGGGCTGGTATGCATCAGTGTGTTATTGCAGTATCATGGCTACTTCGAAGTACATACAGTGCATCGCGCGAGTGATCACCATGTTTATCTTTGGGGCTGGGGCGGAGTGGGGGAGGGAACGGAAAAAGAACTGAAATTATCCAATAAAAACCGCTCTGTGCTCGGTTCTGAAAACCTTTACTGGTGCCGCCCCATCATGAAAGTAAGAAATCAGAACTGGCGCATTGCCCCCAAATGTGAACTGATCCACTTAAGTCGCGAATGACGGGACCCGAACGCACCAGTCTGTCCCTCCAGGAAATCGCGATTCCATGAATGCAACAAATCTCGCGATTTTGGCCCAAACCCGCGATTTTCAGCAAAATCCACGATTTCCCGTTTTTTGTTGTTTTCTGCACTATATCTCACATTTTTATACACTTTTCACACAGTGCTTTCCATGATCATGTAGGTTATTTGCACTGTACGACTTTTACTACTCCCCGAGTAGATATACGATGCAACAAATTTCGTGATTTGGCACAAATCTGCAAATAATTCCGCGAATTCTTGGCAAGTTCTGCATCATTCCGCACTTTTCGTCGCATTTTTTGTTGTTTTCTGCCGCAATTTCTTGCGCAAGTTTTCGAGCGTTTTCTCCGCCAAATTCCCGCAGGGACAGACCAGTAGCACGAGGTCGGGAGGGCACAGGATCACAGCAATGGTACAACCATGCAAGTCACCGTGCATCATACCTTCATGCTCCATATCGCCTTGAAGAGCCACATGTATGTCCCCAAGGTAAAAAGGAGAGGGATGGGGGGGGGGGGGGGGGGCGGGTGCACACACACGCCTATGGACCTTGGACGTCCATCGCCGGAGGCGATGATAGCGATGCTACAGCACCATAGCAGATTGTGCTGGGATTGCACCATTCAACAGCTTGCAAGGCTGAAGAAGTGGCCGCCACTATTCAGGTTGGTCTACACCACACAGCTATGAAGTGGCTTTTTCTGGCCAGTGAATCCCTACTTTTTGGTTTTTTCGGGGTTTTTCCCCGCACACACATCACACTACATACTCCGGCATGCACTGACTGTTGGTACCCATGGGCACTGGCCAGAAAAAGCCACTGCACCAGGAGAATGAAAGAAAAGTCAGGAGGAGTCTGCACAGACATACACACGCGCGCGCACGCACATACACACACACAAACACTCGCGCGCGCTTGTTCAGGCACCGCTAAATCCAATCAACAGAGCTAGGGTGAGAAGACAAGCAGTTTGGACAAAGAAATCGTCCAGTCAAGAGCCCTGATCATGGTAAAACATAACTGCAAGTAACATACATGAACGGTTGAACTGCACAGAACTCAACCTGAGCAAAACTAGAAAGTAAAATTCACCAATAGGAATTGACAAAACAAAAATGAGAGCATAGAATATCACAGCATGCCAGAACGACAAAATGAAAGGCTAGAATACCCCGTTATCCGAGTGCGACTGTTCTTAGGTCAGCTGATCAAATGAACGCATCCAACAATAGCAACCTGACTCAGACAGACCAAGTCGACCAAGGCGCCAGCACGTATGCGCTCCACCGTCGCTCCTTAATGAGCGTGCCGTCAAACTTCACGGCCTCACGATCGCGGTGCTGCTGATGTTCGACGAGGGCGGTGTGGCTCGGGTACGAGTACAGCTCGTGCACCGAGTCCAGATCGCCGATGTCCGTCACCCACACGCCCAGTGGCGCGTTGTCGCCTTCGCCTGCTAGCTCGTCCTTCACTGCCTCTGACCAGGCGCCGGTTTTTCCCGGGTGCAGCTGCGTTTTGCGCACGGCGAAGTGATTGCGACCGTCAGTGGACGGCCGTAGAGGCCACCAGGGTGCTGGGAGCATGACACTGTTGGACTGATGGGCGGCAGCTGTGTCCAGCATCGGTAGTAGATAGTCTGCCAGCCACTGCTTATCACTTCCCAGGCTCTTACGCACGCCGGCGCGCTGCACCAAGTCGTCGTACTCCCAGATGTGCGTCACCTCGTTGAACGGCCTGCGCCGCGGCTCCGGGCCGGGGTCCGCGCACAGATAAACGTTGCACTTGGACGCCGCGAATCTCATGTGGATCTTCTCCGTCGTCAAGCGCACGAACTCGTCCCATTTGCTCTGCTTTATGTCGTACGTGCGCAGTTCGTAATATTTCGGAGCTGGCGGAGCTCCTGCCGATTGGCGTGCCGCCGATGTCGCCAGGCATCGTACACCGCCTGCAGCCGGCGACACCAAAAGTCGCTTCACAGTTGATCTAGCAGAGGCCATAATTATTATCTTCTTTGGTCTGCCGGAAAACCCAGACAATCTAATGCTCAGCAAGTATTTCCCGGACTGCACCTTGTTCAGGAACACACCCTCCAAAATTTAAAATTAATATTACTTGAAACGTCAGTCACAAATGCCCAGTGCAGTGTGCACTTGTGAGAGCTAGAATCTGACCAGCATTCATCGATCGATGAACTACACTTCTCGTAAGCACAAACAAAGTCAGCTGTTCAAGCGTACCGTAGGTCCGTACTAGTAAAAAACACACTCACAGCGTGACGGCCAAATTCCACTCTGCTAGCTGGCTGCCAACCGCTCAAATATCAACATTTCAAGTGGGGAAGATTTTGTGACTTGACAACTCACGGGACAGCCAGCCAAACATGTAGCTACTTGTATTATTTTGTAAGTTAGTTAGTTGTAGCTGCTTGTTGCAGCTAGAAATGGAATGCTGGTGCAGCTATCACTAGTGCACTAGCGTATAGCTGCTAGTGCTAGCTAGCTACAAAAGTACAATGACCATGACTGGACAGTCAGCTGGACTGCTCGTACACACATCGTAAAACAAGGCACTAGCACGCACTAGCGCACTGTCCACAGCTTACAGCTCTAGCTAGCTAGCTACACTACAGTCTACAGATAGACTCCCCTAGGGTTTTGACTTCGCAACAATGCATGCGAACTGCATGACCCATAATGCATTGTGCGCATGATGTACATGTACCAGTTATCTCCAGCTCCACGTGGCCAGCGCACACGATGTGGCCCATTGTGCCTTTGTGGGTGAGAAAACAGTCAAAAGTCACAAAACAGACGTCGTTGTGTTTGTTTGAAAGAACGACGTAGATTCACTCGCAGTGTTCGCAGTGCTTATGGTTATACCCTACTTGGGACGTAGTCTAGCCTAGTTGAAGAAATATTTTTACTTCAGGCAAATCTTGATAATGTCGACCGACAGCGATGTATTCCTGTTCACGAGCGAGTCCGTCGGCGAGGGACACCCGGACAAATGCTGCGACCAAATATCTGACGCTATCCTGGACGCCTGCCTCGCACAGGACCCAAACAGCATGGTGGCATGCGAGACTGCGGCCAAGTCCAATTTCGTCTTGCTCTTCGGTGAAATCTCTACCACTGCGAAAGTGGACATGGAGCAGGTGGTCCGTGATACGCTGCGGAGAATTGGCTACGACGATGCTGAAAAGGGAATCGATGCCTCCACGTGTCGTGTTGAGGTGAATATTTATATGAAATCTAGAATGTGTTCAAATGCATCTCATCTCAAAAGATTTCTTTTTACACACATGATATTTCACGTGCAGGGTTGAGGTATGGTTGAGGTACAGTTACTGAGTATTGCCGTTTGTTAGAAAAGTGAATTGAATGATTGCCCAGTATTATAAAACATTGAAACCGTTTAGCCATAGGGCCTATGTACCAGTAGGGAGCATAGCCAAAAAGAAGTGTGTGTGTGTGTGTGTGTGTGTGTGTGTGTGTGTGTGTGTGTGTGTGTGTGTGTGTGTGTGTGTGCATGTGTGTGGTGTGGGTGGTGTGGGTGCGTGCGTGCGTGTGTGTGTATGCATAGCTGGAGGAAGTTGGGAGTGGTCTGGCTACCTTTGAGGGGGTCCGGGGGACATGCACAGTGAGACAATTGAAAATTTCCATGAAATAGAGCAAATTTGGGCATCTCGTGAGGCTCTGGAAAATACAGAAAATCATAGCCAAAGAATACCAACACAATTGGTGCCGTCAATCCCTTTCTGCACCTTGTCCTCACTAGGCCCCGGCGGATAATGCTCGAGAATCTGATGGATTCTGCTTTTCAATATGCTCGCATTTTGCTCCAAAATAGCACTGATAATGCTTGAATTCTGCTTCGGAAAAATGGAAATAGTGGCATAGATTACTAATGTTGCAGATTGATAACAGCATAGATGTATTTTGCAGCATAAGTCATGTTCTACGAAACAGAAAAATACAAGAAGCACAGAATTATTATTACTCGGCAGGCAAAGGCGCGGTAGTACTAGTCGCGAGGGCATTGTGAACTCTCAGGAAATCCCATATTTTGCAAGAATATGCTAGTTATAAGAAACACATGAGACCGAGTTATGCAGCAACTATCCACGACTGTAACAGTCGGCATTCTTTTGTTGCCGTGGGACTTGCTTGTGCACATTATCGCTGCGCTCGCCTTCCCCTCTTCGGTCCTACGTAACCATGAACCTTCCAAGTTGGAAGGCTGTTGGTTTGCGCACTTGAGATGTGTTAGAGCTAGGTCTTGGGTCGCTGAATGTCTCAGTAGCATGTCAGTGTTGTGCCCTTTTATCACACTTTCTGACTGTTAATCATCTTGTTACAGTCGTGGGTAGTTGCTGCATAACTCGTTCTCATGTGTTTCTTCTCTCTTTCACATTTATTACTGGCTCAGTATCCGAGTTTAAATAAGCTAGTTGTCGCCAGAATATGCTAGTTTTCGGAAGAATATTTCAGGGGATGTCAGCCTTTGGGTGGTTCAATAGCGAATTGAGGCATCTTTCCAAGATTCCTTTTGAGTCTCCTTCTCCTCTCCGGAGAGCCCCTTTGATCAGTTTTGGCAGTGAGCAAGAACAGTACAGTACATGTACTTGAGTATCAGTAGTTATGTACAACCAACGACATTTGCTTGGTACGAAGAGATGTGGCCAGGGTCTCGGAAGTGTAAAAATTGTCCGTGTAGATCATACTTCCGGCGTGCACGTCACTGACCAGCCGCATCACCACAGCATGAGTCAGGCCATTTTCACCTCCAGGTTGCTGGCCTGTGTAAACTTCAAAGTTTAAAACAATGGAGCTTTGGGCGTCGCAGGCAGCGAAGACCTTGAAGCCCCATTTGACGGGCGTTTTGGGCATATACTGCGTAAAAGGAGCGCGCCCCTTGCACTTGACCATGCGCTCGTCAACACTAACGCACTTGCCAGGGATGAACAAACGCTTGCAGGCCGCCTGCACATGGTCGTGTATCGCACCTTACGAAGCCGATCATTTACGTCCTCTGTCCTGAAGTCCACAACCTTGAGGAAGCATCTCAGCGCTAAGTACCTCCGGTAGGTTTGTATCATGCAGCGTGCATAGTTTTCGTTGTACAACGACGTGACGCGCCAGTAGTCCCTCGTCGCAGGCAGAGGATGAAATACCTGGAAGAAGAGAAATGCAAGGAGGCCATAGACCTCATCACGATCGGTCTCCTTCCACACACCATCCGTCTGGTACGTCTTTTTTTTCAGCGATATGCTCGTGCGCATACAAATTTGTAAGCTTGACAATTGAATACACAACTTCGTCCGTGAAATATAGTTTGAAGAAATCAAGTTCACATGTTGGAGCGAAATTATCAGGTAGGTTCAAACCAGTGTCAGTTATGTTGAACTCAGGTGTATCGGTTTGCAGCTGGTCAACATCATCGTAGCCACTACAACTTTCGTACTGTCGACCACGTCCTCGTCCTCGCCCTCTTGCAGCTCCGCGTCCTCGCCCTCTTGCAGCTCCACGTCCTCGCCCTGTCGCAGCTCCACATCCTCGCCCTCTTCCACGCGCGGCGACACCTACTGCTTGGCCTCTGCCTCGTCCAGCGCCACGTCCACAAGCAGCAACGGGAACAGGAATAGCGATATCGTCAGCCGAATCGGGTCCTATTTCCTCCAAATCGGAAATGAGATCGTCATTCAAGCGATCTTCCTCGTCAGACGAAATAAAATCGTTGTCCGAGTTTCCTACCTTGTCGCCTGAAGAGCAAGCGATATCCTCTACTGGGAGATCTGCTTGGTCCGCGTCTTGTATTAGGCGAAGAGCCTCGTCTGCATCCATCGCTGGAAAAGTCAAAATTCTAATTTTGACATATCGCAAAATCACTTTCAAAGCGTGCTATCAAAAAATTTTAGTGGCGACCTACGTCATGTGTAGTATACGTCACGGAAATCTTCTCAGCTATGTGGTGGTGAAGTCTCGGCGCGATGCGGTAAACCAGTCAAGCGTGACGATCAAAAATGTGACGCGCATTTGAAACGAGCGAAATCGCTCGTTGAGCGCACAAAGGGTTAAAAAAAGTAAAAAGGACCAAGGAACTATAAGTTACACTATAATATCCAGTAACACCACCAGTTACTAAACAATCAGCTCATGCGATAACATTGCATGACACTGACCGACGGTACTGACGGTCTACAACTAACTGGCTTACAGCTCTAGCACATCTTGGATGCACACTCCAACAGCCTTCCAACTTGGAATGTTCTAAGTTATAGATATAACATAAGGAGGGGAAAGTGAGCGCAACCAAGATAAGCACGAGCTGAAAGTCTCAGCTGTGAAGGACGTTGCGCGGAATGTTGCTTTGCGTCCTTGAATCGTGGTTTGACCGTATTGTCCAATGGTCTGGCCAGTATCGTCATCGACATGCATGAATATCCGCCAACGTCCTTCACAGCTGAGACTTTCAGCTCGTGCACATCTTGGTTGCGCTCACCTTCCCCTCCTTACGTTATATCTATAACTTAGAACCTTCCAAGTTGGAAGGCTGTTGGAGTGCGCATCCAAGATGTGCTAGAGCTGTAAGCCAATTAGTTGTAGAACGTCAGTACCGTCGGTCAGTGTCGTGCAATGTTATCGCATGAGCTGATTGTTTAGTACCTGGTGGTGTTAGTGGACATTATAGTGTAACTTATAGTTCCTTGGTCCTTTTTACTTTTATAAATTAATCCTTGGCTCTCCATCCGCTCTCCATCCGCTCTCCATCCCAGTTCATACTTGTTTAAAGTGTGTATAATGGGCGGCAGAGCCAGCCCGGCTGAGCTGGGCGAACATTATGTCCCTCTGCTCCTCAGTCACCCAATTGTTTTAAAAGATTTCATGAGGAGGTCCCCGGACCCCTCTACTATGCACTTCGTGCGAAGCCAGACCAATCAAAATAGCGCTCATGTTTATACATCTGACTGTTTGTATGTGTGTGTGTGTGTGTGTGTGTGTGTGTGTGTGTGTGTGTACGTGTGTGTGTGTGTGTGTGTGTGTGTGTGTGTGAGTGTGTGTGTGTGTACGTGTGTGTGGCGTGTGTGCATGCATGGCTTTGCACACGTGTGTGGTTGTGTTTGCATGTCTGTTTTCTTGTCTGTGTATACTCCATGTCCTGCGCAGGTTGCCATCGAGGAGCAGAGTCCCGAGATAGCACAGGGTGTGCACGTGGGACGTCGTGATGAGGACGTCGGCGCGGGAGATCAGGGTATGATGTTCGGTTATGCCACCGACGAGACCGATGAGCTCATGCCACTCACTGTCATACTCTCACACAAGCTGAACCAGAAGATGGCGGAGCTGCGGCGCAGCGGTGCAGTTGCGTGGCTCAGACCTGATTCGAAAACGCAGGTGAGTCGATAACTTGCGGGGACGTCGAAAGGCATCTTAGGACGGTGCAGTCAACTATCGGAAGTATTCCGGCAGCGAGGGTGTTCTCGTGAATACTCTCACAATCGAGTGCCCAAATCATCGCATTTTTAGTTCATCCACGTGGCTCCTGGGGGCAAAGAGCGGGGCAGTCAATACCGTTGTGATGGTAGTGTGTCCAACGCCCCTGGTACGTTGTCTGTGCATTTGCTGCATGTAGACGAGCACATTCATACCATGTTTGTATGTATGCGCATACTCGTGAGTGTGTTAGTGTTAGCTTGAAAAGAAATGTAGCCTGTATCTTGTCCGTCGGTTTTTCGTACCACCTAGTCGAATGGGCACGTGGGTATTTCAGGCCACTTGCCAGCACCACATGCATTGTGTCTTTTTTTGTTTTGCAATTCTTTGTTATGCTGCTCACAGGTCACCGTCGAGTATCAGAACACGAACGGTAGTCTGAAGCCACGCCGTGTCCACACGATTGTCATCAGTGCCCAACATAATCCAGATGTAAGCCGGGCATGACGAAACTTTATATCAACAAAGTTTAGCCGGCTGTTTCAACAGAGGTTTCAAGATTAAAAATTAGAAATTTTCCGGTTTTAGTTTTACAGTATATGCACACTGTTGGAGGTTATGTACTCTCTTGGTAATATCATTGGCAGTTTCTACATGTATGGTATGTTGTGACTGTTGCGCTGTAGGTTAGTCTGGAGCAGATGAGATCTGATCTCCTGGAGAAGGTGATCAAGGCGGTCGTGCCGGCCAAGTTGATCGACGGCAGCACGGTCTTCCACCTGCAGCCGTCTGGTGCTTTCATCATGGGCGGACCACAAGGTCAGTGTTGTGCTCGTGTGGAGTTTGATACCCGATGGGATGACCGGGGCCGGCGCCCTGGCTGCTTTTAGTGCGTACATCCACTGTAGTTTAAGCACACGCTGTAAAAATCTGCTCGCTGCTGCAAGGCCAGCGCCCCGTGGCCGCTTGACTTCTCAAAAGATTTCAATGCCCACAGCAGTACGATAGTCGTGTCATGAATGTGTGTATCCGTTTCACGTGCAAGATCCATGCTGGCCTGGTCAAGACCCACCCAAAATAGAGGTTGTACGAATGCATCACCAGTTGATGTTCTTTGAGTCGCAAAACCGTACCGCAGCAATGCCCTAGTAGGACTAGTCTACCACTGCATGCCTCACGCCCTTAAGCGAATCCGCTTTCTCACACTCTACACTTGGTGTGATGAGCACACCGTACCCCCAAGAGTAGTCCGTCCAACTGGTGTCTATCCTATTGGACATTTTTGTTCGAATCCTCGCTTGGATGCCGCATATGTCTCGGAAGGACTGGCAAACATCAGGGCAAGGGGATGCGATTGAACTGCTTGCCTTGCTCCTGGATTCTGTTAGAAAATCAGTGGTAGTATGTTTGCATGGGTGACAGAAGGCAATGCGCGTTGTTTACGTGCCAAACATCAGCTTCGTCATCCGAGTCTTGTACCCCCGCTGAAATGCCGTTCTTAATTTGCTCCCCCTTGTGGCCTACCAGGTGATGCTGGCCTGACTGGGCGTAAGATAATCGTCGACACGTACGGCGGCTGGGGCGCTCACGGCGGCGGTGCCTTCTCCGGCAAGGACCCGACCAAGGTGGATCGGTCCGCCGCGTACGCAGCGCGCTGGGTGGCCAAGTCGCTCGTCTCTGCCGGCCTGGCCAAGCGCTGCCTGGTGCAGGTGAGCTACGCCATCGGCGTCAGCCACCCGCTGTCCGTGCATGTCGACACGTACGGTACGGGCACGCGCACCGACAGCGAGGTCCTGGAAATCATCCACAAGAACTTCGACCTGCGTCCGGGCATGATGATCCGTGAGCTGGACCTGCGCCGGCCAATCTATCGAGACACGGCCAGCTATGGCCACTTTGGACGCAGCAACCCAAACTTCCTCTGGGAGGTGCCCAAACCACTCGTTCTATAGAGTACGGTTTTGTTCTCGTAACCAAGTTTGTTCTGTCTTCTTTCCCGGAGGTGATACTGAATCACATCCCTCGTACTTGGTTAGGCTGTAATTTTTGCAATCCGTGCCGTTTTTCCTGTGTGGAGTGTTGCCATAGAGATTTCCTAGTACGTAGGGGCGCTGGGCTTTCGTCTCTGTCTGCCTGCCTCTGTCTCACTCACTCTGCAGATCTGTCTCTCGCCCCCCCCCCCCCAACCCTCTCTCTCTCTCTCTCTCTCTCTCTCTCTCTCTCTCTCTCTCTCTCTCTCTCTCTCTCTCTCTCTCTCTCTCTCTCCTTTCCTGTCATTTTCGTATACAACTTTTGTTTTTGTGATGCTTGCAAGCGTTTTAGATAATATTTTTCTCTTCTGATCTTGAAAAGTCTTTTTGTTCTATTTTCTGATGCATGGTAATCCTGGTTCACCCTGTTCACCCTGAGTTTTTCCAATCACATGATGTATCTGCCTATTTGCCATCCAACCGCACTTATCTCGACCATTTTCTTCAAATGGTCTTTAGGCTTTCCATGCATCTTTGCCGATTTTATATATTCGAATTTATTTCTGCTTTATTCCAATTCACAGGTCCTTACAGTATTGTAATTTAGGTTTTCTTATTTTAAAAGCTGCAATGACCTGACAATTGTGTTACGACATATTGCTCACTCTCCATGGTATCATCATTTTCAATTTCAATACACCACCTTTCTGTGCTATACCCATGCAGATTAATTTCCATGTTGATGCTGTCTTGTCTTCTGTTGGCCTACGCTGCACGGCTTTAGGGTGCGTGTGCAGTAAATAAATGGTGGCAACGAATTGAAAGCTGAAAGGGCAGTTTGGTACTTTGACTTGTGGGTGTACATCTGTGCACGGCGTAACGTTAGCATGCCGTTGATTTTGGCCAGGGTCTCTGATGCAGTGGGTACCAGGTTCAAATCCTGCTTGGCAGCATGGATGCAGTGGATGCATGGGATTTTTGGTCTTCTGACCACGTGGTGGTGGGTCTGATCTACTCACCTCCCACCGCTTTAGGAGCTGCATCTGCGCCTTGATCCTTGAGGGTGGTGGCGTTCGTACGGATGCGGACACGAATGGGGGGGGGCTAGCCGAGGAGTCTCACGCACACCGTGAGATTTTTTCATTTCTGATCCAGAGTACCAACGGAGCTGTGGCGTTCTCAATAACTTGAGCCCATTGCGCATTGCGCATTGCCCAAATATGGAAGGTATGAGTAATGCATGTGAGTACGCTGGGATCAGCAATGCACTGTTCAACACCCCCAGACGACCATGCCCAGGTGGCTGTGTGGGGTGTTATGTGAGTACGCTGGGATCAGCAATGCACTGTTCAACATCCCACACACGACCATGCCCATGTGGCTGTGTGGGGTGTTATGTGAGTACAAATGACGTCATTGCACAATGGGCTTGTTTCCACCCGCTCCTGAGATCCTCCTCAGCCCTCATCTGTTACTTCCAATAATATGGTCACCGGTATACTTCCAAAGGTATTGTGACTGTACGGAATTTAATATAAGCATTTTTACCCCCAGAAATTGAAATTTATAAAAATAGCGTGGCTTCAACAAATATTTTGCGATTAGTTCAAGGGAAGGATCACGTATGGTAGAGGGTCATACCTTGCATGAAAATTCAGAAAGCCAGTCAGTCTGGAAATTTGGTGATTGGATACAGGATAGAAATGCAGTGGGCAACAACACCATGAAGCAAGAGAATGCAATAGAATAGAATAATGCAGGGCAAACATTGATTGGGTGTGGACGAAAGACCTGGAATTCCGTTCACACAAGACAGTAAAACCAGGTTCACCACTGTACACTCAAGCCGGGGGGGGGGGGGGGGGGGGGCATTGCATTTGCCATACGACATCAACAAGCGAGTGCATAATCATAACTGTAACACACATTCAGGCTACACAGTGTTCTATTCAAAGACATCATCATCCCGTGTGTTGTCCACGGCATGTCACTATCAAGGCCTCTCATCCAAAGTCACACTAGGCATTCTAGTGTGCTAGTGCCTGTACGGCAGCATACTTGAGAAGACGGAGTGCAGATCAGAAACTTTATTCACCATCGCCGTCACCCCAGTCTTCATCTGCGTCAGCTGCACCACTGAGACGCTTTATACCTGCAACGACAGGAGCATAGACAAGGAGAGTTCCCAACTTAGTAGATTTAGGCCACACGCCTACCAAGCGACCGCTTTGAATCTGCCGCACTAGTACAGTGGAAGCTGGGAATGTCAGTTGTGTCCAGAAAGAGATTGGGACATTGCAAACATGTACAGTACAACACACTTCTTCTTACAGTATCTGCTCATGAATGGGAGAGGATTTTGTAGAGCGAATCAATTTGCAGAAGAAACATTTGACTTCGTTTGACTTTATGAATTTAACACTCGGAGCAATGTATTAGGAAATTAGAGGCTACATGCCTCGTACTGCTCTTTTCTCTTCGAAACTCAACACTTGCTAGCCAGATAAAAAAATAAAATAAAAAAAATTCACGGTTCGCGTGAGACTCGGCCAAAGGCCCAGTTTTCCGCATCCGCAGGAACGCCACCACCCTCTTGGATCAAGGCGCAGATGCAGCTCCTAAGCCAGATAAGAAAGAAAAAATGGAAATTCTCCGTGAAGTCCAAATTTGAAATTGCAACTCGGAGCGGCAATGAGCTTATTAAACACCTCAGACTTTCTCTGTGCGTATGACAGTGTCATGTGTTCGTTTCAAACAGGTGTCACTTACGCAGCGTGTCGCTGATGCGGAATCGCCTGCTCTTCAGCGACTTGAACAGTGCGGAGGTCATGTCCGTACCATCCACCAACTCCTCCTCGCGCCGCTTAGCCTTTGCCTCGGGTTTCTCAGTGGACACCTGGGCAGAACAGTACAATCAGTCATGTAGGATATTGACCGAGAGAAAGAGGTCAGTACGGGAATTACAGGCCGGGTAAATGGGTCGAGGTCCAGTGCAGGTCAATAAAAAAGAGCGATAAATAATGTTGTTGGGATTGGAAGCTGTTAACCCAGCCAGTGAAACTGTGGCTAGCTGCCTCGTGTCCTTGGTTTGTTGAGATTGTAAACACACTAATTCTTTAGTCAGACTTGCAGTGCCAGTGACTGGAAAGAATGAACTAGAATATCCTTCCACTGAATGAACAAATCAATGTGGTGTATTCCGATATTTAACAAAAACATGTTCAGTTGGTTTTATAAAAATGATTATGCTTGCACAATCCATGGCACACACGCACGGGCACACACACACAAACACACACACACACACACACCCTCCCAGATTCAACCTATTAAATTGGGAAGCAGTGCAGAATACTTTCATTGCAGGGAGAACCCACCTTTCTCAGTCTTGTTTTGTTGTCCCTGCGAATATCGTCCAGGACCTCGTCCAGGTCATCGTATGGATCTGCCGTCTTGCTGTCGCGCTTCAGCAGCCCCTCTCTGATTGCCTTCTTGGTCTTCACAGGCGGCTTCGGCTTGGCTTTTTGCTGCACCGCTGGGGGTGGCGGTGGAGGCGTAGGCGACGTGCAAGCAGACGAATCCGACGCCTCATTGCTATCAGAAAGCTCTGCAAAAGAAACCTTCCTTTTCGGTTTATCTTCATTGCTAGGAGGTGGTGAGTCTGGGACAGCGGGTGGTGATGTCGTTGGTAGCGGTGGTGGCCCAGGTGAGGAGGGAGGGCCGGCGGATGCGTCGACTAAAGCCGGACTAGCAAGCGAGGTGACGGCAGTGTCGATCGGAGGTGGTATCTTCTTTTCGCCTATACTCGCCACCGCGGTAGCGGGCCCTGCCTCCGCAGCTTGACCCTGCTCCAGTGCAGCGGGCCCTGCCTCCGCAGTTTGGCCCTGCTCCAGTGTAGCCTCAGCTCCATTCTCTGTAGCAGTCTCCGCAGGTTTGGAAGCACTCTGACTATTGTTGTCCTCATCATTGCGCTTTTCCGGGGCAACCACTACATTCTCATTCGGCGTATCTGCTACTGCATCTCCTGCAGTTGCATCTGTTGCATCCTTTGTTTCCTTGTCTTCTCCACTGTCATTGCAGCTGGTGTCACCTGCTGTCGATGCCGCTCCGGTCACTGCTTCCTCTACAGGAGGTTCTTTCTCCTCTCTCGCCTCACTGTCATGTGCAGGCTCTACCTCAGTCTCTACTGTTGCTGTCGGTGTCTCTTCGGAGGATTCGGAGATTTCTGTGTTCGCTTCCGCCTTCTCTTCCAACTCATCCTTTGGTGCAGAACTGCTCAATGAGGTGTCGATTTCGGCGGCTGGTAGATCGGACCTTTCTTGGTTTTCCTGCACTGAATCTTGTTGAATATCCTTGCTGTCGGTCGCACACACTTGAGCTTCTGGAGAGCCACTTTCACCTTCCTCCTTGCTGGGAGCTTCGCATGGAGGTGCTTCAGCCGAGTCAGCATCATTACTCGGCTTTTCTTCTTTCTCGTCAGATTTGGATTTGGACTCAGCTGTTGTCGCTACATCTGTATCAGCCTCGTTGACGGCTATTGCTTCTTTGGCAGTTTCAGCAATGGCTGTGTCCGGTGGCTGTGCTGTGGTGTCTGAAGCGCTCTGACTAGGTGTGTCGTCTTCGGCCGTGGATCCGGAGGGTTGCTCATCCTGCTTCGTTGTCGGTTCTTGCTGAGAGCTTGGCTCACTGACCTGCTGTTCGCAATGCTCTTGCAGTACTGCACTGGCCTCCTTTGTGCCGCTTTCAGGCTGACTCTCCTCTGCGCTGGGACTGGTTTCGACTATTGACGATTCAGCTTGAGCCACCACCGCATCACTGGATTCTTGCGGGCTTTCGGAAGGCTCCGCCGTGACAGCTGGTGCTGAGTCCGCACTTGGTTCAAACTTTTCCTCCGTGCTGACAGCGTCCACTGTCGGTACTGGCTCGCTATTAACTTGTGAATCTTTTTCCTCGTTGTCATCTGGTGACTTTGAAGAGTCATCTGTCGTGATGGGTGCCTCCTCAGTGGTCTGAGCAGTATCGCTGACAGTCTCACTGGGGCTAGAGACTTCCGGTACAGTGTTGGTGACAGAAGCACTGTCTGGTTGGTGATCGCTAGTAGTAGTGAGAGTGGGTACCGATTCCAGCTCTGGTTCTTGGTCCTGTCTGCCGTCAATTGCTGCGGTGTCTTCACTTGTCCTAGCTTCGGCTGTTGTCGGCGAAGAACCGTCCTGACTCGACATGGCTGTTTCAATGGTCTGCCTTGTGTCTTCTTTGCCATCTTCAGCTGATATCTGTGCGTGGTCTTCAGCTGATGTATGTGCGTGGTCTTCAGCCTTGACTGATTCCGAGCAGGTTTCTTGGCTGCTCTTCTCATCGGTAACAGTGGTTGAAGCCTCTGTTTCGCACGCTGATGGCTTTTCATCGGCCTTGTCTGTTGCCAGCTCTGTGGGAGAGATCACTGGATCCTGTGTCGGTGTTGCAGCCTTCCCCGCGTCCTCCTGTGATGGCTCAGCTGAGCCAGGTTGCTCTGCCTCGTGTGCAACAGAGCTCAAACTAGTTCCAATCTCGCCAGTCGTTGTAACCGCTTTGTCCTTGCCCTCTGCGCCATCGGTGGCTTCTGGCAGGTCAATAGTTGGACCAACAACAGCAGGTGACGGAGTTGGTTCGGTATCTTTCGCTTGTTCTCCTACTGGCAATATTTCTCCCCCTGGAGCGTCAGCCACTTCTGCGGGAATTTCCGAACCATCAGATGGAAGAACAGCAGATAGATCAGACGATGGAGGACCAGGTAGGTCAGATGGTAGAGTTTCACTATGTAGATCAGATTGTGTAAGACCAGGTTGGTCGGATGCTGTAGGAGCAGATAGATCAGACGATGGAGGACCAGGTAGATCAGACGGTAGAGTCTCAGGCTGATCAGATGGAAGAGCAGCAGGTAGATCAGACAACGGAGGACCGGATAGGTCAGATTGTGTAGGAGCAGGTAGATCAGACGGCAGAGTTTCAGGTAGATGAGATGTTGGAGGAGCAGGTAGATCAGTTGGTAGACTGTCCGATACATCGGTTGATGTAGGAGTAGGCGGATCAGATGATGGCGGATGACGGGGATCAGATGGTGGAGGAGCAGGTAGACCATCCTCAGCCGGACTGGTAACAGTTAGCTCGGTGGTGACTTGACCACCATCAGTTGTTGCCGTGTTGTCAGGCTGTACAGTGTTAACAGTATCCTTAGGTGATTTGTCAGGCTCTGTCGGCAACACACTAGTTGTCGTCACAGATGGCTCAAGCCCAGACTGGATAATCTCGCAGTCGTCGAGCGGAAACTCGTCAAAATCAGCATCATCGTCATCCACCATTGGCAGATCGTCGGGTATATCCGGAAGGTCCAGCGCTGCCACCGAATCGGACATACACATGGCGTCCGCGTCAAGATTCGGCACCGACGGCGACAAGAAATAATCGTCGTCGTTCACCGACGGAGCGTGTGTCCACGTGCTCTCCGTGTCCTTGGTGTCGTCTGCAAAGCGCACTGTTTGCTGTGGTGTTTCAGGCTGTGCTGGTGCGGCTGCTGCTACTGTGAGGGAGTCAGAGTCGTTCATTGCTGGCTCAGGTGTCTTTGATCCAGCAACTTCTTTGACGCTGCTTGGTTCTGTGAGGCATTCCGAGTCTTCCACTGCTGGCTCAGTTGACTTGGATTCTGGAACTCCTTTGACGCTGTCTGCTTCTGTGATGGATGATGGTTCCTTTTCAGTGGACTGTTGATCAGGGCAGGGTGCCGGTTGAGGAGGAGAAACTTCCGGCACAGTGTCCTTCGACACGGCTTCCTGCAGCGTTGCAGTCGATACATGTTCTTCATCAGCAGGAGATTCCGGTGGAGGAGGCATGTTCGTGTTGATGATTTTCTCGCTAATCATCTCTTCACTGGGATTCGTGGCATTCTTTGCTGGCTGTTCCACGTTCACAATGTCCTCTGTCTGGTGTTTCAAAGCCGGCTGCTCATCTGCAGGCGGTGGTGGCAGAACGTCATCGGGTCCTGTGCTAGTCTCCTCCGGAGACTCACTCAACGTAATCACAGGCTCAGACTGAGAAATAATCGCATCATTCACTGGAGTAGTGATATCATCATCCCGTGTGATGACATCATTATTCACTTGCGGTAGAATGATGTCGATGGGGATTGGTCGAACAGGCGTCACCGCTTCGTCGAGCGACTCGTCGGGTTCGTCCATGGACGCGGACGTATCCTCCTCGTCCTGCAGCAGAGCTATGTCCGGGACGCGTACAATCGGCACGGTTGGTCTGCTGTTGCTGCTGCTCGGTGGAGCATTCGGACCGCCACCCGGTGCCTGCGCCGCACCACTGGGTTGCTCTGCTGCTTTCATGCGCCGCTGCAGCTTCGCCGCCAGCTCCGACGACGGTCCGTCGCTCTGCGGCGTCGAAGCCGGCGTCCGCCGTGGCTTGCTCACGGTCGGCGGAGGCTTCTTCTTGCCAGGCGTGCCCGCCGTTGGCTTACTGTCAGCCGATGCTACGGCGGACGTAGCGCCACTGTCTGGCGGCGGTAGCGCTAGATCGGCTGGTTTTGCGATGGTAGACGGAGCATCCAGCTCCACTGGTGGCGGTGGAAGAGTCTCCTCTGGTTTAACTGACGGCGCAAGGTTACGGGGAGGTGATGGCAACTCCAGGGCAAGTGGAGCCTGAGCCGACACCAGGCCGATCTCGTCGTCTGTCGGCGGCGGTGGGAGGAACTCGCCGCTTAGACGGCAGGACGACAAGGGTCTTGGTTGCTTACGCACCGTGGCTGGTGATGCCCCTGTAGGGGGTGGTGGCAGGTTAAACAAC
The DNA here is from genome assembly GCF_964019385.1 of Sycon ciliatum. Lineage (NCBI taxonomy): Eukaryota > Metazoa > Porifera > Calcarea > Leucosolenida > Sycettidae > Sycon > Sycon ciliatum. The sequence continues at coordinate 20,444,297 of NC_088648.1, forward strand.
ATAGTCTTGGGCTTCTCTCCCTTCTCCGACGACTTCTTAGACGGCAGCATATTGAGCACTAAGCGGTTGCTGGAAGCGCGGTTCGGCTTCAGCTTGCGGCTTTCCATTGGACTCGAGCTGACATCGGACTGGGATCTTTGCCGTATGCTGTCATCAACGCTGCCCTGGTCCTTGCTGTTGGTGTCTGGCCCAGTCGTGCCGTCAGCAGCATCACGGCCATCAGTCCTGTCGAGGCTGTCCTGAGAGCCGGTGAACCTCGGCGTGATTTTGCCGACGGCCGACGGAGCCACCGCCAGTGCGCTCACCTGCTTGACCACTATGCGAGGGCTGCCCTCTCGCGAACGACTGGCACCGTCGAAGGAGCCGCTTCGCCATCGGCCCGCCGTCTCTTGACCGGCACGGCGAATTCCCGACGGCGACTCGGAGTCTTTAGCAGCGGTGCCAGGCTTCACGTGAGTCGCTGGTTGTGTATCTTTCTCAGCGCTTTTCTGGTCGGTGGCCTTTTCTTGATTCTCCTCAGTCTTGCCTGTCACCGGTGGGCCAAATGTTGCCGCAGATAATGGTGAGCGCTTGGGTTTGAAGGTGGTCTTGGGTGGTGCCTTCTTCGGCTTCTGTGCAGTTTCAGGAATGGTTGCGGGTGGATCGGCTGGAGGAGTTTCTCCGACTTGCCCATCGGTCTCGTCCAGTACACTGCCTTCGGACAGTGTTATCGTTGATTTGCTGCCGGCAAGGTCGTCCTCCAGCGGTTTGATCGACAGGATTTGCAGTCCGTCGTCGGCGATGTCGTCTTCGCCCAGGTCCGTGACGGTGTAGCTAGCACTGCGGCCGGGACGATTCTCAGCCGTGCCCTCCAGCTCGTCGGTGAGCGTTTCAAGATCTTCCAGGAGATTGCTGCAGTCTTCGTTATATGCAGCTGACAGACCTACAAGACGTACCGACACAACAAAACAGAGCAGAGCAGGAAGTGAGTCGAGATCTATAATAAATGCCGCATGATCGTACACACGGGTAAGCAGAAGGCTGCTGCTGCTGCTGGGCTGCTATTACCATGGCGACATGATGAATTACATTACCCGTATCTATTCAGCAATGTTAGAATCTATTGCAGAAACACTGTTTTTATGATGTCACGATACCATTAATAATTTTGAAGGGACCAAAAAAGACAAAAAAAGGACAAAAAGACTCGCACAATCCTCAGGAACTATGTCCTGCAATGCAGTACCCAGCAAGCAGCCTGTCTTCGCTAGGAATGTGCTTGCACAACATATACGTCATGATGCAGAAGGGATGGTTGCAGCCTCATATACTTTGAGATGAGTGAAACAAGCGGTCTCTTACCAAATGACCTAGCCCTTATCATACTGTGGCGGACATTGAAGTCAAGCGGCCACGGGGCTCTGACCTTGCAGCCGCGAGCATCGCTGGTTCATTTTACAGCATGTATGTGAACTACAGCGCAGGTAAGCGCTTAAAGCACTAAGGGTGCCGACCCCGGTCAAGCCATCGGATTTCAATGTCTTCAGCGGTACATCGCCTTTACTATTTTAACGCAAACATGATGACATGCCTTGAGTGACTCTAAACCTGTAGGACTTACGGACTGTGGACTCGCTTGGGATGAAGTCGTCCGGCACTGCAGAGGCCACGCCGTGCACAGAGTTCTTTCCTGCATAGAAGATAAAAAATAATGGTAACACACATACGCACACATACAGACATACACACATACACACATACACACACACACACATACACGCAAAACACACACAAAACACACACACACACAATGAACATGTATGATTACCTAGCCTGCGACAGCTCAACATTGCCAATCAAACACCACAAGACTGCAAGACGTGTCTTGTACTTTGTCAACAGCATTCTGAAAAAATCTACAAATCAGCAACAATATTATTAAGCTGCGTGATGCTTCCTACAAGATTTTAAATATTTTTAAAAGAGAGTAGACATTCATGATTCAACAGGATTGTACCTTGTGTATCTGCTATGTCGGGTTGTACAGCTGGATCATCTGGAGGGGGTGGAAGAGCGAACGGGTCAACACCCTCCTCACTCTGATACGAGCCTTGCCGAACATGCTCCATGCTGGTCTGGCTGAGCTGTGATCCCTGCCTGGCGTGGTGGAGAAGTGGAGAACCACCCGTACTGTCACCATCCGTTGACGATACTGACGCAGGCAGAGAAATTGGAGGAGAGAACGCACCGCCGGCCGCCGCCGCTTCCTTTTGTCTCTGATCCTTCTTCTTGACAACGGCGTATATTGGGGATGTGTCGGCGCTTTTCCTTTGCTCGTCCTCTTCGCCGATGCTGTGTAGTTGTGCTTCCGTCTGGTCAGCTGTATGAACAACGTGAGGAGGTGAGCAAAGAAGTTTTTGTGTAAAGCAACTGTGGATTTAGTGGGTTTCCGGCAAACTGAGACACTAGCGCAGGCACTGGAGAGTACATGTGTACATACACACACACACACACACACACACACACACACACACACACACACACACACACACACACACACACACACACACACACACACACACACACACACACATACAGTACTGCCGGGGACCGAAGAACGGAGCGCCGAAGAACGGAGCGCCGAAGAACGGAGCGCCGAAGAACGGAGCGCCGAAGAAGGACCAGGCTAGAATTTCACCAAGCACAGCATACCAATGTATGCACAGTGCATACAACAAGCACAGCATAGCAATGTATACACAATGACTCAACTGTGCATAGACTGTACAGCATGAAAATAATAACTGTCTAGGCTAGGAGGCTCACTCCCCATTTTTCGGCATACATGCACACACACGCACACGTGAACACACACACACACACACACACACACACACACACACACACACACACACACACACACACACACACACACAACACACTCATGGACAGCAGTGATCACAGATTTTCTGCACCAGAGTCAAGCTTTTGCAACAGACCGTCATTCCTTCAATGCCTGGACACATTGAAATAGCGTCCTACCAGGATCGATCCAAGCAATAATCAAACAGTACGTTCAAACACTGAGTGCAAACTAACAATGTTTGCTTCACATTTCGCTACGATGATATTGCTCTGGACAACACTGTTTACTTACGTTCAGGAACTGTGCTAACTGCGGTGGGTTTCAGCGCATCATCAAACACAGAATCGTTGTCAGCAGGTACTGATGGAGGTGGTGGTGGAGGGAGATTCGGTGGAGAGCGAGGTCGCTTCAGTTTGGCCGGGATAGGCATTGGCGGTCGATCTCCATGCGGATCGGACTTCCGTCGGCCATGCTTTTTGTCATCAGCATCGTTTGATAGGAAGCCATCTCCTTGATCGGGGAGAGATGCAGGTGCTTCGTGTGCCAGCTGAGCCGACGCCTCTGGCGCCGATAGATGATTGATGGCCTGCATGGACTGCGCTTTGAGCATGCCCCCGGCCGCTGGAGGCCGCTCGGGGGCTCGTCGTCGTGGTGACGCCCCGCCCATGGAGCTGTCGGACGTCACCTTGCGCATGCGCTGCATTTCCGGCGGCGTGGCCGACGGCTGGGATTTCTCATCGATGGTGGACGGAACGGCCGTCGCGGATGCTTTACGAGCTGCACCCGTGCCTGCACCGGGCGGTGCGGGGGCAAGCCGCTTGATCGGTTTCTTCGTCGGCGACGTGTTGGCCGAGTGCGGAGGCGCTGGCTGGGTGTCCAGTGACTGGATGCTGGGACTGCGCGACGGAGGAGCGCTGTTGGAAGCCGTGGCGATGCCGGGCGGCTGAAACGGGGCTGGTCTTGGGGGCGCCGCCTGACGGCCTCCGCTGTTGCCGCCCGCGTTCAACGCCTGCGTCATCACGGATGCCGGTGCAGAGGACGTGAGAGCGTGAGCCGACGCGGCACGCGGTGGAGCGGGAGCCGGTCGCTTGTTTGCCTTCCTCGCCTGGCCGGTTCCGTCCGATGCCGGTCCGTCGGTTGTGTCTCCACTGCCCGTGCTACCCACACTTATCGTATCGGCTGATGTGGCCGACTGAAAAAGGATACACACAACAAAAAGACGAGAAATGAGTAGACAGCATGCAGGGCCTTCTTCCAAGCTGAATGCTGTGGAGGTCGTCCAATGTGGAATATCACTACACACGCCCTGTGAAGTATAGCAATCCCCTGTGTAGAACTGTTTCACATCTAGCACATAATTATGCAAGGCAGCCACGTTAGTTCCAACTCAACTCAACCCCTGCATCTATGGTTGACATGATGCTGGAAACAGAAGGACGAACAGTTGAAATATTTCAAAACATCGACATTTTACTACCTCAAACATCAGTATACGTACTGCTTTTGTTTCAGCAATATCAAACTAGAGTATGCTGGAATTACTTACACCAGACGTGCGTGAGACTCTTCGCCCGTCTGCACTGCCTGGTGGAGGAGGACTTGGCTTGGCTGGTGCGATGGCTGCAAGGCACGTTTCCAGCTAGAGAGTCAGCATAGACATGGATGTACATGCAGAGACACAGAACACACGGTTGAATTCTCTGTTCGGTTACTTAGAAGTCTCAACTAGAATTAACCCCTGAATAAAGGAGGAAAGCATGCAGATAGATCCTGCGCACCAGAGACACATGCCAGTGCTATTACTAAATACACTGGGATATCCGTGTGCCGAATACTATGCAAGACTAAATTGCAGTCACAGTTGCCAAAGACTCAACATACTTGTCCTCAGAAATACGAGTTCTTCAGTTGCAGAAGTCTCTCAAATCAGAACCCATGCTGCAACTATGCAGTCGTTTTGTGCTCGTTTGAAACATGCGTCAGATAGTTCAAGTCATTCGTGTCCAATATCTGCCTCTATTTCTTACCTGCACGGCATGCTCCTGAGCCGTGAATCTGACTCCATACATGTTACTATCGCTGCTGGACAGTATGATCTGTATGAACGTGGTGGTGCGCTTGACACGCATTGCCGGACTGAGGCCGACGTTCAGCACCTGTGCAATGGGTCACAACGGAAAAGGGGTGCAGCAATTCAGATGTCTATGCCAGGGGCGTCGGACACGGTACGGTCACTACCGTATTGACCGTACCACTTTTTGAACCAATCACCCCGTGAACCAACAATTATAATCCACTGATCTGGGTTCTAATTTCCAAAACGTTCGGCTTCGTCACCCTCTCCCACGAGTAAATTGTACTTGAGATGGCTGACCATACCACATTAAAATACCTCCCGATGCCCCTGTATGCTGCTATCTGTCATCTAAGCAAGGCATTTGAGCTATCTATGAAATTTGATCAAGTGAGCATTTGCACTGAAATGCAGTTAGCTAGGGGAAACAGAAACACAAAATAGATTGCACGTTCAGCATCACTTGTCAGGAAGAGACGGTTCAACACTGGCAAAATTGAATGAGAAGGACGGCAGAGAACTGGGGGGACTCTACTTGTTAGCACCAGGGCAGGGGAAACAAATCACAACCGCAAATACTGTTGGGCAAACAAATGCAGCTCTGCATTCAGTCTCTACACACAATTCTCGTATAGGCCACGTACCATATTGGATCCTTCCAAGGCGGTCATGGTGAACCTGACTGATCTGGTGGTCGGTGTCGACGTAGTCACCTGGGTTACCTGCAGCTTGACATAACCCTTGGTGATCGGCTGCCAAGCACTGCTATCGCGACGCCGCTGGAACAGCGAGGCGGCCTGCATGAAGCGGATGCTGTTCTGAACGAAGGCATTCTGCTCCGGGTTCGGCGCTGACTTCCTGCGTGCTCCGCTGTGATGCAGTACACACAGTCACATGCCAGAACGCAATACGGATTCAAATCAGTGTGTGCAAGGACTTTGGAATACTGTAAAAGCCATTATATATAACGAAGTGCTAACTCTAACGAGGAGAAATCTGTCGTTAAAATAGAAATCGTTATACAGAAATCGAGACATATACTGTCCTATTGAGCGTTGAGAATAAGTGAGAATCGTTGCCTTTGGTACACGTAAACCAGTCAATTTTGGGAAATCGCTATATGCACCTCGTTAGAATAATGGCTTTTACAGTAGTACAATGTTAAGTGCTACCCGTAAACAATACTTCCATGCAACTCTGCAGAGCTGCAGCTATTACGAAGGGAGCTTACCCTGAAGATATTTAGCAGTGACCCTAAGGCAAAACCCAGAATACTTGCTTGCATGGCAAGTCATGCAGCGATCCTCAGTATTACTATTACACACACGAATGTAAGTAGCCTATTTTCAATCGGATAATAGAGAACATCGCTTGAGGACCCAGCATAATTTACAGCGACTAGGTCCATGTGAGGAATGGTGCACTGCCATTTTGCTGTGCATGGAATTATGTAGGAAATCTTGTCAAGCAATATTCTGATCAAGTGTTTGTGTAGGTGGGGTTGAATTCGGTGACAGATAGACAGTTTGATAGCATGCCCATCCCGTTGAATCTGAGAGTTATTCATACATACTTCATGGCTTGCAGAAAGTCAGTCAGGCTGATTTTTACCTGTGCCCCGGGGTACACCACCATGAAGTAATTGTGTGCTTATCGACGCCTTCCCACTCTAATTGACATACAACTTAACACCTCGGCAAACTCCTTCATCACGCACAACCCCCCCCCAGGATGGTGAGCACTTCACACATACACAACGTGTTCTTTCCATCTCTCTCTCTCTCTCTCTCTCTCTCTCTCTCTCTCTCTCTCTCTCTCTTCATGCACACTCTGATGGGTTCATCACGGTGCACATTACTGCAAAACAGCTTCACAAACTCGAGCGGGGAATGAGATGAGAACCCATACGCTATCATAGCAAACCTCGTAGACAGTGTGTTCCTAGCACCCCAGTCATACTGTGGTGGATTTGTACTGGTATTCACAGACGCAAGTTGAATGTAGGGGAATGCTGGTAGAACACCAGGGCGAAACCTGTTTCAAACACGACCTGAAAGAAAACATCACATCGTCTTGCCTGTACCATCATAATTGTTTGAAGGATCTGATGCTGTGTGCTGGAGAGTACCTTCATCTAGATCTAGCAATGGGCTGGCTACTCTGTGTAAAGCTATCAACGTACAGGTGCATAAGTCATTGGCATGACTGCAATGTGGACTATGTTACCAACACTACACACATGCGCTAGGGAACCCAGTTCCAGCACTATCAGTTTCGCGAGTTTCTCATCGACGCTCCACTGGCACTGCACCACAGCCGACCTACAGCGCTGGATCTGCCTGGTAGGCACTGGTAGTGGTAAAAATGTCATTGGTGTTGCAGCCAAGGGTCGCTCCACAAGTAGCTGACTTGTGAGTGAACGACTGTATCACCAACGGCGCAGTGCACAGGCGAAGTGTGTGCCCCCGTTGAACCGTCATCTCTTCGAAAACTGTTCTCGAGAAATGAAGAAACTACCGGTACGTGGAGATCACTATTCAATGCCTTCAGGAACATTGTGCATGGAACCTTGCTACGCAGTCGCTGTATGGTCTAGTGTTGTCACTACCCTACCCGGCCACAACCCCCGCTCGCAACCAACAAAGCGATCAGGTCTTCTACGTTCTAGCGAATCGCAGCAGCTGCGCGGTCGAGTCAGATATTCAGTATGTATGGGACTTGTGTTTCTAGGAAATAATTGTTTACGGACTTGCCATGCCGAACACTGAAAGAATCTGACATATTCCTCTTCTGCAGCTTACCTTGAAGGGCGAGTGGCCATCCTTTCCGTCCGCGCTTCTCCTCTTCCTTATTAGCAGTGTCTATATCCAGCTCGGAGCTACATTCGCACAGCTGGGATCGCCGGCCGCACACGGGGATGAAGATGTTGTTGATGGCTTACTCTCTGGAGCGCATTGACTCTTCGGCCAATAGATCTACTGGTTATCCATCGGCTTTGAAACTCCGAATTGGTACACGTCTGGTTCACGCCAGGGCGAAGAGTTTGAGTTCGTTGTCTATTCAATCGGTTCGAGAACGTTTGGCGGCGTGAGAAATGCCAACCCTCCCGTAGCAACTAAACCTCGCCAGTTCGTCGCTTGCAACACTAAGTTAGTTCAAGAAGCAGGGGAGAAGGAATGCTAGCGAGGTGAGAAAATAATAATGTGAACTCGCGACAGGTCAGCCGTTGGCGTTGGAGCCGCAGAAAGATTCGAACCCCTCATGCTCAGCTCCATGCAGCTGGTATCAGCAGAGATGGGTGGTGTAGATTGAGTGACCCAGGCTGGACTGAGTACTAGTAGACGTCCAACCAGGTTACCTCGGTGGGGGACCACCCGCACTCGGCACGTCCCGATCAAGCCTCCCGATCCCGCGGATGTACCTACGCAGCACACTATCTTCTTCACGAGACTACTAACGTTACGTGTACGTAGTTCTACGCGAACGACGGACGCGGCGTAGATATAGATCCACCGCGAACTACCTACATAAAATTGTATGCCATACTTTTCGTCAGCCCTCGCGGCCGCGATGGCGCCGCTGTACTCGGCATGATGATCCAGCTTTTGAATTTTTATGTTGTGCAAGCACAGCAGTATGCACCTAAGCGGCTAAGTCCTTCATTTCTGGCCAGGATCATGGACAGCTGAGCTGAGGGAATGTTCCACTCCTCTCTACCTGAACAGTCAGTGCCTGCCATGACACTACCTGTCAGGGCATAGTACTATTACTAGTAGTAGTAAGTTAGCAGTTGATTGATACTTGCTCGCGTTGTGTCTCATTGTACAATCATGTAGTTGCCAGTGGATTCACCTCAAGCTCTTATCATAGAAAACTGGCAACTACAACAAGACAACTACAAGGATTGGTAGTTAGAAATTGAAATGCAGTCACCAGGTAGATGATGCAAGGCCTCTCAGTTCATAGCGCTTACATTGTACACTCCAAGGGTCCCTAAAAATGGCTGCAATGAAGTATGCAAGCACTTACAAAACTTACATTGCAATTTATAGCAAAGAAAAGGACCAAGGAACTAAACGTTACACAATACTGTCAATTGTCCACTAACACCATCCGTTACTTGACAATCAGCTCATGCGATAACATAATCATTGCACAACACTGGCGACGTTACTGAAGTTCTACAGCTTAAAACGTTAGTATCCTAAGTATCGTCATCGACATAGATGTACATCCGCCAACGCTCGGCATTGGCGGATAATGCTCGAAAAGTTGGCAGATTCTGCTCGAAAAGCAGTGAAATTGGCAGAACCATACAAACCTTATGGCGGGCAATTCCTCGAATTCTGCTCCATTTCTTTATCCACATACCAAACATGCATGAAACTTACCAGAAAAAGTACCGAATTCTGCCAATTTTTCTGCCGGCATTATCCGCATAATGCCTAGCCAACGCCCTTCACAGCTGAGACATTCAGCTTGTGTTTGTCTTGGTTGGGCTCACCTTCCCCTCCTATGTTAGCGCTATAACTTAGAACCTTCCACTTAACTATTTCTTATTAGTTGGAAGGCTGTTGGAGTGCGCATCCAAGGCGTGCTAGAGCTGTTAGCCAGTTAGTTGTAGAACGAGCATTCCGAGCCATGTATGAAAAATGGAAGGGGAAAGTACAAACAACAGTGCAGGATTTTGAGGTTGATGATTGGATCAATGTGCTTTGTTTTTCTTTTCTAAAGATGATGAATAGCGCCTTCGTGTCATTGAGCGTAAGGCCTCGTTCTCTTTGGTGTGTCCTAATGATGGAGATGTCTGATCAATATGCCAACAATTCTTTTAGCCGATTTTCCAATATATTCTAATTATGATCGTTATGGACTCAGATGGAGAGCCAAGGTTTAATTTATACAAAAGAGAAATAACTGGTGGTGTTAGTGGACAGTATAGCGTAACTTGCAGTTCCTTGGTCCTTTTTTTCTATTGTATGATCGTTATGTCCGAGATCTCATAATCCCCAGCTAAGCAGCAGTGATCTAGGATATTGGAATACCCAAAGTACATGCCTTCACCACATGTGTTTATTACCAATTATTTCATAACTAAACTTGATGATGTGTGAGTTTCCTGTCCCCGCGCAAGTTATTTCTACTTCAAATATATGTGAAAACACCAAAATTATATCCAGTTTTGTTACTTCATCTCACCAACGTGAGGTATAAACTTGTACAGAGAGATCACGAATATCTACATGTCTATACGATGCACGAAGACTGGTCCACGGATGCGGTCACTCGACCGTACACCGGAGCGCCCGGCTGCGTTCTCACCGCTACTCGCAAATCTGACCAACCCTGACTGGGCAGTATGTGATGATGGATCGTGCCAGCATGGGCAGGATCATCCAGCAGTTGAAATGAATATTGCACCATACATGTACAGATTGGTACTGGGAAGAGAAGACGATCTCTGAAATCCAGCACAAATACAGTGAAATTCCCTATCAAGGACTGCTCGCAAAACGTTCCAGTAATCTGGGTGTTGTTGTCGAAGTAGTTGTCACGGATTTGAACATCCTGCAGGGTTAGATTCATGCCGGGTTGGTACGCCTGTGTTTGCAAGCGTGGGCAACCTTCCGTGGTGCAGTGGAACGTGTTGCCCCAGATGCGGACGTCCTCGACGGTGGAGTCGGCCGTCGGATCCGATCGTGAGCCGTTGACCTGTACGGTCACCCCACCCTGGGGTCCCTTGAACCAAGTGTCCGTTATATGGACCTGATACGGGTTGGTAACCAGAACGCCCGATCCATCCATGTACGAGCCCCAGATTCTTGTTGAGCGTCCCACGACCATGGAGAAAGAAGGCAGCGTGAAGTTGGCACAGTCCGGCCACAGGTGCAGGGCGGCGAATGTGTTCAGCCCCTCCGTGGAGATGCCCAGCTTGCAGCACTTGATGACCGTGTTCCAGAATTCGTTGTCACCCGAACCCACCTGCAACGCCGTCCCTGTTAGCGTGTGATTCAGTCCATACTTGTCATCGCGAAAAGGGTATTCTTCGAAATTGCACGTGTCCATGAGAAGCTCATGTCCTGTCCCTGTCCTAAGGCCCACCGTTGAGAAATGGCTGAAGAACACGTTCGTCACCGTCACCTGTAGGTGACTAAACATGTGCACACAGCCACCACGATGCTGGGCGTCCAGATTCAAATTGGCAATGTCCACGCTGTAGAAGTTTCCCTGCATGAGGTACTTCTGCTGTTCGGTGTCCGTCCACCCTGCCACGAGTGCGCCGTCTCTGAACGACAACCGACCCGCGGTGAACCCACGCGGAGCGCGTTGGAACCACAGGGAGCTTGAAATGAGATAGGTGCCACCAGCGAGAGAGACTTCCACGTTGCCGGCCACGGACGTCTCGTTCCAGAGTTGCTGCTGCGCATCATTGATGGCGTGCTGGATTGCTTGGTGCGAATCGCGCTTTGCCGTGGGATCGGCGCCATAGTCCAGTACGTTATACGTTGCTCCTGTCGAGGAACCTACACTCGGAGTCGTTCCTCCCGTTACTGCGTTGGGATACTCTGGAGAAAGGGGCCACCGAGTAAAGAGATAATGTCCGCGACGAGGCACCAATTGTGGCCGCCTGCGGTATGCCTTAGAATCAATACTCGCAGCAGAATTTGAGACTATACTTGGCTTTCCCAGATCCGGATGGGAAGCTACAAGGACATGGAAGAGAAGGAAAAGTCTGGTCGCTTTCGCAGCAACCCAGTTCGTCATTGTAAATCTACACACCGATTCGGAATGTTGCTACGGCAGTTATAAATTATTATAATGGTGTCAGTGAAGAAATTCAATCGCAAAATGTGTCTTGATTCATTCTCCGCCTTGTTTGGGGGCTAGTCCGCATCACACAGCGCTCACGTGATGGCAACCTTCGTCGCTTCAATACACTCCACAGATCCAATAGCAATACTGAACACATACAGATGATTCAATTACGGATTTGGTAAATCTGGCACCAGTAACCGTTTTTCATCAAGTGCTGTCTCGCCAATGAATTATTAGTCGTTTCCCCTTTTGTTAGCTTTCAATCGTGGGAATTTCGAGCCCTTTCAGAAGCACCGTCATGGCTTGGGCATTGCTTTCTATTTTGGCAGTGTCTGTAGCGCTCTGTGGTACCGTGATAGGAAATGTACGGGGCTTACCAAGAGCCGATTCATACCGTGAAAAGTCGTTCCGGGAATTTCAAGCCACTCGCTATAGCAAGCCTTCTCCGTTTGGTCGCATGCGCTGGTCTTCCGCCACATCTTCTGCAACGGCCGCAGCATCAAAAGGAACCTTTAGCGTGTTGGACTATGGTGCAGACCCAGCGGGCATAAAGGATTCAGCGAAATCCATTCAAAACGCAATCGAGGATGCCCAGAAGCAACTCTGGAACGAACCAGCAGTAGGTGGAAACGTTGCCGTCTCTCTAGAAGGAGGTTCTTATCTTATTTCGAAGCCCCTGAACTTCAGCCTACCCTGGAATCATGTCGTGGCTGGTCGGCTGACGTTTCGTGACGGGGGCCTGATGGCAGGCTGGAATCATAGCGAGGGCTATCTGCTTCAAGGTGACTTCACCACGGTGTACCTGGAGAGTTTGAATTTGGATGCGCGACATCGCGGTGGTTGCATTGACATGCACACGCATGAGCAAACATTCATACACAACGTATTTTTCTCGCATTTCTCGTCGGTGGGTTTGAACATTGGCGACGGGCATGAGCTACTGGTGGACGAGTGCAACTTCGAAGAGTATGCGTTCAGCGAGGATCAACGGGAGCTACAGTACCCCTTCACTGGCACAGCTATTCTTGTTGGCTCACCGGATAATCAATTCTGGAACATTATTGTGAAATGCTGCAAGCAGGGCATCATCACTCGCGGCCAGAACATCTTCAGTGGCATCCACCTGTGGCCAAACTGTGCCAACTTCTCCATCTCGGACAGCTATTCGTTCATCGCCGGCCCGGAAACGCGCATCTGGGGTTCGTACATGGATGGGTCTGGTGTGCTGCTCACGCAGCCTGCTAATGTTCACATCACCGATAGCTGGTTTTATGGCCCGTACGGTGGACTCACGCTACAACTGAACAACACAAAGGAGCTGGGATGGATGCACGACGTCATCATCCGTCACAACACCTTCCACTGCCACCTGGGCTGCCCGCGGCTGCGCACGCTCGGGCTCGAGGCCACGACCAAGATGGCCGTCCACGACGTCATCGTGCGGGACAATCACTTCGACAACCAATCCCTGGCGATAGGCACCTATGCCCAGGCGACACACACGTCAACGGAGCCGGGCAATGAGTTCTCGGTGGACTTCACGGGTAAACTGCTCTTCCCCGTTCCCGTTCAGAACTGCCACGTTCAATACTCTTTCCAACTGCTCACTGTGAATGCTGACATTGGCACACACTTCATGATTCCCAGCAAGGGCTTGTATGACGTCAGAGTGTTCATAGTTGCCAAGGAGCCGGTGAATGGAAGAGTTTTCGTTTCTGTGGATCAATCTAACTGCACTGATGTTGAATGATGTTATTTCTCTTCGACGCCCTCGAACCCTATCAGCACAATGACAGAGCAGACAGAATGCATTTTCAAGCACCTATTTATCATTTTATCTGGACTTAGCAAATCCTCGTACTGCACCCAGCTAAAATCTACATGTATGGTGAATCCAAACCATGATTTTGTATTTCCCGACTTTCTCTTGCTGTACGTCACGCTTTCCTGAGGTGTGAGCACCATTTGTTTATCTATTTATTCGCGTATCAACATTTTCTCGTCTGCAACTTTCCCTCAAACTGCTGAATATTCATCATTAGTCTTGGTTTATACAGTGTTGCTGTGTTGTTTTAGACTGCGGTGTGGACGGCGTAGAATACCGTAGAGGCAAGAACTACATGTACAGTACATAGGAAGTCGGAAACGCTTCCAACTACTAGTAACTAGTTTTACACATTAATCATCATTAATGTTTTCTACAGTCATGTACATGTACCTGTACAGTCATGTACATGTAGGATCATGGATGTTGAGTCTTGTCTTGGAGACTTGGACTCTGTGAGGACTGTGATACATGTACATGTACATATTTTGGGTTCACACGATAAGCTCTTCCACTGACATTCGTGTAGTGATGCCTTTTAGACTTCTGTGCATGACAGCCTACATACATGTAACGTGATTGGTGAATAAAAATAAAAATACCATACCATACTTTGGAAATACGATTGGCTAATGTAAGTAATATGACTCAGCCGGAGCATTGATGAAGTGATTCAAGCAGACCAATGATTACAGTTAGTTCGTATACGGGTATGCTCTTGCCTATGACGCGCATGGGTCTGACATGGGTCTGCTGAGTGATCGACATGATTCTGGCAAGTAGAAGTATTTCAATTTCTGTCAGTAAAACCTTGATCAGTGGATGTAATGAGTATACATGTATTATACAGTCAAGTACATTGTACCTGCCCTAGTGCTTAGAGCATGCATGAATAATGAATATTCTTCCACCTTGTCTGAGGTCCCGGAGTGTTGATTCTGTTCACTAAGTCTGTGCCTGTACGAGCGGTGACTATCACATGTCGTCTGTCAAGCGATATTAGCTCGATGACATCATCGAATTGACATTATTGCGAAATATTTAGCTGACAGTCTGTCCACAGTCCACCACCTACTGCCTACTGGTAGTACTATACTGCCTCTTGCCACACAGTAACTACAGACCAGAGATCTCGAGACTGGGACCTGATATCGTATACATACATGTACATAGCTACATAGTCATTGTAGGAGTAGTTGCCAACGTTAGCAAAAAAAAACAGCTGAAGTGAAGAAGCTCCGGACTCCGGAGAAGAAGGACTGTCCAACTGCATGCACTGACAGTGAAGCCTGAACGACTTGGTCTTGGGGACTTGCATGCAGTCGTAGATCTACGACCACCGCGAGATCTCGTTTGTGGCACAGCGGTCACGTGAATGGCAAGCCAAGGACATGCATGAGAAGTGCGTCACTCGCTGTCAGTCGATCAGCTGATTCGGAGAGTCGATGACGAAGTGCACGTCAAAAATGACAGAATAGATTAGCGAGTGATCCGCATTTAGAAAATACGAAAAGTGGAAAAGGAAAAGCTGTGTCAAGGTGAAAGCTAGCATCCACTGCTGTTCAAGGTTTTCGTGAATGGATCCAAAGTCATGTTGGCAATCCTGGACTGTGCTGGAACGAGTGAAGCCAGCCAGCTGTACAGCCATGAGAGCTTATAAGAAGAAGGATCGCAACGATGGCTCTCAGAATTATCAGAGAGCCAAATGTGAAAATATTTCGCTGCTTGTGTAGGCCAAACTGAAAGAGAGACCGTCGAAGGAGTTCGCTTGTGTTCGGATGTACTAACGCCATCCTAGAACACAGCTTCTCCCTGATCGTGTTTCTTTGAATTTTGGCCACACGATTGTAAACAAATCTTCGACGAGGATCAGCTCAACCCACAGCACTCTTCGGTTCACCATTTCCAAACACGTCGTCCTTGAAGTATAGTTGACATAATTGTGGAACCACTGGTAGTGCGATCAGCAATCATTTCGTGTGACCAGCAGTTATCTTGTATCTTCAGCCAGAAACGCGAAAGTGAACAACGTTCCAGCAGTCAAAATGTCTTCCGTAAGTATTATACCCTAGCATTCAAGTGCAGCATTTCAACTTTTGTCTCCTTAGTCATTTTATGAGTGAAATCATGTCATTTTGTTTGTACTACCGATCTCTATAGGTTGGTGATGGGTGTGTGCCTCCGCTGACTGTGTTGTGCTGTGCCACATTACTGTTATGATGAAATGATTTGAAAAGTAATGGTACGGAAGGCCTCTGCAGGTTAGCAACTGGTTTCGTCTTTTTGTGACATATTGCCTCTTGATAGGGAATGTACTGCAAACAAACAAAAAACCTATCGCTTGTTAGAAACGTGTTTACCAATTTGCCGGTGTTCTGTCTCTTGTGTTGCTTCAATTTACTGCAGAGGGAAGTTCTGTCGATTCACATCGGACAAGCCGGCGTGCAGATGGGGGCTGCGGCCTGGGAGCTCTACTGTATGGAGGTATGTACGGTGGTGGCCAAAGAAATCCGAACCGCGGGTCTAAAGTAGCGCCGCGTTTCCACTTCGATGACATCATACATGTTCGCAAAAATTATTCCGAAGGCCGCAGCGGCCGCTTGAGCCTTGGCGTTGCTTTCGGCACGTGGGTTGGATTTCTTTGGCTACGATTGTATACTTATAGGCTTACATGTGGTTACCTGGTATGGAGATTTAATTCTACTGAAAATGTGTACTCTAGGAGCATGATGGAGCTATGCAGAATTACTTGGCGTTTTTTTACTTTACAGTCAATGACTGATACTGTTTGTGTGGCATGTGCAAACTTGGCGATGAAACTGTGCAATATCACCAAAGAGCTTGTTCTTTGTATTTGTCGCTGTCCAATTTCCTTCAGCTCACACACATTATTGTTTCCTATTTGTCTGTCTCGTTCACAGCATGGCATTTCCAATGAAGGACAATTAAACCTGGATGCCTCTGGGTCCGAAGTGAGGCGCGAGAGCAATGATAGTGGCATCGCGCACGTAGACAACTGCAGTTTGGAGCCGTGCTCCACGTTCTTTGCCGAGAACGGAGCTGGTAAGTCACGTGCTGTGGTACGTTTGTGTGACGTTCTCGATTTGACATATTCTTCTGGAGCCTGACTATCGTATTCTTCCAGAGTTCTTTAAAAGATGCAAGTATGAAACATACTGCGTCGAGTCGTAGAGCGTGCCGGTGGTGCGACTTGCAAGTCGGTTTCACTGGCACTCAGCAACTGTAACTTCTCTCCATTTTTTGTCTATTTTTGTGTTCACCTGCGTACAGGCAAGTTCACACCCAGAGCACTCTTCATCGATCTCGAACCCAACGTTGTGGACGTCATCCGCACGGGCGATGGACGTCGCCTCTTTCATCCCGACCAGATGATCTCCGGCCAGGAGGATGCCGCCAATATTTTCGCTCGCGGCTGCTTCAGCGTGGGCCGCACCATCGGCGACAGGGTCGAAGACCGCATCCGCAAAATGGTATGAGAATCGTGTGTGTATTTATCAGGTATTGTGTCCACCAACTCTGACCCACCCTGTGATGAACGTGGGCCACTTGTTCAGTCGCCGTGTGTATGTGTGCCTCTGAGTCATGGGTAAATAGCTAAACAAGTCATGCTGACGATCGGAAATGAAATTGATAGGAACACTTTAAAGTTGTTTTCTGGAGATTGGCCGAGTTTCCAAGAAAAGCGAGTTGCCAAGTTGCCAAGAAGCAATCTTTATAGCCTTGTTCCATTGCGAACTTGTGCCACAACACTTCTGGATGGATATGTGGGTTATTTTGTGCCTCACTGTCTTGCTCATGTTTTGTATTCTGTGATATTGATATTTTTGTGTTTGTAGACTGAGCACTGTGACAGTCTGCAAGGCTTTATCATCACCGACTCGTCCGGAGGCGGCACAGGTGAGAATACGTAGCCACATTGTTTGGCGGTGCGTGTCTGAGCACTTGTGTGTAGCAGGGGTGCATTTATGATGCGAACTGCAATCTTGCCACTTGTCGTGCAAGTGCTCAGTTTGTGGAGCAGTTATAAACTTTCAGTGTAATGTGTCCTTAGAAGTATTGACATTATGCTGATCACTTGTTCATGTTCCATTCCAGGTAAGATATTTATTTCTCGTAACATTTCACACATGTGGGTTTCTCTTTTGTATCCTGCTTTCGTCCACAAAGGGTCCGGGTTTGGCAGCAAGTTGCTCAACGTCCTGGACGTCGACTTTGCCAAGGAGATCAAGATGGAGGTGTGCGTGCAGCCGTCCCCCAACATGTCCTCCGCTGTCGTGGAGCCCTACAATGGCATTCTCCACCATGGCTACGTCAACGGCAGCAGTGGCCAGCGCAACGGCTGCTGCTTCATCGTTCAGAATGAGTCCATGTACGGCGTGTGCAAGAAGCAGCTAGACATTGAGCGACCGAGCTTCTCGCACGTCAATGCCTTGCTTGCTCAGGTATGTTGAAAGGTCTTTGTGTTACAATGATCAATCTATGCTATAGCTGGACAAGCTGTAATATGTTGACCAGAATTCTGGCAGTGACTATATCGTGGTGCGTGTGTGGCCGGGGGTGGGGGTGGGAGGGGGCAGATGTGTTTTAGCAAAAGAGGGTAGCTAAGCATTGATTGATAACCAGCAGTAGCTTACATGGATTATTGTGTGAGAGGCCAGGTCGCTATTGTCATGTTGAGTGTGTTTTCTCTTGCACTCTTGTGCATCTGAAAATGTTTGTACTGCACCGATATCTGTAGACGATAATATTATGCTTGTGGCGGAAAACAAAACATCCACTGAATCAATGCGGTTCGTATGTCAAGAGTTCCTGACCTAACGTAAGGACAGCTGACTTTGGTACCCTAGCTGATGGTTGTCGGTACTGCTGCATTCTGTTTTTAGGTCACATCCTCTCTTACCGCCTCACTGCGATTCCCCGGCACTCTGAACGTGGATTTGGCCGAGTTCCAGACCAATCTGCTTCCGTTCCCATCCCTGAGGTACCCGCTGACATCGTTTGCGCCGTTGATAAGCGTGGAGAAGGCACACTACGAGCAACAGACCACGGCGACCATCACACGGCAGTGCATTGAAAAAGAGCAGCAGCTGGCCTGCTGCGACCCAGCACGTGGAAAGTACGTACCAAATCTCTCTGCATGACCAACACACACTGTGTTTAAGTCCAGTTTAAACTGGGCAATTTTGTCTATTATTAGCATCATGTTGTCGGTACCTTATCATTGTATCTTATGCTCCCCCTTGCGACAAGTGAAACATGGTCAAGAATGCATTTGGGATTGGACTTCTCGCGTGTTATTTTGCATTCTATCTTGTAAATCCTTGCTTATAGTCCTTCCCACTGTGGTGCAACAACGCATGCAACTTAAAAGTGTTGTAGCCTTATTTGGGTTTACTATGTAGAGAAGGAAGGTTCCCTGCCTGTCCTGCATACACAGACTATGCTGGTGTGGGTTCTGTGTGCGTCTGTTGTTGCAGGTACATGACGTGTTGTTTCCTGTACCGCGGTGACATCAGTCCCAGTGATGTATACAAGAGCAGAAGCACCCTGAAGCAAATGCGCTCCATGCAGTTTGTGGACTGGTGCCCAAGCGGATTCAAGGTCAGTTGAAGTCACATTGCTTTCCATTTTGTTAGAAAGTTCCCGGAGTTGCAAAAGGGATTAAACTGTGCTCCACCATAAGCAGCACAGTAGAACCGGAGTGTCTGGAAAGTACACCGCAGCTCAATAACAACTGATCAGGCGAGTCAAGTTTTCCACCTCTACAGCTCCCGGCAGTTGAATAGTGTGGAATCTGTTCAGCAAGGAGTCTTGTTGCTCTAGTCTCTACTTCTCAAACTTGCTCTCCTTGTTCTGAGACCGTTTTGTATGGATGTTCTCTGTGCTCTCCTGCATGTATTCAGGTCGGCATTAATCGTGTTGCACCGGTGGTGACTCCAGGTTCCGGTATGGCACCAGTGCCACGCTCGGCGTGCCTGCTCTACAACAGCTCAGCCATCAGTCAGACCTGGGAGAACACGATCAAGCAGTTCAACATGCTCATGCACAAGAGAGCCTTTGTCCACTGGTGAGCATCATGTCTAAATAGCATTTGTTCTACAGAACACCTGCGAAAAACTCACATACTTGTAAACGCATACGGTAGTGTCCTGGATGGATCCTCCACACAAGGACCAACTTTGAAAGGAAGATAGTTTAAACTAGTTCTAGTGGGGACTGCATGCCACAGTTTGCTCCTCCCCCATCTTGCAGTATGTTTCAATTCCATCATCATTGGGCTTAATATGCCGATGATCCTTGAGTACATTTGTGGTGAAGTAAGAGACAGGGGGCGGACGTGTGTGAATTGTACCCTAGTAGTGTTCTGCCTTCATTTCTGTTGCCTGTTCTGAAGTGGTCATGCAAATTATTACTGGAGTAGCCGAAGAGCCCGTGTTTCTGTAGAATGGAAATACAGTGGAACCTGCCTAAGCCAACCGCTCAAGGGTCCTTACAAATGTGGTCCCCTTGTACAGGTGGTCTCCTTATCCAGGGTCATGTGACTAGAAATAACATCCCTTGGTCCTAGTTGTAGTGGTCCCTGTGTACAGGTGGTCTCCTTATCCAGGGTCATGTGACTGTAACCCTTGGTCCTAGTTGTAGTGGTCCTCTTGGACAGGTGGTCTCCTTGTCAGGTTTTACTATATTACCCTCATCTACTCGGGAGTAGAGTCCACACGCACACCTGATCTTGCTCTTTCTTTCTGTGGTGCTGTCTTCGGTGTTTAGGTATGTTGGAGAGGGCATGGAGGAGGGAGAGTTTACGGAGTCGCTCGAGAACATCCTGGTGATGCAGAAGGATTATGAGGAGGCCACCTCCGACACTGTCGTGGCGGACGAGAGCGAGGAAGAGTTTTGAGTGCTTCCTTCATAAGATATCATTGATGAGACCTTGGAAGGTGCGAACAGCTACTCGTCCAGAGAGTATGACATAATACCAGGAGTATGACGTTGCTATAATGTTATTATATTTTAAACAGTTTTATTGATATTTTAAAGGATTACGAGAACTTCAAATTCAAGGATCAACCGGGGAAGTGAACTGCCTGACAAGAGAAAAACATGCCAGACCTACCAGGACTCGAATCTGGGAAATTTCTTGTCCTGGGCAATGCTCAAACCATCTGAGCTACGGGGCCAGGCTGCACCTAACAGGTTTTTCACTCCAAAGAGCATTACTCGTGACAAGCACGCTCCCGGCTTCGAGTCCAGAGTCGCCGACTGATCTTTTTGAATTATTATACTATTTAGTGTATGCGATTCGGCCACTATCACAGCATCTTCCACAGCTCTATTTTAATGTTTTATCCACAGTTATGTTCACCTCCAAATTTTCCTCCTCTTTTATCTCTAGTCCTTTTAATTACAGGCCGGCAAGGCTTATTCTGCCTTATTCACTAAGCACCAATTTTCATATGGCTAACACTAGATCAATAGTGGAACTAAGAATCAAAGTAGAGCTAAGTATGAAGCAGATATGCACCAAGCATGGCTTGCGATACATGGGATCTGCGTGTACTCTAGTTTCCATGCTGTTCCAAAGACATACTTCTATAAAAATCTGTGTTTAATTTAACCTCAATGCAATCGTGTATAGAAGAACATTATCAAGTACAGCCGATTAGTTTGTAGGCTTGCCTGAGAACCATGAAGTCCGAGTTCCAAACCTGCGCTGGTATCATGGAGTGTGTTTAGTGCTGTCTCGACAGCGGTGATGCGGGAGAGTACCACTTTAGATGCTACAAAAAACGAAACATGTAGGTATGTTAGAACGTGTTGGGAGTACATGTAGCTACATGTACAGTCATGTAGTAAGCAGGCATTGAAACCGAAGTTGTGGTTCCAAATAATAATGATACATCCTGTGTATCACTAACATGTGTACGAAATGCCAATGCTGGGTAGTGAGAAAAAAATGATCCAATTGTGTACAGTACATTCTTGTGTTGTCCTTAGGTTAGCCAGTACATGTATAGGTAATCCTCAATCTGCGGGCAAACCCCATGTTTTCCTACCCTCCCTTGGAATTAGCCCTTGGCGGATAACGGCGGCAGAAACATTCGCTGCATTTGGTACTTTTCTGGTATGTTTCAAGCATGTTTGGTTTGATGATACAAGCTTCTTTTACGGGCAAACAGAATACAATTCACTGTGGCATGGTGCATGATTAGAACACAACACAAAAAAAGCATGTTCAAGCATGTTTGGTACTTACTGTACAATATGCACATTGTACATCTACTTGTACAATGTAACCTCAAAACCTGCGCGGTTGCACACCATTTCACCATAAAGTAAACCACTGAAAGTTATTTCTTTTCACAAATCCTAGCCTTTCAGTACTCTCACAAATATTTTCACTCTGAATGTCACAGAATCTCTCTGATCGATGACACAGCGACGAGTGATGACTATGATGACGGATCGATCCACCGGTATGATCGAAACCGCTGTACAGAGGACTTGATACCAGCATCAACAGTACAGTCATGTACATGTACATACACTGTATGACTCGGAGTCGTGGTGCTGGTGTTGTGACTTGTGAGCGAGGTCAGCCGGCCGGAGAGCGCCCGTGCCAGAGTGCCGTGGAGTTTGGACTCAGTGACATTTTGTTTGGTTGAAGTCAATGCCCACATGGACATGAAGTGAACGATTGTGACCTGCCATGAAAAAGAGGGTGATAATGATAAATCAAAGACACTCCCTGTATTGTAGCTGTGAACTCCTCTAACAATCAACATTCAGAATCAGATCATTCCCTATCCCACATGCTTTGACTTCATCGCAGAACCCAACATTTAAATAATTAATTTTCAATGTTTGACACCCCATGAGGCCATCAATGATCCATTCAGATCTTCAAGAAGGACTGACACGTCATGCTGGGATTCGTTGGAGTGAGTTTCGTCTTCTTCTGAAGTACGTTACGTTACCATTCAATGATTCAGATCGTGTACTAGTACATGTACATGTACATGTACATGTAACTGATGAGTAATGTACATCACGCAATAGACACACAGGAAGTCGACATACTCCCCATAATCCAGGGTAACTAACCTTGTTCTTAACCTTCTCTCCCTTTCCATCGCCATCATAACATTGGGCATGATTGCCCGTTTGACTTGCGATGTAAAAGTCATGTAAAAGCAATACAAAAATTAATTTAATACAAATACATACTGTACATGTACAAATACATGATTGTACAGTATACTTACTGTAGTCTGTGTAGACATCCACATGTACACGTATAATATTATGTACATACATGCTTTCCTGGGCCCGAGGCCGAGGCGAGGGTGGCCAAATACATGAACAATACACTACATGAGTGTATGATACTATGATTGTGTGTAGCGTTCTCGGGCTCCGACGCTCGTCTAGTCTACGCCTCCTCTCAGTCGTCTCGATGTTCTACTGATGAAGTCCGCGACGTGCCTCCTGACACCGAGTGACATTGACCCGGACACTAGCACTGCTCTGAGACAGTCACTGCGCGTGTACATAACCATGATAACAGTGGGGTGTAGATCTACATGATGTGACCGTGAGGCGTGATCACTACACTACTGTAAGTGACTAAGTCATCTAGATCTACCAGGTCTAACATGTAGCTGTGTGGCTGTACACAGTGTCAGCTTGGTCAGTGTGTACCTGGTGTACAGCCTGTATTAGCCTGGTCACTGTGTAGGCTAGCCCGCGGCCCGGAGGTATCAACGTTCCGGTACGAAAACTCATCTTGACCATGTTTGCCCACCGCACCGCTGTCTGTTGTCTTTTTTTTTTTTTTTTTTTTTTTTTTTTTTTTTTTTTTTTTTTTACTATTGACACAGCCCTACTGGAATACAGGTGGAGAGGGAGTCTGGTGTTGACTGTTGAGCCTGATCTGGATTACGAACGGTGTAGAGCTGGAGATGAAGTGGATGGGCGATCACACTCATCCGATATTCACAGCGCAGTGAGCGCATGGTTACCGGTTGTACAATGTAGTGTGCTGATCATCATGCTAGCTGGCCCTGGCCTTGGCGGATAATGCTCGAGATTCTGCTGCAAAGGCAGTGCATTTGGCAGAAACATACAACCCTTATGGCAGGCACTCCATGATTCTGCTCCAATTTTTCACTTACATGTATACCAGAAATTGCAGAATGGCAGAATATGTACCAAATTCTGCCAATGTTTTTACCCAGGCATTAGTATCCGCCAAGCCTTGAAGGGCTAATAATGATCAAGGTGATGCTGTCGACAGATGTATGGTGTGGCCCGGACTTCATCTCTGTTCGTATCATCTACTGTTCTGTTGCCATCTGTTGTATTGTTGTCTATGTAATGTTGATCATCGAATCGTTGACCGTTGTGTTGTCCGTTGACGTGTAGTGTCTATGCATGTGGCCCATTGTGGGTATGCATGCTCACGCACGACGTCATGCCGCGGACGTGCACGCTAACACAGTGCCATTCATGAGGCTGTCGCGCATGCTCAGCAGGTTCGCAACCGTTGCCAGGACTGAGAGTGCCAGATTCGAGTATCTGCCTCGGGCACCCATACTGCCATACTCACACTCTTAGAGCATAGAAAGCACGGCATGCAGGGATTTTGCAGTTTTGATCTGGGGGGAGCGTGCTGGGTTTGGTTTTTGCACTGGAGCACTGTTCCTGTAGTTTTGTTGGCGAAGCGAGGAAGGCTTCTTTGCGCCAGTTCAGCTCTGCAGTTGTGTTGAGGGCAGCGTGTAGCAGTGCGCTAGCCAGGCTCAGCTATGGACGTCACAGACCGTGCTCCGCCGACCATCGGCAAAGTCCACGGTGAGTACTGTGTATGAGAGCCACGCACACACACACACAAAATAGTTGACGTGAGCCACAAGCGAAGGAATTAATTTTGTTGGTGTCCTGTGCGCCTTTCTTGTTCGACTCGAGTGGGAACACACTTGCTCATGGTTTCTGTATTTGTTGTGATTCTGAACACAGATGCCCACAAGGTACGAATGTCGGGCTCGGAGATGGATGCCAAACGAAAGGAGCACGTTGCCTACGAATACTTATGCCATTTAGAAGAAGCGCGAAAGTGAGTTTTCGATTCTGCAACTATGATGGCTCTCCGTGCATGCAGTTGGGGACGAGCATATTGGCATAATATGTCTTGAAAGTGCCTCGTTACGACTTCAGTTTGGCTGTAAATGTGTAATTTATGAAGTAAAGTGTGTTGAGTACTTGTCTTGCATAACTCGTAGTGCTGATATGGCCAAAACTCGTAAACACAGCGTGTACGCCAAGTGCTGGGGATCGATGGTTGCTCGTTCTTGTAGCGGATGCAATGAAGCGATTCACATTCCCTCAGCGGATACTGCACTTGAATCGGCCGGCCTGTCGCGTTGCGTGCCGTAGTTGTGTCTGTAGAGTGTTGACTGTTGGACGGATCAGAGACAGAAAGTCGGCACTTGTGCTGTTCAGCTTTTTTCTGTCATGTCAGCATCTTGCTGGAAAAAAGAGTCGTCTCCAAAACGACTATGGCGAGTTTCTTTTACTTCGAGAGACAGTCGATAGTGAACATTGGGCTTTGGCTTCGCCCGTTGTCCTGTACTTTTCGCCCTGCAGTCCTGCTCGTGAATCTGTGTCTGCGCTTTGTAACCACCTCGCCCTGTCTTCTGTACCTGGTAGCTTCCGTTGGGTTGGAAGAGGGCTGTTTTCGATTTTGACTTTTTGAATGTTCTCGCTGGAGATTGCTTTACGCGAAGTTTGTGACAGTTCATGTGTGAATGTGAACGCAGCGCGTGTGCCTACCTTGCACAACCTGGTGCTGGCATGTCCATACGCTAGTCTTTGGACTCCCTGTTAAATGTTCAAGACCAGAACCAGGGAAACCGAGTGTTACTGGGCGCGGGAATGTTACGAATGGAGCACTTGGGGCAGCACATTCTAGTATTGCAGGCTTGTCAAGTACTCTTGACGATGCTCAGAAACTAATTCGGACAGGGTATTTCCATCCTATTACTACTGTACTAGTTACTAGTAATACCCTGGTTTGTACACCGATGACTATGTCCCGGCTCACACCATGCGGTTATCATTCTGTAGATCGCTCGCTGGCGCTTGCTCTGGAAACCCTTGAGTTTTCTTCGTCGAAAATAGAATAATGCGAGGGCTCCTGTTGGGAATCATTATTTTCGATCAGGCTTACCTGGTCACGCTGCATGGGGAGGTGGGATACAACAGCTGTTTTCCGCAGTGTCAGTCAGATTGCCTCGTGCTGCGCCGCACGGTCACTCCCATGATTATCGTCTGACGTCGATTTGTGATCCAAGCAATACGGAGAATTCGTGCTGCTCATTTGTTTCCAGTTTGTGTTCGCTGGCAGTTTTTCTATGTTGTTATGTACGACTCGTATGTCTGTGTGGATGTAGATGACACGTGACGATTGCATTGCACCACACCATAGGAACATCGTTTCCTGACGACGCCTCCATGTGATGGAATAAAATCATTCGTGTTGTGCAAGGGTAGCATAAATAATAATTTATTCTTCACATCTGTAGTGTAAAAATGTAAACATATCCGTTAACCTAATATCCGTGTCGGGAGGAGTTGCTATTCAAAACAGGCCATGATGCTTCACAAATCTAATGACATGCAAAGTGATTCCAATGGACAACAGCAGCCTAGCTAGACATAATGTATTTCAGTATGCAACATGATTGTAGCATATAAAATAATTATAAGAAAAAAGAAACATCTGTACAATATCCATCCACGCAGGACCTAGTGACCGTACCATACACCAAAGTCTCTGCTTGTGAGCATAGTGGCTCGCCAATCGAGAAGAGAGATAGTCGCCAGGATTTGAACATCTGTTTGTGTAGACCGTTGTACTTGTGGACGGTTGTGGATACGGACCGTTGTGAATGTGGTCCGTTGTGAATGTGGACCGCAGGGCCATTGTACGCGTCTGCAATTGTTTCCTTTTATGGATAACAAGACATAACTTTTTTTCTTGTTGTACTGTGTTATAATTGAACTGCTCAGATGGTTTGAGGCATGTCTAGGCGAAGAGCAGCCACCCGCATCCGAGATGGAGGCCGCATTGATGAATGGAGTCACCCTGGCAAAGCTAGCACATTTCTTCGATCCGGACAGCGTCAGTTTGAAGAAGATCTACGACATTGATTTATCTGTCTTCAGTGTAAGTGTATCAAGATGACATTCTACGTATCAAAAAGGATACCAACAAGGCGGGTCGAGGCAGCCCGAAGTAGAGTCCTCAATACACAAAAGTACAGAACAGTATAAACATACAACGGAGGCGAAGGGCTGTGTAGCTGCAATTTCGAGTTTCACGCATTTCAGCGATAATCAGACATCAGACAGCGGCATTTTGTTGTATGTGGATCAACGGATAAAAACTTTAACGTTTTTCTTGTTGAATTCATTGATTTGTTGGCTGCCTGTGGTGAACTCATCTAACACACATATTGTTTTTACTGCATATCCTTTTCGTACAGTCTCAAGGCCTGAAGTTCCGCCACACGGACAACATCAACTTCTGGACGAATGCCATGTCTCGTGCTGGCCTTCCCAAGATCTTCTACCCGACCACGACAGATATCTACAATCGCAAGAACATGCCCAGGGCGGTGTACTGCTTGCATGCGCTCAGCATGTACCTGCACCGGCTTGGCAAGGCGCCTCCGATGCAGAACCTCGTCGGCGAGGCCGAGTTTACGGGTATGTACTGTGCGTGTGTGTGTGGATGTGTGTGTGTGTGTGTGTGGATGTGTGCACGTGTGTGTGCGTGCACGTGTGTGTGTGTGTGCACGTGTGTGTTTGTCTACATATTCATCGACTGGAGTGTATTGCAGCTTTCCATTGATGTTGCACGTTCATGGGTACGTTGTTGCCGCAAATTTCATCCATTTGTATTTGAGGCAATCTGTAAACGAGGAAAGTCTAAAGAAAACACTGACTGTTACCGCTAGGACTCAGACAAGGGACCCAGCGATGCTCTATCACTAAGAGATTGTGTAGTCGTGATCCAAGCAGCGACTCTGTTATCTTGATCTTGGATTTCCTCGTATCATGGGAAAGACGAAGTGTTGAACTGCTGCCAAAGCCTTATGTTTTGTTCATGAATTTGTACTTGTTGACTCTGGTTGCAGAGGAAGAGATCACGAATATGCAACTGGAGCTTGAGAAGTATGGCATTCAGATGCCGGCCTTCGGCAAGATCGGTGGCATTCTCGCGAATGAGCTATCCGTTGACGAGGCCGCGGTGCATGCAGCCGTGCTTGCCATCAACGCAGCCATCGACCAGGAAGATGCGGAGGAGCTGTCCAAGAAGCTGAACTTGCCGGCCGCGGGCCTGTTCAAGGTGGACGCAGGCAACGCAGCGGACTACCTGGCTCTGCTCAAGGAGCGCAAGGACGCCAAGATTGCCAAGTCGGAAGGCAAGAGTGAGGTGAGAGGCTTGACTGTCCCTGCCTGGTGCGCACATCTTAACATGCTTCAGCACTGTGTGCGCTACATACCTGCTGCTTAGTCCCTAGAAATATAAAAAAGATAATGTCTTCTAAAGCGGAACTGATGAGATTCCGGTGAGAAAGTGCAAGCATGCTCGATCTATGACCATCTCAGTGAATCCTAGTTTGGTGAAGTCTGCTGATGAATGTTTTGATGTTTCACACTTTTGAATCACGCCCTTTGTCACTGAAAAGCCCTTTGTTGGCTCGTCCATTTGCTGTTATCCATGGCTGGTTCATATTTCTATCCATCACTGGTTCATACTACTGTCCACCACTGGTTCGTATTCCTGTCCACCACTGGTTCGTATTCCTGTTCATCACTGGTTCATATTCCTGTCCATCACTGGTTCACACTCTGTGCGTCTGCCCTGGTTGACTGCAGGAGGACCTGGATGCTTATGAAAAGCTGCTTTCCCAAGGTGAGCTTCAGACCGGCGTGAGCGATGCTAACCAAGTGGTCGTGGAGCGGATTCGAAGCCAGCAGAGTAAGTTCCTGTCTGAGATATCCATTGTCGACTTGGCTTTACATTGGGGTAGATGGAAACGGAGAGAAGGAGAAAAAGGGAAATATATATTTATATTATATTACTCAATCTGCGGACAGCATGCTGTTTCGTTCTTTTTGAACTCATCAGCGCAGCACAGAGAAAATGAGGCCGAACCTGATAGCAATGGAAATAAAAATTTCCAATCAGGCCCGAACGTACCTTGCCAGAGTGCTCAAACTGACAAGTCAGTGAGCTCTGCATAACGCAAACAGCAAAGGCACTACCCCACGCAAGAGTGCTCAACTGCTACAAGAGCAGGAGCGAAATACTCAATCTGCGGACAGCATGCTGTTTCGTTCTTTTTGAACTCATCAGCGCAGCACAGAGAAAATGAGGCCGAACCTGATAGCAATGGAAATAAAAATTTCCAATCAGGCCCGAACGTACCTTGCCAGAGTGCTCAAACTGACAAGTCAGTGAGCTCTGCATAACGCAAACAGCAAAGGCACTACCCCACGCAAGAGTGCTCAACTGCTACAAGAGCAGGAGCGAAATACTCAATCTGCGGACAGCATGCTGTTTCGTTCTTTTTGAACTCATCAGCGCAGCACAGAGAAAATGAGGCCGAACCTGATAGCAATGGAAATAAAAATTTCCAATCAGGCCCGAACGTACCTTGCCAGAGTGCTCAAACTGACAAGTCAGTGAGCTCTGCATAATGCAAACAGCAAAGGCACTACCCCACGCAAGAGTGCTCAACTGCTACAAGAGCAGGAGCGAAATACTCAATCTGCGGACAGCATGCTGTTTCGTTCTTTTTGAACTCATCAGCGCAGCATATATTATATTATATTTTTTTACGTCCATATTGAGCTGCGTGTGAATTCAGTACGAGTAGGTTTCTTCCAGTCGTTCGTATGCTCATGCCAGGGTCTGTTTTTCCTTCTGCATGGATTGGTTGACGGTGGTGGTGAAGAATGGGTTTGTCATTCCTTGAAGGTGAAGTTTCAAGCCTCTGCCATGTTCAACGGTTCATTGTTACCTTGACGAGAATAAAACTCAATTTCCCACCTTCACGAAATCTGTGCCCGTTCCAGCCCAGGTTCATTTCTTTCTGTGAACTATCTGTGTGTGTCCTGCACAGTGGCTGCAACTAGTGATCAAGTAAATACGGCAATACGAGCAGACTGCAGCGAGGAGGAACTGGCTGCCATTCTAACGCACCCGGAATGCCACTTGCAGGACGTGTTGCCTGAGAACATGAGTTACTACAAGGCATTCCTGGACAAGCTGAGAGCGGAAAAGGGCGACGAGGTGAGTGGTTTACATGGATAGCAATCGACAAGTAAATAGGAGAGAAACTCAAGATCATCATAACACATTATGTGGATGTTACAGGGGCGAGGGAGCTCGTTTGTGTGTGTCCATGGTGTGTGTGTGTCTGTGTGTGTGTGTGTGTGTGTGTGTGTGTGTGTGTGTGTGTGTGTGTTCGCAGCTACTTCGAACGGAAACGACTTGGGTTTTAGCATTTGTAGCGCACTGCAGTTAGACTAACTCTGGGGTATTGTTTATGTGCATTTTCCAGAGCACTAGCATTGGAAATACTTACACGTGGTGTATTGCACACACTGCCTTTCTTCATTTTCATTTCTTCGTTTTGCAGCCGCTCACATTCGACGAGATTCAGCAGGCTATCCGAGATGCTAATGCACAAGCTGCTTACGACAGATCAGGTGAGATGGCTGTTGCCTTGAGGCACTTTCTCAATTATTCTGGCTTTGAGGACTGTGTCTTATGATGGCCATGAGTCCCCGAGATGCGTGACGATCTAACCAGGATTTCCTGAGTAGGATTTTTGAACCCAGGAAAAAGTTCTTCATCATTCTTTCACTTCAGATTCTCATGCTGACGAAACATTGTTGAAGCTATTTTCTGCACCTTCTCTGAATTGGTGGTCTTGCATGATGTTTATTGACATTTTTGCTGCGTGCGGTGTACATGTTTGCTTGTGTTCAGTTGGCGGCGCTATGGATAAGTTGAATCGAATGATCTCTGCCGGAGATTCTGATTCATTCCTGGAGTCTTTGCAGTCGTCTCTTCTCGAACTGAAGAATGTACGACCTGAGAATGCGCATATCTATCAAGTCTTGCTGAAACAAGTTCAAGAAGCCAAAGGAGAGGTAGGGTGTGTGTATGTTTTTGTATCTGTGTGTTTGTATCTGTGTGTGTGTGTGTGTGTGTGTGTGTGTGTGTGTGTGTGTGTATGTGTGTGAGTGCGTGCGTTTGTATCTACTGTTGTGGACATGGACATCCAGTCGGCGGTCAAGTGGCCCCAGTGCGCCGGCCATGCAGCCGTGAGTACGCATACGATCAACACGTGCACTGTGCATGCAACGTTCTGTACGCACTGAGGGCCCCGTCCCCGCATCACTCGACCGGATGTCCATGTCCAAGACAGTCTACTTGTGTATGTAGGTGCGTGCTTGTGCTGTTGCTGTTGCCAAACTGGTGATGACTGCTGTGCCCTTGCTGCGTGGCTCGGCTGTCTTCAGTTGTATTCCATGATGGTTTTTGGAATCAAAGGGTACCCAATTTCTTCCATGCCATGGATATGTCCTTCATGTATTCTTCTGTACTTGGTGCAACAGAGAGTCAACACAGAGTGGCTAACATATCCTGGTAACTGTTGGCCGACCAGGATGAAGTTTTTATTTTGTACATGCTAATTGCTATTTCTCTGGAGATGTGTACTCGTAGATGCCTCTCTGTAGGTTTCATTCTAGTAGCAGAGCATTCACTGGGTTACATTTGCCACTATGGCCTGTGTGTGTGTGTGTGTGCGTGTGTGTGTGTGCGCGTGTGTGTGTGCGTGTGTATAGGACTTGGCGAGAGAGGAGATTCAGTCTGTCATCGACAACGCCAATGAGTATGCAGACCAGACAGCAACATGTGAGTATGCCCAGCTAGCCTGTCTCCCAGATTGTAGTATTGTTTGTTCTTGCATGTGTTAGCACACACTCTATGCCCTGAGTAGATGGTTTGTACTCATGCATTGCCGCGATTTGTACTCATGCATTGCCGCGATTTGTACTCGTGCATTGCCGCGATTTGTACTCGTGCATTGCCGCGATTTCTGGTAGGTTTACGAGTTGTTTACACAATGTATGTTGTGTGTAATCTTTTTGCACAGTGATCGGTGGCTTGGACAGCGTACACACCTCACTGGGTGAGGATGACCCGCAGGCTGTGCTCGAAGCACTGCAGGCCGAGGCCGTTTCGTTCCGATCCGTCGTGCCCGAGTGCCAAGAAACGTACCAGGAACGCCTGCGCGAGGCACTGGCTGCGAAAGCGGAGGCAGGCGACCAGGCTGGCTGGACGGAAGAGACCACGCTGCAGGGCCACAGCTACTATCATAATCGCCAAACCGGACAGCGGCAGTGGACTCGTCCGGAGGAGTTCAGTGGGAAGTCTGCTGATCTGACACGGCAGGAAATACAAGTGAGTGTTCTCTCTGTTTTGTACCTCACTATTGGCCTCACCGTAGACTTACTCTTAGTTCTTTCACATTACTAGTACCAGTTGTGTGCTATTGCTCGACTGTAGAAACTTAGTGTTCCTGAAAATTTGTGGTCTATTTTTACTCCTTTGATTGATTTGGTCATAAAAAGCGTTGTAGACTGGAACTTGGGATCAATGTGGTGTTTTGTTCAATAATTATTTTCTCTTCAACGTAGCACATTCTAACTCGCGTAACTGGAGACTACAATCGCCAGAAGTTGCTCGAAGCCAACGAGCACTTGATCGTTCAGCTGCAAGCTCTGTGGAGAGGCATTCTCTTCCGGAGAGGGTTCAACAAACGCATGAACTACCTGGAAGAGCAAGTGCCACATGTCGTCAAGATCCAGGTGAGAACAGCTGTGTAGTGTGTTGGTCCTGAGCCATTTCATCTTGGGGCATAAATGTCACTTTGGTCCTGAACCCCATTGCTAAAACATGTCTATACCCTGGTGATGTGTTGAAACCTTCATCCCTAATTTTTCCCCGCTCTGAGAACACTCTGATTGATTTTTTCTTTTCTTTTTCCGAAAATAGGTGCCACGGTCAAACGTAATTTCATGCTGCATTTTGTTCTCTTCTATGTCTTTGTGCAGTCAAACTTCAAGGGTCGCCAGCAGCATAAGAAGTATGCAGAGCGGCTTGCATACTTGAAAGCAAACGAGCCAGCAGTTATCACGGTATGTTTGACCAAAAACCAAGCAACCTTAGAATAGTTGTACTGTAAAGCGTGAAATTTTCGCGGCGTTTTTAGTTCGCCTTTTCAGAATCCGGACAGGTTTGCGAGGTTTTAATTATGCGATTGCAGAATGGCATTCTTGCTCAACCTGTGGCATTCTTGCTAAACCGTTCATGGATCTCCTTTTCGCGCTGTCTAAATTTCGCGATTTCCACGCTGTCGCGAATTTCGCAGAAATTAGACCATTGCAATAATTTCACCGTTTACAGTACCTTGTCCGAGGATAGCAAAGTTATAGTCAGGATTATGCAGACTCAAAC
Organism: Sycon ciliatum; assembly: GCF_964019385.1. Lineage (NCBI taxonomy): Eukaryota > Metazoa > Porifera > Calcarea > Leucosolenida > Sycettidae > Sycon > Sycon ciliatum. The sequence continues at coordinate 20,477,478 of NC_088648.1, forward strand.
ATCCGCCATGCATGCTGCTCGGCCAGAGGATAAGCACACTTGCAGGCTTGGGTTCTACACGAACTGCTGGTTTGCTAGCCCAGCCTGCACCGAGACAGTTTTACGCGATCAAATTTAGCCATTTTCAAAGCGTGACCTGCACACTATTGAGTTTCTGTGCTCCTTGAAATGTAGATGGGCTTCACTGCCCTAGCGCTCTGTAATGTGATATTTTGTCGAATTCGCAAGTGTTGGATAAGTGGCAGTTGGGGACACTGTTTCTGGCCTTCGTTGATTGTTGATTTAGGAATGTTTTTATCCTATTAGCTCTGCTTTCAGTACTTACATGTGGCAATCTTTTTCGATGTGTCATACATTTTGCAACAATTTCCTCTCGTTATGCAATCCACCTAGCGAAACTGATCCCACCTCCGTGGAAGATCTTTTCAAGTGACCTGATTGCAATGTGTTTTCTGGCAGGTGGGTGGCTTGCGGTATTCCAAGTAAATGATTGTAACTTGTTGTCACTATCAATTTACCCATGTATTCGGTTTTTGCTCTGCCCCACGCACAGATGCAAGCATACATGAGAGGCGCACAAGCAAGGAAGCTCATGAGAATAAGGAAGCAATTTTTCAACGACCATGTAAGTGCACGTGCTATGTTGGTGCCGGTCTATTAACGGCGTTGTGTGAGCTGTGTAAAGCTGAAATCCAAGGCCAGGTGACAACGACTATCTAATTATAGAGCTGCGTAACGCTGCGTAAAGTGTACAATGTACAGTGTTCCTTTCATTGGACCACAGTGTCTTTGATACTGCACACCACTGGATGTAGTCCATTTTTTTGATGAGGTGTACCCCATGGGGAGAAGAATGTAGATAGTACGGAGGATTAGCAAGACGAAATTCGCGTTCGCGTTCGCTCTCCAAGGAAAGTTGAACTCAGTGACGGAATTCGCGTTATAAGGATTAGCAAACAGAATTCGCACATGCATGACGTTGACACGACGTACATTGTGTACAGACAGTACAGTGTGGTAAATTTATGACTGCCCTGACACGAATCCGCGATTCGTGTTCCGACTACTTTTCCGAACGAAAAATGCGAAAGTTCGCAATCCAGTTCGCGAACTGAAAAATGTTTGCGAACTTCGTCTTGCTAATCCTCTGTACTATCTGATGTATTTCTTACCGAAGCATACTTTATTATTGAGTAAAGTAAAAAAAAGTAAATTATCGTGTCCGTTCCCGAAGGGAACTCACGACGGCCGCTAACACCCGGTAAACCCTAGCGGCAGATGCAGCGCCTAACGGTGGGGGTGAGTGGATAAGTCTCAGGGTCAACTAAGTACTCACTACTCGGCGTGAGGGTAACATGGATGCAGCTAACGAGGTTCGCCACCTTGTCGAGCATTGGTTGTGAGACTTACCACCTCACGCTCGCCGCCAGGCGCTGCCTCTGTCACCCTGGTATCACAGGCATGGTGGTGGCCTGACACATGCGAAACTTCCTAAACTGGTTGTGTTCCTCAATACAATTGTATAGCCGGTGGTAACGCGGACGTGCGAACTTTACACGCATATCCCCAGACAATGTCCGTACACTAAGAAAGTGTATATCGTTTCATAGTACATACTGACTGTGTTCCACTGTATGCTGATGACGTTCTGGTATTCCGTGCTATGTGCTGCTTACCGGTGCAGGTAGCTGCGGTGGTCAAGCTGCAGTCACATGTGCGTCGCTGGCTGGCAATGCGTGACTATAGAAAACTAAGTGAGTACATCTACATCATCTCATGAGGGCAAACAGTTCTAATCCCCCTTTGGCTTGTTTCATGCGCTGCAATCAGTAGATCCTTTGTCACAGGAGCATACATATCAGAATAGAAAATGAGAATGTATCCTTCAGTTACCCCTTGAGCCAGTTGTTTGATATCGATAGAGGTTAGACGTGATGCAGCATTTTGTTCTCACAGCTGCTAGCAAAGGATCTACATAGGTCAGGCATTGTGCTGTCAGGGTAGTACTAGCAATGGTAAACATCTCAGGTGCTATATCGTAGACATACTGTAGAACGTTTCATTTGGTAATGCACGCTCTGTGTATCAGTTTGGTGATAATGCACGCTCTGTGTATCAGTTTGGTGATAATCAATCACGCTCTGTGTATCAGTTTGGTGATGACTGGACGTGTTTCCTCTGACCACTCTTTCTGTTTCCAGTTCAAGCTAAGAAGCCACCGGTGAACACACTACGCAAGTTCTTACATCTATTGGAGCACAGCGACCAGGACTTCCAGGAAGAAATGGGTAAGTCTACGAGATGCCCTGCATTATAATCTATTGTTCTGTTGCCGTAGGGCGTGTTTGGTTGCAGCAGCTGGTGCACATGGAGCAGCCTCAAGCCAACCAAAGGGTACTCCAGAAACAGAGCCCGGGCCGGGCGTACATTTATGTGAAAATTGTGCCAAACGTGGTTGCATTCGACAAGATGTGTATGGGTCACCATGGTAACTTTGTATGGTATAAAGAATCCATAACAAGTGTAACCCAAAAGCGCATGAATTAGATAAAAATTTTGGACCGAAATTGACGTTCCCGCCAGGTTTCACTGTGAAAAAGTGAAACTGCTCAGACTGCCCCAGCCTTGAGGCTGGAGCAAGAAGAACATGTTCTGCCTGATCCCGAACAGGTGCAGTCTCAACCAACACGCGCTGTTCTGGTGAATCCTGCTCTAAGCTGTACCAGCCAAACGTGCCCCTAAACTCAACAGAGAGGCAGTATGCATTGACCTCTATATTCATGAGGATTAGCGGCAGCTTTCGTCCGGTTCATCACTGATTTAGTTCGAACTCCCCACCGCATGACCGACCTCGTTCAATACGCTCGCGAAATAAATCTAAAGTTATTGTACACCCTGGCATGAATAGCTTCATTCCTCCGTTCAGCTTGTTTTCAGTGCTGGTTGTATGCATACAGATTGGCAAATACGGATCCGCTAGAACTGGAAAAGAGCTTCCTTTTTCCACACGGAGAATAACTGTAAATATGAATTAGTGTGACCGTAGCTATATGGAAGAACCTTTCATTCCGGATTCCAGCATCATGTGAGCCAGAGCACGCCAAAATATGACCACAGACCAGAAATTCGATTTTCAGTTTTTTGTTAAAAAATGATCCAACACACCTAATGTTCACTGTCTGAAAATTTTGGATTGATCCGAAATGTCTAAGTGTTGCTACAATGGTATTATATGCAGCACTGTTGAAATGGTGAAATTCTATGTACAGCAATGGGATTGTCATTTTTGCACACAATTGATATGCCCCTTGGTTCATCCTTTCCGGGTCAGTTCCTCTGTCCAGGGTCTTATAGCATGAGCTGACAGGTACTCAGCCACATCCAAATTGTCTATAGGCAGCTGAGCTGGGTGTCCGAAATACCTCCTGTTCGGAGCACCACTGGAGAACCGCCAGCGAAAACACGGTCAACATCTGTGAGATGGCCGAAGAAGTTGGCACTCCATGTCCTCTCCATCACACTCCACCTGTACTTTCAGATATACAGTATACACTGCTGCACACATTGTTCGTCAACATACTAGACGTCGCACTCATATTCCCCACACTAAAGCCCATCTGCACACGGTTTTCTCCGCTCGCCAGAGAGTACTGCTTTCTCTGCATACTGCTCATGCTAGCGATGTTCCGCATAAGGGTACTTAAATTATCGACTTGAGCAAGTTGAGGGAGCAGCAGAGTCCAGTGATTGTTTTTGCACTTGCAACCAATACTGGCATTGTCCCGGATATGTGCAGCGATGTCCATTCTGGCCAAATCATCGGCCGACTCACCTCCCAAGTCAGTGTCGATGCCAATCGCTTGCCAGGTTGTCATCAGAGTAGAATTCCTCGTCACAGCAGATCGTGGGACTACCAGCATCAATTCTTTTTACGCTCGATGAAAGTGTCGCCCTCAAAAGACTCGTCGCTGTATCCATCATCGTCTTCCTTCTGTTTCCGACTCGAATCCCCAAAATATTTTATCCTGCGCATGGAGTGCGATGATGTCGTCTTCTTCCGCTCCGCAGTACATTACTACTACTACGCTCTTCTGTCGATACATTGAGGACGATCAGTTTTAGGCGACTCAGCGCAACGTGGAATACAAACTCTAACAAATAAACTTACTTGCAACAGAAAATTGCATCCGGAACAGTCCAGTCGACCGAGGAGAACAACAACAGCAACTCGCGTTGCACTGCACTTCGTATTTTTTGCCGCGGAATTCAAATCGCGATTATCTCGACTTTTTCAAAAAAAGCTGTGGTCATGTTTTAGCGCGCTCGGGCTCATGTAGTAAGAGTTAAAGGAAGTCCCAAAAGACATAACTGAGTGTCTTGCTATTCATTCTTATCCTGTGTCTGTTGTACAGAGGTTCAGAGACTGAAGGCCAAGGTCGTTACAGAGATCCGAGGCAACAAGGAGCTAGAGGAGAATCTGAACATCATGGATATCAAGATTGGTCTTCTCGTCAAGAACAGGCTAACGCTTGATGTAAGATCTCCAGCTATCATAGCTGACTAATGTTGGGTGTACAGAAGGCTTGCCAATAATGTCTGCAGGACTGTTGTATGAGCACAGAGAAGTCCATGGTTGTGTGCGGGAGTAGGTGAGAGAGAGGGATAGTGAATGGAGGTCTGAAATTGTCTTGAGTAGTTGTTGGAATTATGTTCTCTTGAAGCTGTAGCATTGCTTCGTGCGTGTACCAACATCCAGTATACCACTATGCTGTGCGTTCTCCGTTGCCTTTGCTCAGGACGTAGTATCCCAGTCCAAGAAGCTGAAGAAGAAGGGAGGCCAAGATCCACTGGCATCGCAGAGTCGCGGCCTGAAGTCACTGAGTAAAGAAAACCGCGCTCGTCTTGAGGTGAGATAGTCGTACGTAGGGTGAAGTAATCATGTGATGCCCAGATGCTGTAAGTCAACAAATATTCGGCGCATATATATTTTCGGCTATTTTGGCCTGGTCATGTTCGGCCGAAAATTTGTTGAGACCAAAATTTAGTTTTGTAATGTTCAGTGTGACAGTGTATACGGGCAGCAGCAGTGCAGCCTGAAAATTTGATGCGGCCGAAATGGGGTTTAGCCCGTTGGAGACCGAGATTTGAATGGGCCGAAAATTTGTATACTTGCAGTAGACAGTGCTGCTCATTGAAATGCAATCTCGCAAGTCAAGTTTGTGCCTTTCACCAGTTCGCATCCCAGTATTCAAAGGTCTAGGGCTGCGCAAGCTCCTGGTGTTGTATTAACTCGCTGGATGGGACTTCATAGAGCAGCATCGTCATAAGCTCCGGATGGTATTTTCGGCCAATCTGTACAATGTGTCTGCATGTCAAAGCCTACGTGAATGGCGTTCTGTTGTCTCGGGCTCCATTCGAAGCCCAGGGGTTACTGTATGCGCCGCTGTACATCGTTTTAAGTATCCTGTGCTTTGCTCGCTCTTTAGTCGTGCATAGAGTATGCTTGATCAGCGTGTTCTGTGCCTATTTTCTATCTCTACACACAGGGCTACCAACACCTGTTCTACTTATTGCAAACCAACCCAGACTATCTGGCACGATTGATCTTTGAGATGCCGCAGACAAGGACGACCAAGTTCATGGAGAGCGTTATCCTGACCATTTTCAACTACGCCAGCAACCAGAGAGAAGAATTTCTGCTCATGAAACTCTTTGAGGCCGCCATGAAGTTTGAAATGATGTAAGTCTTATGGTGCCTGTATCTATTCCTTTGGTTTTGCTTACGCGAGTACACCATGGCCTTCAACAAGGCAGAGAACACGAGTGTCTTTTTAAAGAGTTTATGAATGATTAATGGCGACATTGTACGAAATTGTTTCTGCACGACAACTGCATGCTGTTGAATTCTCTCTCAAGTCCAATTCAGTTATGAAAAAATATAAATAATTCAATCCTTCATTCCTTGTACTCTTTTTGACTTTGTTTGTGGCTTTGTCTGTGACACAGGATGAAAGTGGACCGTCTCGTCGACGTCATCACTGGCAATCCAACTGTGGTGAAGATGGCTGTCCACTTCAATCGAGGTGCGCAGGGACAGAGCTCGCTGAAGGAACTCCTCCTGCCGCTCGTGCGCCGTGTGATTGATGACAGGGATCTGAACATCAACACTAATCCTGTAGACGTCTACAAGATGTGGATCAATAAGAGAGAAGGAGAGACCGGAGAGTCATGGTAGGATTTGAACCTTCACAGGCAGCGTATCGTGTAGCTCGCCCTGTTTTGACCAGTTTGCAGAGTGCTTGGATGGAAATGACCCATGCAAGCTGACTAAGTGATGGAAGAGGGGTTTTGAACAATTCTGCCTTTGACAGTCATGAAGATATCCACTCCCGGGTTGAAATCGAAGGGATTACTGACTACCTGGACTCTGGATGCTTGGCAGCCGTCCACAGCGGTTTCGCATTGTTTGGCTTCAAAAATTGGCTAATTTACTTTATTCCCGGATTTGCTAAGATCCAGTTGGTCTACGTACATGTTCACATAATGGCTTGCTGTTGGCTTTTAGAGTATCCTGGCATCTTGTTTTCGTTTGCTATCTTGTGCGAACAAGTAGTGGGCTAGGCGATCTATACATGTAAGTGCCTTTTGGCTTACTGCTTATTCTGACCCGTTTTGTTGTTTTGTGTTTTGCTGCACAGTAACCTGCCGTATGAGGTGTCCAATGACCAAGCTCTGGATCACAAGGAGGTGCGTGATGCCATTGCAATGTCCGTCAAAGTTCTCAAGAGCATCCTGGAGAACTTTGTCAAGTCTATCACCGAGAGCGTCAACAAGATCCCGTGAGTGTGCCGACGCCATTACAAGTCTCTGCACTTTCATTATTGACAATTTTGAGAATTTTCCTTGTAGAGTTGCTGCATGCAGTCCCTTGCCTCTACTGTCTGTGCGGAAAGCTCAGCTGTATACAGGCATTGAACACCAAGCTCTGTTTTGCTCACTATCGCTATCATTCATGACACATCACGAGCTGGTTTCTTGATTCCTTTTTTTGATATAGAGCTCCTACTGACTGTTACTGTGCTTTACATGAATTTATCGTTTGCATGTTGTGGTTGGCGGACACAGGTATGGCATGCGCTTTGTGGCAATGAAGCTTCGCCAATCATTGCAGCAGAAGTTCCCAGATGCATCACGGGAGGAGGTTTTGAAGGTAGGTCAACGGATTGGCAGCCACCGGAGATTTTGCACAAGCACCTCTGCTCGCTAGGTGGAAGACATACAGAGAATACCCACCAAACCGCCCCATTTCACAATGCTGATACACTTTGTACTGTGGTTGCTCCAAGATTCATGATAATCCAATCATCAGCTAACGTGGTAGCGAGACAGCAGTTGCTTGGTGAAGGTTTCGAACCCTAGTGAAAAACTATCGTGTGTTTCTTGCCCATTGTCGAGCAATCCCCTCTTCCTCTCGAAATTGGAATGATTTTGGAGGGAATATTGTATGCTTTTTCCCCCCTTTTAATATTTTTAGTCACTCGCTTGCTTATTTCCTTTGTATTTCTGATGATCTTTCACTCTTTTTGCTCTTTCGTTCTCAATCTTTCTCATTCTCTCTCTGCTCTCTTTCATTCCTCTCTCTCAGGCGGTTGGTAACTTGATCTACTATCGTTTCATGAACCCTGCATTGGTCGCTCCGGATGCATTTGATATTGTGGAGCTGTCAGTGGACAAGGGCCTGACGCCTGAGCAGAGAAGAAACTTGGGATCCATCGCCAAGGTTCTTCAGCATGCTGCAGCCAACAAAGCTGTAAGTACTATCACAGCAGGCCGGCGGCCTGCTGAGTGCAATGGTCTAAGGCCATGAAACATGGATGGAGTGAATTGGACTTCCTGTAGTTGATGTCTTTGTGGTGGGTCTGATTTACTATCCTATTTGCACTTAAGGGACTGCATCTGCACTACAATCCTTCAGCGTGGTGGTGTTCATATGGACACGGAAATCAGTCAGGCCTGGTGTCAAGCCCATCTTGAAATTTTGTTTATTTATTTATTATGAGGCTATACGTGATGCCACTATTTATCGTCAGGCGAAATAGCACGTCATAGTACATTTGAGATCAGTGGGAAGAAGATGACGACGTCCACTAATTTAGTATCTGTGCACACGAATCTGCTGTGTGTGTGACTCTGTGTGTCAGCTATGATATCATCTTCTGTGGTTCCATGCCTAGCATGTACGTCTGAACCATCCTGCAAAGTTTGAATGACGTAGGTTGAGCGATCGCTCCGCGAAACATACTTTTTGAAATTCTCTTCATAGTATATCTTCCACCATTGAAATTTCGAATTTCTTCGAATTTTTGCTGAGAGGGGTGGCTTGCAACCTCGATATGGCTTGTTCCAGGCATGCGTTGGAGCCATCTTCTGTTGAAGTAGTGGCGGGGATATGCCCTGCAACTGCTACAACAAAAAATGATTCGATCTGAGAAAGGGTGAGACCGCGAATCTCGGTTGAATATTGAGTATTTCAAGCCTTTTCACGACGAAGATGGAGTTCTTTTTGGAGATGGACGTCGCGGCAAAGGACATGGTGTCCGACTTCTGGCGTCTGGTGAAGCCAGGGATCATTTGTCCAGTCAGGTCGGCAGCCTAACCGTCGGTAAGCTTGTGTTTGGATCCCGTTCTGCTCGATGTGGTAGATCACAAACAATTTGATATCGCACAAATTGATCTCAGCATCGTGCGTACGGTATTTTATATCCAGAAAATCCCAAAGTGGCTCTGTGTGGCCGTCCTATGCCACGAGAAACTCCAATCAGGCTCCTATGTCCTCTGCCTTCATGATTGAATGTCCACTTCGTTTGAACAACGAACACAACAATCGAGGACGGCTTTGCAATGAAAAATACAGCGATACTGGAGCTGAAAAAATGAAGAAAAATACGTGCTCAGGATGAGACTCGAGTACACGCATACTCTCCCAGCAGGTGAAACGCAAATTTTTGTGAAAAATGCGTGTCGCCGACTGACCAGTAATTTCGCCTGACGAGTAGTTGCTACTGAGCTGTTGGTGAAGAAAACGAGTCGTGGTATGTGCCACATTGCCCATTTTGTTGATTCTTGTTGGCGTATTGACCCCAGATCAAAGTACAGTCAAATCTGTTGTAAGCGACCGCCCCTTGGTGCAAGAAAAAGCGGTCGCTTACGGCAGATGGTCTCTTATGGCAGATGTATGGTAAATCCGGCATACCAGGTACATATATGCTTCCATGTACTCAAATTGACGAGAATAATGTGATTTTTAATATCATTTTTAATATTGGATATTCAACGACGACCATACCCGTATAGTACGCGTATGCGACACGGCAGTAGATCGACACTGCCATGGACTTGAGAGCTACATCACAGCCTCAGTACAGGCCAGGCGCCAGCCGATCGCACTTGCAAGACAGCGCATTTTCACACTTTGCAGTTGACAACGCACTGGCAAGTACAGTTTCGCACCTTACTGAACCTGGGTCGCGGTCGCTTACAGCAGATTTGAATGCAGCCACCGTGCATGAAATCGCGGTCGCTGGTCGCGCACAGCAGATGGTCGCTCTGGACAGATCAGTTTGTATGTGAAACCGTCGGTGCACGGAAAATCGGTCGCTAACGGTAGATGGTCGCCTACAGCAGAGGTCGCTAACGGCAGATTTGACTGTATAGTAAGAAATTTCATCCTCAATTTCCCTTGAATTGTCCCTCCCCCACCCCACCCTCTCGGAGGATGCGCCCAGTGTACCAAGCCAAGTTGTTTTTGGGAGACAAATCTTGGCATTGCTAAGTAGCCTCGCGTATCACACCTTGTCCTCTATAGACCGCATAATCATGCCTTGTTTTTTTTTGTTTTTGCGCCTGCTCTCGTGTGTGCATGCAGTTCACAGCTGAGAATGCTGCTCTTGCACCGCTCAACTCCTATATCACCGAGGCTCATCCAAAGTTCCTGTAAGTACTCCTGCCTTGTGTCTGAAATTCTCTTGCCGTACCTTCCAATCACATAAAGTGGGGTACTGTATGTCTACGAATTTTCAGCCCGTTCAAATTTCGGACTCCCAGGGCTAAAACCCATTTTGGCCTGATCAAATCTTCGGCCTGTACTGTTGCTGGTGCCTGTAAACACTGTCACACTTAACATTGGACAACAAAATTTCGGCCGCAACAAATTTTCAGCCAAACATGACCAGGACGAAAATAGCCGAAAATAAATATGCGCAGAATATTTCTTGGCTTACGGTATGTGTGTAGCATACAGTTCTGAAGTTTGTATCCTGAGCTGTAATCATGTTTCTCCGACAATAATTGTTGTGTTCTGTTCAGTATGTGTGTGTCCATTCACTCCATTGTAGCATACAGTTCTGAAGTTTGTAAACTGAGCTGTAATCATGTTTCTCCGACAATTGTTGTCTTCTGTTCAGTATGTGTGTGTCCATTCACTCCATTGTAGCATACAGTTCTGACGTTTGTATCCTGAGCTGTAATCATGTTTCTCCGATAATTGTTGTCTTCTGTTTTTTTTTGTTGCGTCATCAGGAATTTCTTCCACAAAGCGTCCACAGTAGATGAGGCCGATGTTCATTACAATCAAGACCAGTACGCAGAAGTCGTCACGCTCACTCGTCCCATCATCTACATCTCTGTCAAGGAAATCGTCTCCACGCATGAGGTAAGCAGTGCTAGTGTGTGAAGGTTCGATGGGATAATAGCATGTGACTTAAAGTGTATCAACACTAGTCTTGTTCTTCAGTTCTGAATAATGCTGCAGTCGAAGCCAATCTGAAGCATGATCTGGATACACTGTAGCCTGAATTTGGTGTAAAATGTTCATCTCTGTCCCGATGTGCCGTCGCCTTTTCTTAAGTTTTTTACATAAATTTCTTGTGATGCTGTAGCTGCTTATCGAACATGAGAATGAACTTGCTCCAGACCCGAATGATCAGCTTCATATCATTCTGAAGGAGATTGGAGCTGCACCGGAGCTGAAGGATATCTTAGGTAAGATTTGTTCGCGTTGAACCTTTGAACTATTTGGATTTCACTACGTATGGTCGTCTCTATTTTTTGGACAGAGCTTCTGTGGCACTTCTGTGCATGTTTTCCATGACATTCCCTTATGTACACAGTCGATAGTCCATTCATAACTCTATGTACTTGTCTGTTTTGTGTATCGCACTTTCAGGGGACTCTGTACTGCCACCAGCCACCAACACATCCGAAGCACAGGAGCAATACCAGGAGAAACTTACCGAGGCGTCACAGCAGGAGGTTTCACTGATGTTGACCAGTCGCTTCGATGTGACTGAGGATGATGACACTGACATGAAGACACTATTTGTCAGGTAACATCCTTCAAATATTATTTATGTGTGTGTGCTTGCGTGTTGACCGCCGTTTCACAGAGTCCATATCATTACCCTATTTTGATCAGGTAATGGGATAGGATTTTGATTTGAAAATTGCGATCTTTGTGTGATCGCCAAAATCAATGTTTCACCAATTTGGGTCTGCCTTGCCAACAGGCGCTGTGGGCAGGTTGATTGGTGTAACAAAGAAAGCAAAAGTTTTCTTGCAATTCAAATGTCTTGCTGTATGATCCTCGTGTAAAATAATTCTAACTTGGTTTGGTTTATATAGTTGTTACAAGACTTAGTGTTGGGTACCTTCTCCCAAGCGCGTGCGCCAGTGCCCTTCAAGGGGGTATTCCGGGGGGCCTTCCGCGGGAATATTTTCAAAAAATGCAAAATCCTGCATTTTGAGCGAAAGGGGGGGGGGGGGGGTCCGGGCACCAAGGAACCCATACGGGCACGCGCCTGCCTTCTCCAGTATCCTTTTCCTGCTGGCCTCCATGCAGCCTGTACGCTTGGGTTCAACAATACCAATGGCTGCCTCCTTTTGTTTCGTATCTACATGAGTCTGAGTTCAAAGTAAGGTTTTCCGTGAGTTTCAGTACCTAATGCTGACTTCAAAGATGAGTGTGTTGTGTAAAGGTGTTTTTGGTGGATCGTTTAACATTTTGCGTCCTATTCTACTTGATGTGTGTACAGAACGAAGCGAATGGTAGTGGATGTGCTAAGCGTACAACCAGGAGAAAACCTCAAGGAAGTCTTAGATACACCAGCCGCAGAAGAACAGGTGAGCATTCCATACGTTGGAAGTGGCGATGGCCAATGCAGAATGTGGCTACACAGCCGTCCTGCGAGTGCCTTCACTACTACGTAGTCATAAGTGTGAGTGCTGGCCGAAAGGATGCTGCACAATAGTTGCAGTGGAGTGAAGGAACAGTCAGTTGTAGCGGCACTTTCCAGTTGTTGGACTATATTAGCTGCAGCAAAGCACAAAATACAGCTCACACACTCTGGCTCACAACTGGCTATTCCTGACTACACTTTGGTGACGTGCAACACGACACAGTACGCCAGTCATTTTGATGCACAAGCTAGAAACATACCCCAATGCGCCAGCTAGTTGCTTCCAGCAATACATTGTCTACTGCCTACATGCTGTCACAAGTGAAGAATGCATTAGGTATGAACAAATTATAACTACCCATGGCAAAATATACTGAACATGCGTTGAATACATCACTATCCGTATGCTGACTGCCTATTCAAGTCGTTTTGCTGTCATTGAAAGGCTTACTGTCTGGTAGGAGTGCATTCCAACTGGCAGCTTTTGTGATAGAATGTTCTCAACAAGCTATCCCAGCCATGTCTTCCCGTGTTGTTCCTCGTTTAGGAACTGGAATATCAGATGCTGGTGAAGAAGCGCGACGACCGGGAAGAGAGAAGGGAAACCGAGCTGGACACCAAAGAACCGGAGAAGGAGAAGCTGATGCGGCAGGCGACAGTGCGTGATCAGACGCTGCCACTCGACGGTCTCAAGAGAAAGGTTATGCGTAACCTGCAGCTGCTTGAGAGCGAGGGAATGGTAGGGTCGGAGAACAAGTTCCAGGAAATCGTAGATGCTATTGCAAGGGTAAGTTGACTCTGCATCCTGATAGGGAGACTCTGCATCCTGATAGAGAGACTCTGCATCCTGACAGGGAGACTCTGCATCCTCATAGGGAGACTGCTGGGTGGCTATGATTGTGCTGAGAACATGCTCAGTAGATGTAATTGCGCGCTATTGTTTGCCTGTCCCTTACGACACTATTGGCTAATTCCCGCCAGTTCTCTAATGAACATTGATTTACGTCGTGTATGCTGTCGTGTATGCTGAATGGGAATAGATGTACATTGCAGACTTTTGGAACAGTATCGAGCTGCACACTCCCTCCATAGGCTTGCCCATCCTCACTGAGGCTGTAATGGAGAGTCATTATCAGCTTTGGTATGTTTTGTTGGTTTGATTTCTTACAACTATCGCTGCTGTTCTCATTGCTGTGCTCTGCTCTGCCGTTCAATGCGTGTCATGTGTTTCAGGATATCCGTAATCAGCACAGACATCGGCAGCAGCGCAAACGCGAGCTGGCCAAGCTGCGCTCAACGCTCGAGAGTCTTGCGCAGAAGGCAAAGTTCTTCGAGGACCAGAGCACGTACTATCACGAATATGTCAAGGCCTGCTTGGAGAATCTTGCACGCAAATCCAAGTAAGGATTTCTGCCTGGAAAGGGTTGAATGGATCCCTGCAGTAGAGCAGTGTTTTAGGATCTGTTGCCTTTGCTTTCTACCCACATTGTGTATTGAAGGGTAGCAATGGTGAAGAATTCCTTGCCGTGACATTGTTGTACTGTCAACTGCCACTGGCTATGCAACTCTGTCGTTGTTGCTGTATTGTGTGGGCGGAGCACAAAGACATATCTCATCAGTGTGACTGTTAGCTACCTCTGATGTATGGTCACTCTCCTGTCTTTCAATTTGCAGTGAAAAGTCGAAGCAGAAGATCACTACAATACGCTACACGGCACAGAGGTTACAGCAGAAGGGAGTGATCTTGGAGATTGAAGGTCTTCCAGTGTCCCAGTAAGTGTTATTTTTCTCTGTAAGCATGTACTATGTGAGTGTGTACAATGTGTGCATGTGAAAGTGCGCGTGTGTGCATGTGAAAGTGCGCGTGTGTGCATGTGAAAGTGTGCGTGTGTGCATGTGAAAGTATGTGTGTGTGCATGTGTGTGTGCGTATCTGTGTGCGTGAGTGCGTGTGCATGCGCGCGCGCGCGCGCGCGTGTGTGTGTGTGTGTGTGTGTGTGTGTGTGTGTGTGTGTGCGAGTGAGAACAATGGTAATGCTTACTCTCAATTGCTATTCTCAAGACTTGGCAAGGTACCTGCTCTACATGCTCCGAATGTGGCTAGTACAGGGACATGGAGTATCATGGTCTGCATTATGTACCTATAATTATATCTTCTGTCAGTAGTCCGTTTGAAAGGACCGTGCCCGGGGTCCTCCCACCACCCCCCCCCCCCCCCCCCCCCCCCGCTCCTCCACCTCCTTCTTATCTTCATCCCCTTATTATCTTTCTCCTCCCCATTCCTGTGATAGGAAGCACGTGACAATTGTTTATTGTATTTTTGTGTTGATATCCTGTAGATTCCGTAACGTGAATTTTGAGATTCACAGTACGGAGGTTGGTCGCTTTGAAGTCTCTGCCAAGTTCATGGGAGTATCGATGGAGAAAGTGGAACTCGTCTTCCAGGTAGGCATGCTGACTGTGCTCTATAACACTTTGATTGAAAGAAGAGACGGAGACGCAATGAACATTCATACAGGGGACGCGGGTTACCGCACTCACTCACTTTGAAACCCTTCTCGAACAAAGCCCCCCTTGAATAATAGCCCCATGGAGCGACCATTTGAAATATTGCAAGCACTAACTTGAGCAGAATTGCGGACTACTATTCGCAAGGCATAATTATTATAGTGACCGTGCAGCGCCATGTACTGTGGTGAGGTCAGATGCGTGCAAAGCATCTCGGCGTGCATGTACAGCACTGCTCAATGAAATCCAGTCGCGAAAGTCAAGTCGGCGCCGTGCACCTTTTCGCAGCCCAGTGTTCGCAGGTCTAGGGCTGCTCTCAACGCCCGGCGTGTCCTTGAGAAACTCGACTGGATTTCATTGCATGGCCAGCAATGTGCATGCTACACACACTGGAACATGCCAGGTTGGCACAGTGGGTGGGTGAAATAACCCCTGACCGCCGGGATGCTTTCAATATGAATATTTCTGGGAATTTGTTGGAATATCGTTTTGGATAGAAATGATAAATGCACCCGTTGAGTAGTAGCATTGAGAAAGTTAGAGGCCCCCAGGCTTCTAATCGGGCGACCATGGCATTCAATGCGGAAATATCATGCTTCACTTGGGCCCATTTGCAACCGTGTTACTCGCCAGATATCATGACAGTCCTTTTCTTGGTCAAACAATCCCCAGCATAGCACTTACAGAGCGTTTCTGGCCGTGAAGAACATCATCTTTCCATTGTCCCCATCCCCGTTGGTAGCCTAACGGCATTCCAGTATCGGTCTGATCGTTCTTACCAGTTACCACCAACCTCACTCTGTGTACCTTTATCATCTGCGTGTCCTCATTGACAGGATCTGCTACAGTTGCAGTACGAGGGCGTTGCCGTAATGAAGATGTTTGGCCGCGCCAAGATCAACGTCAACCTGCTCATCTTCCTCATCAACAAGAAGTTCTACGGAAAGTGAGGCTTGACACACGGTTAGCGTGGACGGTATTCTTTTAGCTGAACTGGCTGTCGAACGGCGAAAGCGTTGTTTTTTCTTTCGAGCGGTCGCCCGTTTGGTTCCCACTTGATGTTCTGTGCGCCTGGCGCACTGATCAAATTTAGCTCCCATTTTATTTGATTGTCTCATACGCTGCTGCTGCTGCGGCTGCCAAGATCAATTTCTTACTCGCAAGATTGCTGTTGCTCCCATATGATAAGACTAAATTTCCTCCGGACAGTTCATTCTGCTGCATATGGGCTCCCATAGTAATGTTTCATTGTTTGCGTACCTTGACTTCTGCCTCCGTAAAGCATGCTGCCTGTTGGCAATGCAATGAATACGATAGCATCCCTGTTCAGACTATTCCGCCGCCCAGCGTAACTTTGGATCCCGCCTTGGCGGGCAATGCACTCGAAGGTGCCTTCTTTGCTTGGGATGTGTCGTTGGCTGCTGGTTGTGCGGTGCGTGACCTGGGCTCTGCGCCCTGTGTCCCACACCTACGCACTCCATGATGTGCCGCAATCCTATTCCAAGTTGTCGAATTTCTGTTCGCCTCCGTACGGCTTCTGTTAGTATATTCCCATTGAAATCTATTTTTTCCCCGGCCACCAGTTCCACTTTGGATCTATCTGCTACAAGCCCGGTATCTTAGAGCCTGACACGTGTTCATGCGAAATTTGCACCTGCTTTCTTCTATTATCTTGCAAATATCATTTACAGAGCCTCACGCACACATTAACCGGACGAAACAGATTATGCGTGCATCTCTCATTTCCATTTTTCCAATTTCTGCCGTTCGTGTTTTCATTTTGGACTTTACCGTATCATTTGTGTGCGTGTGCATGTGTGCTATATTGTTAGACAACTCATTTCCATTGTACACTGTACAATATTATCACGATATACTGTCGGCTTTCCAGTGGTGTGATGCCGCTGATGTCCTTGTGATATTATGTTAGTGTTGTCTGTTGTCCAATCCATTTTCTGCCTTCAAGTGCCTCGGGCTGTGTCATAACATCACGTCGCTGTTCTTGGAGTGACGAAATTCCTCATCATCTTCGTTGTCTTCTGGAGTTTTACTGGTGTGGTAAACAATTGGGGTGAAAATCACGGCAAGATCAAGAGTGCTTAGACCTGGAGAGTGTTGGGGTTCTTCCAGTGTTCTTGGCGCAATTTGATGCATGCACTGTTAGTATTCATGGCGGCCTGTGTGATTTATCGGCATTAGACAATATATGTATTTCTTTGTTGATCTACTTGGAAGAAATACAATTTTTCCAATAGACATCCTCACTAGTTTTTATCCCATAGTCTAATAATGGATTACCATAGTCATGCTTGTCTCCGGCTGTTGGGAGAATCCTATTTGGATAGTACGGTATAATAATACGTTGACTGTTTTGCTCAGTTTCGATGTAGATCTACGAGTGCAGAGCTGAGGAGCTTTGGCTTTGTTTTGCTCCCTACGTAGGAGCCCGCTTTTCCTGCCGACGTGACGTGACACACGATTAAGGAGAAAACCGGTCTCAGTATTCAATATTCCCAACTCTTTGGCATGGGAGACACGTGACATACATTGTACACAGGATTAGGGCATAATTGCTTGCTTCAGAAACAACTCCAGGTTAGTTAGAGAGAATGTATGAATGTAAGATTTGGGATTTGTAGAACTGAGTTCAAACACAGGTGCTGCATGATTGAGAATTTTTTCTGAAAAATGGAGCATGTGCTTTATAGCTGGTAAAAATTGATCACTGTAGCTGGAACGGAGGAAGATTTCTGGGACATGCACATGAGTTGCAAAGACATGCACATGAGTTGCATAAAGAGTAGGATGCACAATGTCATGTACTAGTAAATGATAAAATTGTGCAGTTGATGGTGTGACTGATCAATGAAGCATGAGGGCCATTTCTCCAGTACTTGGGTGTCATTGCATGCAGAGCCACCCTTCACAGGGATTGGATGATGACAGTACTTGAAGATCACGTCCTGACGTCATGACATCATGTAGTCTTGTAACGATCATGTGATCACATTTAAAATATAAACTGCTGATCAGATGACCATGGATGTCATGTGACCATGACGCATCCTGGCGATCACATGTGTGAAATTAAACACGATAAATTCAAGATCGATATGAAGTGTTCCGCCAACTTTTTTTGCTGATTGTTCGTGGTCCTAATGAACATACTGTATATCACCACTCAGGAAGTTCACCTAGTGACAAAATGTTTTCGCTCAGATTCCCCACCTTCCTCTTGCAGTATACATATAAGCGTTTTAGAGCCAGTGGCTATCATCTCAAAACAACATCACCATGGCAACCGTGCCCTTCCGGCAAGTGGATGCACCAAAAGGACGGCGACCAGATCACGGCACCAACACACTGTATGTTACTGGTCCTTCAATTTAGATGTTTCGACATAATATTTCAGTGAGATGCCGGAAAGTATTGGAATCAGCATGGAAACCGTAACAAAGAAAGAGTGACGGTTGGAGATTTCATCAAGTTTAGGAAATTTAAGACAAGAATACAACGTTGTATTGCCATCAGAAAATTCTGCACTGAATCATCTAAAACAAAGTGAATAGTTGAGCAAGTCAAACAATTGACCTCTTCTCAAAAGTCATTGTCATAGTGACATGCATGATAAACTAAATGGCTGGTTCAGGACATTCTATCTAGATAATAATACTGTTTTGAAGAGCATGGTGCTAAAACAAACAGCCTTCTAAGCTCACATCTCCTTCTATCCTGCCTGTTTGATGCAGGTCGATGTCCTTCGGTGGTTGCCCTTCGTTATCGACGCTTAGGTTGCGAATACAGCCCTGGAAGTTGACCACCGGATTATTGTCAACCTTCTGGGTTCCAGCTGCAGGACAATCGGAAAAAAACGAAAATGCAAAGAGATGTCTGAAACGTGTTCAAACAATTCTTCATATTATAGAATACTGCGGTGAAAGCTAGCAGTGGCCATACAGAAAATAGGGGTATGATGCCGAATGGGCCTCGAATGGGCCTCGATCCCCCTGTGGACACACAGCAGACTGCTCTTTGTCCATCCATCAGTTTGCTGCTTAGCTGAACTGAAAATACCAGTTCTTTTTAAGAGAACCGTTCCATTATCTCATGGGTATTTACTGTAGAACATTTCCTGAAGTACCAGTAATGGTTCTGCACTACAGCACGGTGCATAATATCTTTTGTTGACACAGACAACACACACGCAGGCATAGGCCCACACATGCACACATGCGCACTCGCACCCACAAATCCCCCCCTCCCACACACGCACACACACACACACACACACACACACGCACACACACACACACGCACGAACACGCACACACCCAAAAGTTGCATCTTACCAGGCAAGCCACCAACATAGAAAGTGTCTGGACCATTGATACCGCGAAATCTTGGATAAAGTGATGCCTTTTCCTGTTCAAAAATGGTGTCGACTGTGAGCTTTCCGAAGCCTCCCACCTTGCTTATGGATACCCTATGCCAGTTGCCATCACAAAGAGAGAATGGTGTGGCTGGTGAGTGGGTCATCACCACTGGATCTGGGCCGTTGTCAAACGTGAACTCCAACTGTGAAAAACGAAGGAGAGAGTGAGTGAGAGAAGAGAGAGAGAGAGAGAGAGAGAGAGAGAGAGAGAGAGAGAGAGTCAGAGTCAGAGTCAGAGTGAGACAGAAACAGACAGACGGAGAGACGGAGATAGATAAAAAGATAGAAAGATAAAGAACAGCTTTGAAGACTCACTGTGCGTGGTAAATTCTACTTGGGCAGGAGCCATGAATGCTTAGTTAGTTGCCTGAATCACATCTGAACCTCCTCCAAGCGAGAGCTTACACACTCAATATCAGAGTACGAGGGAACGTGCGTGCCTGCAGGTCACACAGCGCTCAATACGCTTCTAAGAGTGTGCTCGCAGAGAAACAGTACTGTGAAGAACAGAGCCATGCATCTGCATTTACTGTACTGGCCAGGGAAATCCAACCTCATGAATTAAATAGCGTTGCCGGGCGCTACGCAGCCCTAGCACTGCACACACTGTTCTGTGCACTCGAACACGGTACTACCAGATTCATGAGGTTGGATTTCACTGACCAGAACTGTAGCTATGCATACACGCGCCTGGCAATAGGCATCCATAGCACTTGACACACCAATCTGGGCACTAAAATGCGGCGTTAGAATATTCATGAGGTCAAACGTCTCTTGACAGAAATGCACAGTGCTGCTCAATGAACTCCAGTCGTGTCACTCAAGTTTGCGCCTTGCATCGTTTAGTAGCCCGGTGTTCGCAGGTCTAGGGCTGCGCAACGCCCGGCGCGTACTGGAGTGACGCGACTGGATTTCATTGAACGGCACTGTACTGGAGCTTCGTGTCCAAGCAATCACACGGAATACCTGCCGTCAAGACTGGCGCACGGCAGAACAGGTCTGGTTGGGCAGTCCATGGCTGGACAAAGTTTGACAAAAGTGTGTTGGCCTCTAGTGCATGTGTGCTGCTGAGGAGGTCATGTGACCCCGTCATACCGGTATCATACACAATGTACGCAGCACTGGGCTATGGTGGGACCAATCAAAGACTGCTGCTGCTGGTCCTGTAAGATACTGATCTCCCCAATGATTGCTTGGGAATTGGAGCCTGATAAGCAGCAGAGAATATTTTCCTTCACTAGACACTTATCCAGATTATAGGACATAAATAATTATAGCTATCAATATTGCGAGTAGTGGGACCTCTATTCACATTCCCATCTTACAGTTCCTTCTCGTAGCTCCAGCTCAAGGTGGTCACGTGATCCGGCCAGCCGGTAGTACATCAGCAGGCCGTTGCGGGAGAACGTGCGGAACTCCAGGTCAGCACGGAACACGACACCGGGCTGGTAGGACGTGAAGAGTGTGATGTAACCGTTACCTGGGAACGCCGTGCCCTGCTGAAGCCTGGTGTAGCACTGTGAGAAACCACTGCTGGCGTTAGCCGCTCTGCACAAAACAATGCCACAGAAGTGATGAAAAGATTGGACTCTTTTTTTCTTGCTGTGTCTCCCCCCCCCCCTCCCTCTTCCATAAGTGTGTGTCGGCGTGGATGTTACTGTATGTTTAGGGTGTGCTGGTGTCGATCAGCAAAAGGAAGACGCCTTAAAGTTAAATTGAATCATTTTTTCAAAATTGACCATAATGTAAAATTGAGAATGCAGTGAGAAACATAGCCTGATTCTTGTTGGCAAGGGTGATAAATCATTTATGAAATCAGTGGTTTTTCCAGATCCTGACAGGCCTCAACCATACCTTTAGCTGCAGCGGAGCAAAATCATGAAAGCGGTATGGACCAGTCTACGACTCGTACTGTCCCATGCAGACTCTAGGGAATGAATATCTCCACTTCGAGTAAGTCCTGTAATGCCTTGCTTCTCTTATTTACCTGAGATTCACGTTATAGTTATTGATGACAACTCTTCGGAAGCACGCTTTCAGGCCAAAGTTATCCTGAGGAGTGAGCATAGAAAGCAGCAACGAAGCAACAATGCACACAGTTCAATTATTAGACACGAATGTTGTTCGTCACCAACCCAACGGGAGGTATGTAAACAATGACTTTTAGCTGCCGCAAGTCTACTATAACTATCATCTCTTATCGACATACACATCTCACTAACAAACACCGACCGTACTAAGCAGGTGTACATCTTACCCGGGTACGTACCAAGTGTGTTCCTGCGCTATGCCTTTGCTATGCCTTTGCATTTTGAAAAATTGTACCGAAATCCAAACTTCCCGCGGAAAATCGATGTTTCTTGTACCAAATTTGTACGCGAAAAATCTTTCTGCGCCCGATGACGCAAAATCTCCATACGAAACATGGTTCGTGTGAAAGCCAGTCCACACGGATTCTCCGTGCCGAAAAATCGTATGGAGCACGCCTGGAAAAAATCCGTAGCGCCCACACGGATTTTGGCACGGGAAATCGTACCCCGGAACCTCTCTAATGTGTATTGGACGGCAAGCTTGGACTTACCGGACGAACTCCGATTCTGACTGGTACCACGCCCGGGGGCATGCCAGCAATGTACAGCGGATTGAAGCCCAGATTGAGACCGATGAGAGTTCCTCCGGAACTGCCAGTTATTGGCGGTTCGTTGTCCATCATCAGAATTCCTGTCCTGTCATTGCGCATAACCGTCATCTGCACGTCAATACAGGAGCAATTGAATGGTGAGGTGTAAATTTGGACCAACAGGCAACATGACTGCTAAATGGTTTAGTGAAGTACTCATCAAAACTATCTCTGCTGGGAACTTGCATGTAACAATGCAATCATCAGCCCACTAGGCATGCCTAGAGAAGCTTGCGTTCAAGTCCTTACCGACTGTGACTGTTCACAATCATCAATCATGCACGAACATGATTAAGTACACCGTCGCATGAAGCAGGAAATTTTCGGACGGAATTTATTTTCGTACGATTTCGTACACAGCCTCTTTTGTACTAAAATTAATTCCGTACTAAAATTTGTTCCTAGGTCCTGTGAAGTTATGTATACCATACATGCGAACCACATGCAAACACGTGCATTTAGCATGCAGCACTGTACGAAAATTAAATCCGTACGAAAGGTCGAAATTCGGCTTTGTCCGAAAATAGTTCCGCCCGAAAATTTCCTGCTATACAGTACGTTCTCTTTTGTCAATTCCGAGGAACAGCGAACAATGAGAATTCTTACCGTGTGCCACTGGCCATCGTTGTATTTCTTAGTCGTCGTAATCAGCGCCTGACCACTACCACAGTCGAAACTGAACTCAACTTGTCCATTCACTAGCTGCGCACCCATGAAATCATTCTGTTAACATACACAAATGGAAGAGAATTGAGGTTGGATGTTGAGCCAATGTAATAATGGATAAGAGGAAGGACAAAAGAACGTCACCAGATATGACCAACTGTCCACAATTGTAATCAGATAATACTATACAGGCAGCTAGTACGACAACATGGCTCCTTGTCAGTTATGTGCCATGCCATCACACTAGTTGACTGTACATGATCTGGTTACGTAGGTGGCCAGATTGTCATAACTCGTAACATTTTGTGTCCTTCCTTTTTCCATGAACGGAAGAGAATTTGTTAAAGTGCTCCATGGCAATGGATGTCTGATCTAAGGCCACGGGTATAGCAAATGAATCGTGGGAGGTTTGCATATTTCATCGGAATGCTACACTAAAGTCTCACGTGTGGTGTCAAAGATATCCAGCAACCAGGCTAGGAATCTAAGATAGGTCTTGCACAATAATTATAAATGTTGTCTTGCTCGGGAGTAACCATGTAGGAAAGCTATTGCTGAATGAGTCCTACACTCTCTTTTACTTACATGAGAAGCACTGCCGTCAGAGATGTAGAATAGAACACCGTAGCGCTCCACAGTTCGGAACTCGATCACCATCGTCATCCTGAGACAGGAAAGAAACAAAAAAGTAAAGTGAATCAACGCATCGTGACACAAGCAGTGACTCTGGGATTGTAAGGATTGCCGATGAAATGGGAGCTGCGCTTCCCAGTCATATCCTTGATTATCATACTGACCTAGATCTTTTCACTGATAATTCCGCGCGGATCACAAAACTGGTTAGCTTTATTTCCAATGCTGTTCTCCCTTTAAGAGTACTCAGTACTGCTGAGTCAAATAATTCGGCATTATTGTGGAGAATACAGACGTAAGCACGTACGGGGGGGGGGGGATAGAGACAACTAGAACAAGCATGCTCCTAGAGATTCGGTCCTGAGGCACGTATGCTTGGACGTACCTGTTTTGATGCACTGAGAACTTCTCATATTCACGACGAGTACGGTCATACTGTAGGTAAGAGGATGTGGAGTTGGACCGGATGATAGCCATCGATGGGTCCAATGAAGCGGGTTGTGGCACAGCACAAGACATCGCTGGTGTCGTGGGCAGAGGTGATGTGGTAGGGCCGGGCTCTGTAGGCGCACTTGTTGGCACTGTCGTGGGGAGAGTTGTTGGAGAGGTGGTTGGTGTGGTGGTTGGTATGGTGGTTGGGGTAGTTGTTGGGGTAGTGGTTGGCGTGGTGGTTGGTATGGTGGTTGGGGTAGTTGTTGGGGTAGTGGTTGGCGTGGTGGTTGGTGTGGTGGTTGGTACGGTGGTTGGTGTGGTGGTCGGTGTGGTGGTCGGTGTGGTTGTGGGTGCAGTGGTTGGTATGGTAGTTGGGGTTGTGGTAGCTTGTGTAGTTGGTAAGACTGTTTGAATAGTTTCATCACCAGAGCCAGATCCAGAGTCCTCATCACCTGGCTGTGTAGGTATCGGAGGAGTGCTTGGCACAACACTGGCAGTCGGTGTGGTGGTAGGTGCAGTGGTCGGGGTAGTGGTAGGTGCAGTGGTCGGGGTAGTGGTTGGTGTGGTCGTTGGAGTAGTGGTTGGTGTGGTCGTTGGGGTAGTTGTTGGTATGGTTGTCGGTGTGGTGGTGGGTGTGGTGGTTGGTGTAGTGGTCGGGGTAGTGGTCGGTGTGGTGGTTGGTGTGGTGGTTGGTGTGGTCGTTGGGGTAGTGGTTGGTGTGGTCGTTGGGGTAGTTGTTGGTGTGGTTGTCGGTGTGGTGGTCGGTGTGGTGGTTGGTGTGGTGGTTGGTGTGGTGGTTGGTGTTGTGGTTGGTGTGGTTGTCGGTGTGGTGGTTGGTGTGGTGGTTGGTGTGGTGGTTGGCGTAGTCGTTGGTGTAGTGGTCGGGGAAGTGGTTGGTGTGGTAGTTGGAGTAGTGGTTGGTGTGGTCGTTGGGGTAGTTGTTGGTATGGTTGTCGGTGTGGTGGTGGGTGTGGTGGTTGGTGTAGTGGTCGGGGTAGTGGTCGGTGTGGTGGTTGGTGTGGTGGTTGGTGTGGTCATTGGGGTAGTGGTTGGTGTGGTCGTTGGGGTAGTTGTTGGTGTGGTTGTCGGTGTGGTGGTCGGTGTGGTGGTTGGTGTGGTGGTTGGTGTTGTGGTTGGTGTAGTTGTCGGTGTAGTGGTTGGTGTGGTGGTTGGTGTGGTGGTTGGTGTGGTGGTTGGTGTGGTGGTTGGCGTAGTCGTTGGTGTGGTTGTTGGAGTAGTGGTTGGTGTGGTTGTTGGAGTAGTGGTTGGGGTGGTGGTTGGGGTGGTGGTTGGGGTGGTGGTTGGGGTGGTGGTTGGGGTGGTGGTTGGGGTGGTGGTTGGGGCGGTGGTGGGGGTAGTCGTTGGTGTAGTTGCTGGGGTGGTGGTTGCAACAGTTGTTGGTGGTTCTGTTGTTACCTGAGGAGTTTCTTCATCTCCAGAACCGCTACCACTTTGTTCTGTAGTAACTGACATAGTGGTAGCAATCGTTGTTGGTGTGGTGGTTGGGGTGGTGGTTGGGCTAGTGGTCGGTGTGGTGGTTGGAGTGGTTGTTGGTGTGGTGGTTGGGGTGGTGGTTGGGGTGGTGGTTGGGGTGGTGGTTGGTGTGGTGGTTGGTGTGGTGGTTGGTGTGGTGGTTGGTGTGGTGGTTGGTGCGGTGGTTGGTGTGGTGGTTGGTGTGGTGGTGGGGGTAGTAGTTGGTGTTGTGGTTGGTGTGGTGGTCGGTGTGGTTGTTGGTTCAGTGGTCGGTGTGGTGGTCGGTGTTGTTATTGGCATTGTAGTTGGAGGTTGAGTTGTTGGCAAAGGAGCTTCTTCCACAGAACATCCATGCTGAGACACCCGTGAAGTAGAAAAGCTAGTGGAGTTCAGATCTCTGAAGTTAGAGCGAATAGAAAAATGGAATCAGCAACATCAGGTATAGTTAAATGTTGTCAAACAAAGCTGCCTCATACCCTGATTTAAGGATGATTCGATTCTTTGATGGCTGGCTGAAGTAGTTCAAAGGTAAAGGTTGCCCATTTCACATTGCAGCACAATAGCTATGTGGATAGAGCATTGCTGGCCTGAAGCGAAGCTCCCTGGCCTGAAGCGAAGGTTCCTGGTTCGAGTCCTGGTGGTGACAGTTACTTCTTCATGCAGACTTTCCCTTTTTCACACCCTCAAAATAATGACATTTTCATATTGCAGAATTCTAAACAATTGCCAGTCGAATAGACTTACTGGTTGTTGAACTCTACACCTCCCATGCAGCCGTTGAATGTTGTGCTCGATGCTATGCTGCGGTCGGTGTCATTGCTGATTGCAACATTGCCCAAGTACAGGGCATTCACGCGGATTGTGGAGATCAAAACTGGGTCTGCCGGCACGTTGTCGACCACCAGCGATAAGCTAACACATTAGTGTGAGAGAGAGAGGCAGAGAAAGAAAGGGAAAAGAGAGAGAGAGAGAGAGAGAGAGAGAGATAGATAGATAGAGAGATAGATAGAGAGAGAGAGAGAGAGAGAGAGAGATAGATAGAGAGAGAGAGAGAGAGAGAGAGAGAGAGAGAGAGAGGGAAGAAGAGGGGGTGAGATAGAAGAAACACAAGGCTTCTAGAAAAAAAGAAAAGGAACTCAATATGCCGACGCAACAAACAAGTAGATTATTTACTGTTTACACGGGCCGCGAGAAATCATCTGCACTAACTAACTCTGTGAGGAACAAGTGTTCATGGCATTGTAACATAATCCTACTTCATACTGCTACACGCATTATGGAGGTGGGAGCGATCGGTTTTCGGTATTTTTTTAATTTAAAGCACAAGATCCTACTGATGATGCGGGGTAACAGTAAAGTGGGACAGAAGACTAGGACAAACAGACAAAAGGGGTAGGACATGCAAGCGCAAGGTGCAGGTGAGGCGAGTCCAGCTAGTCAGGCCAGAGTTCAATATCCCATGTCTTTTCATCTGTGCACTCAGGACTACTCACTGCGTTCCGTTATGGCCAATGTCCATGTGATGGAATCGATTGTCGTTGTACGCAACACCAGTGGAACTAGCCAAACTGATGTAGGCGACGGTTTGAGAACCGGACGATACGGTCACCAGGACGCGGCTGTTGAACAGGTACACGTACAGAGCCGCGTCATCGTC